>NC_135715.1:185909934-186214319 GCF_964656455.1 Halichoerus grypus
ATCCCTATTCCCTGAAGTTCCAAGTTCACACTGGAATTGCTGTCAGAAGTTCACAGGGACGGAGAGAGGGAGGGAAGGAAGGGCAAAGGGGAAAAGGGACAGAGGAAGGAAGGCTCTGGATGGCAGGGGAGGGCCTGGCCAGTGCCAGTGTATAGATCTGAAGATGTCTCTAGGCTGGTCTTGTCTGGTGATGGAACAGGAGGGAAGAAGCTTGCTGTGGCCAGGAAGATCAGATTATCTCATCCTAAAACCACCACTGTGTCTGAAACATCCAGAGAAGGGGACAGAACCTACACAGGGGGCTGTCCTTGGACCCAAGTGAGGGCACATCTGTCTGTGAGTCAGGCAGTCCAAACACCACACTGAAGTTCTGTCGAATCAAGGTCAGAGTGTGGAAACCAGGTCAAGGGCGAGTCCTTGGTTCATCCATCCCTAAGAAGCGAGGGGTGCTGCCCAGTCGAGCCTTTTCCTGTTGCTCATTTTACAAAGACTCCAAAGTTGTTTTCCTGTTTACCAAGTTGGAATTTTAAAAATCACCGCAAAGTCAGTAAGCTTGCCTTTCTCCTACATCCAAAAGTTGAAAAAACCCTCAGGCATGGTTTGTGAATTTTAAAAATTGCCTTCTGAGTTTTCACATTGTGTTTAGAGTTTTGCATAGTTGAATTTGAAAACAAAGGTCATTCTTTGTAACTTACTGTAGACATTTCAAAAGAACAATCTTTGGCTAATACTAAGAAGTTACAGAAATAAACCATTCGGTCACTGGCTGCTTAAAATGGAAAAGCCAAAGGTTTTTCCGGGAGGAAACAAAAGGACGTGAGGAGTCTAGACTCTGACCACTCAGGCGAGTGTGTCTGTGTGTCACTGAGTGTGACTGCAAGTTTTAGGGGGCTTGCTCGGCACTACCTAAATCGGGTAAGCATTTTGGGGTGTGGATGAGCAGGATCTTGAGTGGCCCAGCTGTTTCTGAATGAAGGCATTTCCCGGTGGGCATATTCGCATGGGAAGAGCGCGTGCATGGGGCAGCCTGCTTCGTGCAATCCTGCCTGTGTGGGAACAGTATGAATGTGTCATCCCAGCAAGGGTGTGTGTCCCTGGGGCTGGCATTCCGTGTTACCAGGCAACCCAGTGTGTCTGGGTGTGTCCCCTTAGCGTGCGCGCGCTCTCTCTCTCTCTCTCTCTCTCCTGCTGAAGTCTCTGGGCACAGCCTGCTTGGCGGGTGTCTGGGCTGTGACCATCCGCACATGATCAGGTCTGTGACAGACGCTGTTCCTGGCCTCAGTGAACACACTCACAAAAGCACAAGCGGTGCATGGCTGGGGTTCTCCAGAACTGCTGCCTCTGGAGATGGTGGCTGAAACTGGAAGCTTCCATCTGGCCATGTGTGTGCAGAGCTTTGTGTCTGAGTGTTGGACTATGGAAGGCTCAAGTAGGACCCTGCTTACAGCTGAGGGTTTAGAGGAACTGGCTGTCCCTCCTGGGGGCCGACCTTGGGCATCGGGGGAATTTTGCAACCGTGATAGCACGTGACAGACCCTTTTTCACTGTCCTTGCAGGAATCTTTTTGAACTCAATGTTTGGAACCAGCCCAAAGTCTCTCTAGGTACCATAGGCAGTGATCCCTCTAGGCAAAAATGAAACGTCTGCAAAAGTCACAAGGCAGACCTATGAGTGCCTAAAACTGGTCCTGAAAGGAATTTTTCAGAAAGGAAAAAAAAAAGGGGGGGTGGATTTTAAAAATATTTTTGAACAAAGAAAGTGACATCTTTGAAATAATCAAAGAACTTTCTAGGTTGATTCCTTTAGAGTTCTGTACTATTTTGATTCTCAAGAGGTCTATTTTAATATTAAGAAGGTGAAAAAATGGGTTCAGAAAAGGAGATGATTTGCTCGAGCCTCACAGGGAGGTGGAGACAAGAGTTGGGACTAGAACCTGATCCTGAGGTTCCCCACCGCCCCCTCCCCCCCCCAGGTTTTCCCAGCCCGTTTCTGTTTCTGTTTACATCTGTGTGTCTCTGGGCGTGTCCCCCTCTGGCTGGTGCCCAAGCAGGCTCTAGGTGTGTCCCATCTCAGAAGGGCTCGGTGGGGGGGGGGGGGGGGGGGAGGGGGGTGTTTCTCCACTGCAGGGAAATTCCAGGGGGCAGAGCCTGCCTCAGCTGCGGTGAGACATTATTTCCTTGGGAGGAAACCAGCTCTAGGCAGCCAGGAAAGAAACAGTTTCCATTCTGAGAGGGAGGCGATGAGAGAGGAGGGAGGTAGAGGGAGGGGGAAGGGAGGCGGGAGGGAGGAGGGAGAGGGGAGGGAGGGAGCCACCCCAGGGCCCACAGGCCCCAGGCTCCCTGAAGCCTCCAGACACGGGTTTAAATTTAGACCTTCTATTCTGGTTCTCGCAGCCGGCCTCGCCCTGAAGCCATACAGCGGGCCAGTTTCCCCAGCACACCTACTCCTCCAGACGAGCTAGGGGTGGCCCGTGTAGTAAGCGCTTCTCCTGGAGGGGGCAGGCCCTGTCCTAACAAGTGTCTTCTGGCACTGTGGAATTGTGGTGCGGAGGAACGGAAGGTAGATCAAAGCCAGAAACCCACCACCCTGACTCCCATTCAGAACCCACCCCCCACCCCCCCCCTCCGTTCGCTCACCCCACTAACTCCACTGCCAGAAACCATCACGGAGAGTCACGGAGAGTCGGGCAAGAGAGGGACTGATTTAGGGCACTGGGAACGTGCAGGAGGAACAGCAACAAAACATAATCATCATTCCTAGGAACCCACGTCATTCTGGTCTCTGCTCAGATGCCCCTTCCCTGACCATCCACACCAGCCCCTGCCTCTTCCTCTCCGCCTCTCACCTGCTTCGTTTTCTTCTGGTGCACAATGACATCTGATGATGCCATGTGATGCTCTGTCTCATGGGTGCCCCTCCAGAATGGAAGATCCGGGAGAGCAGGGGCTGGGTTTGCTCACTGCCGTATCCCCGGTGCCTAGAGAAGTTGGCCGTATTAACCGCACCCTTGCTATGTGCCAGGCATGGTAGTAAGTGCTTTAAATGTATTCACTAATCTTATCCTCACTACAGTCCTGGGAGGGTTTTTAGCCAAGGAGGAGAAGGAAGCGCAAAGAAGTTGAGAATCTTGCCCAAGGACACATGGTTTGACCCTGGCAGTCTGCGCTCCTGCACACGCCCTCGATCACCAGAGTGACTTGGCCCTTTCCGCCCCCCCCCCCCGGCCCCCAGCCTTGCAAAGCAGCCTCTGCTGGGGAATGGCCCCCTCTCTTTCTGCTCTCGCCAGGCTCAGGAATGCTGAGCCAAACCCCTAGCCCCTGCAGCCAGCCGACCAGCCTGGTCTTTGGACAGGGAGAAGAAGGGCATTCATACTGAGGGGATCCAGAATCTCTCACCGTGAGGAGTTGTTTTTCCTGAACTCCCCGGATCTAAAAGCAGAGCCTCCCAAAAGAAGTCAGCTGTCAAAAATCCCCTCCCCAGGAGTTGTGCAACCAAGGAAGATGGACTCCTCACTGGAGAGAAGTCTGCATTGGGATAAGAATTTGCATAAAGCAAACAAACAAACAAAAACAAAAACAAACCAAAAAAGAAATCACATAAACAGATATTGTCACAAGATTACCATACCTCCTATTTTCCTAAGGGTCCATTTATCTTCCCTAAAATCTACTTGTTTTCCTGTAAATCCCCTCTCCCCCTCCCCTTCCCCATTAGGATGGTATAAAAGCCCCAAATTCTAACTACCTCCTTGAATCACATTTTTCTGTGAACGCACATGCATGTATGTGAATTAAAAAATCTGTCTTTTCTTTTGCAAATCCGTGTTTTGCCAGTTTAATTTGCATGTTCCCAAGAACTGGTTTTCTTCCAGACAATGCCGAGTTCGGTCTGGAAGGAGATACACTGATGGTGCCATTTTTCAGAGAGAAGGGGATTAGCTCACCCTGACCATTTGTTGGCGGTCAGGATGGATTATGCTAATTTTTCTTCCACCTGGTCACTGTACATCTGAGGACTCTATAATCTCTGCAAGTGAGTTTCTTTCACACAAAGCTAACATACTGGAACCTGCTCCCTCAGTCTCCTCAACATGCTTCCCGCTGAAAGGCCTGCTGGGACAATCCACTGCCTCCAAACTGTGGGCCGGCTGGTCTTAGGGGGCAAAGTGGGCGCTTACTCAGGGGAATTCACCATGGTCTGAAGGGCAACCCTTAGTTCTGGGGGCCAGAGAGGATCCCGTTTGGCAAGCCTGACTCACAGTGATCAAACTCACCAAGCACTGATAGAAAAACCAGAGTGCTATCTTCCTATTTTGCGGAGAAGCCTGCCTGGCCCACAAGATGCTTCCACTGGCAGGTCTGGACAGTCTCTCTCCCGCTGTGTGAGTCTGGCAGGAAACCATACTATGCTGCGATTTCTGGTTGAGCCTGGGATCTACTGGTGTATCTCAGTGGCCCAAAGCGATGAAAGGGTCAGATGTCCGTGAGAAGCCCCCTGCCCGATATGTGGTTTGTTAGGAGAAAGCACCTGTTCCTCACCTCAAAGCTGATTTCAGAGAATGACATGTGAACACCTATAGACTTGGAAGTGCTCTCAGTGTGGGGATAGGACAGGCCATCTACCCAGCCCACCGCCAGGCCTCTGAGCATCTTTCTGAGGGGTCCCCAGCCAGCGGCTGCTGGCCTGCCTCACATACCTGGTAAGAGATGCTGGAGGGGAGAGCTGCTTGTTGCTGGAGATTTCCGTATTAGGAGAGTGACATTTATTATAAAGAGCTCCGAGCTCGGCTTGGGAAGACAAGGCTAACCTCTGGATAGACAGAGATCTTGGCACCCTAACACCCAGATTTGGGGACACCACAAAGAGCCTTCTACCCAAAGAACAACCCACCTCTGACCCGCCTGCCCCAAATTTACCATGTAGTCATTTTCGGAGTTAAGGTACGATAGTCCCGCAAGGCCCCTTTTGAATTGCAAATCCACCTAAAGAGGAATACAGAACTATTTAACCCAGGATCTGTAGGTGGGTAAATGAATTCTAGAACTACCCTGAAATTTCTGGCTATGTCTGGGTACTCCTGTTCCTATGGAAAGACATTCTTTTTCAACAGACTGCTGGGAAACGACCAGAGAAATGAAAGGGAAAGAACCAGGAGGAAACTATTTATATGTAGCCAGGATCAATTTGTTCAATAGAAAAGCCAGGTGCAGACCAGGGGCTTAACATCTTATGATTTAAATAAGAAAAGGCAGGGTTCCAGCTCACGCTCATTTTGGCCTTCGATGGGGCAAGCAGTTCTGGAAGGAAAGAGAAGCTGGTGACGTTTGAGGCCCGGGGACTGGGAGGGAGAGAAGCTTCTCATCAACCTTCTTAAGACTTTTGACTATCGGCCCAGGTGCTCAGAACAATTGAACAACTGGTGTTTAACAATTCATTCGGCCTGATAATAAACTGCAGATGCTCCCGCCCCTAGCTCCCAGACCTGGCTCTGGGCTGCGCTGCTCACGGGCTCCCGGGGCCTCCTGGCGCCAGGAAAACCCCGCACATGCGCGAAGCAGGGACCCAAGGACCCCGGCAAAGGAGCAAGTGTCGAGTGGGAGCGGCACAGACGGTCCTCCAGCGAGACTTGGGGCACAGTGCGCATCTTCGCTTATAATGCCCAGAAGGACTAGAAGGACCACAAGCATCTAACCAAAGCCACTGAGACAGGGAAATGAAGAACCCCATAAAAAATCTGCTTCGTGCTCTTTTTCCTGCTTCCATTCTTGCTAGGCCCTGCACCCCCGCCCCCACTCGATACATGCCCCCTGATGCAAGTAGTGTGTGTCCTCCTTATAAAGGACAAGGAGTTAATGATTTCTCTAGAATAGTGACATCCAAGGCAGGACCAGGTGAGAATGACCAGAGGAAGCCATCCTATGTGTATTCCAGACCACCAGCAAGGCATCTCCATGCCAAGACCCCCTGGCTCCAAGGAAGAACACCTGGGCCCTTTGTTCTCACTCGACCCTGGATGCCTAAGAAGCCCCATACACCAGACCACCTCCTCAATAAAAACCCCAAACCGCGAACACAGATGGGACTCTCTTCTTTCCTTTCTGAGTCTCCTGGACACTCTGCACCTGCACTCGCTCTCTCTCTCTCTCTCTCTCGCCTTGGAGTAAACTCTGCTTTCACCTCCTGCTGCCTTACCTTGGATTTCTATCCTGGGAGCAGCGAGATAGCCTCTTGGCTGGTGCTGCAGGACCCCCTCTGGGACCGCAGACCCGGAGCGCTGGCGTCACCACCAGGGTGCCATGTGGGCCACCCCCAGCAGATGGCAGCGTGTAGCCAGCCTGCTGAGGAAGCGTGCCAGCTGCGCACCGCACACGGGATTGGGGACCGGATGCCCGGAGAGAGGACTGGCAGGGTGACTCCAAGGGCAAGACGCGTGGTGGGCAGGACGAAGCAGTTCCTTCATCTTTTCTGTTTCATAGAGCGCTCTGGAGTCTGGCGAGGCCTTTGGACCCTTCTCAGAGTGAGATTTTTGTTTGTTTGTTTTTAAGTAATCTCTACACCCATTGTGGGGCTCGAACTCACAACCCAGAGATCACGAGTCACATGCTCCACCGACTGAGCCAGCCAGGCACCCCCAGAGTAAGATTTTTTTTTTTTTTAGTGTGTAATCATTTTTTTTTTTTTAAAGATTTTATTTATTTATTCATGAGAGAGAGAGAGCGGCAGAGGGAGAAGCAGGCTCCCAAGGAGCAGGGAGCCCGATGTGGGACTCGATCCCAGGACCCTGAGATCATGACCTGAGCCGAAGGCAGACGCTTAACCATCTGAGCCACCCAGGCGCCCAATCATTTTTTTTTTTTTAAGATTTTATTTATTCATTTGAGACACAGAGATACAGAGGGAGAGAGCATGAGCAGGGAGAGAGGCAGAGGGAGAAGGAGAAGCAGGCTCCCCGCCGAGCCAGGAGCCCGATGTGGGGCTCGATCCCAGGACGCTGGGATCATGACCTGAGCCGAAGGCAGACGCTTAACCATCTGAGCCACCCAGGCGCCCCCAGAGTAAGATTTTTAAATGCATAAAGTAAAATACCCAGGATCACAAAGGAAGCCAATTATATTGAAATACAATGTGGTGGTGAGCCTGATGACGACTATGAGTTTGAAGTTATGATGAGTGTAGATGAGATTCAATGTCGGCCACAGCTGTGGTGTGATATAAAAAGAGCGGTGACTCCCACTAGGGACAAAGTCCCAGGAACGGCTCGTACTACCGTGCAGTGATGTCTACAAACACAATTGAAGGAAATGCTAGATTTCAATGAAAGATTAGCGAAAATAGACATGCACATTCTTCCCGTCCGAGAGCATGGACGCCCAGAACCTTAATCACAGACTAAGAAACTGAGCAGTGAAGGTTTGAAGGGACACCGAGTGGGGAAGATAACATGGATTTCTAGCCCATCTCCCCAAACCAGTGTGTACTTCTGCCATTCAAAGTGAGTATCACAAATGGCTAACAGACACATGAAAAAATGTTCATCATCATTAGCCATCAGGGAAATCCAAATCAAAACCACATTGAGATACCACCTTACACCAGTTAGAATGGCAAAAATGGACAGGGAAAGAAACAACGAATGTTGGAGAGGTTGTGGAGAAAGGGGAACCCTCTTACACTGTTGGTGGGAATGCAAGTTGGTGCAGCCACTTTGGAAAACAGTGTGGAGGTTCCTCAAAAATTTAAAAATAGAGCTACCCTATGACCCAGCAATTGCACTACTGGCTATTTACCCCAAAGACACAGATGTAGTGAAAAGAAGGGCCATATGCACCCAATGTTCATAGCAGCAATGTCCACAATAGCCAAACTGTGGAATGAGCCAAGATGCCCTTCAACAGATGAATGGATAAAGAAGATGTGGTCCATATCTACAATGGAATATGACTCAGCCATCAGAAAGGATGAATACCCAAGTTTTACATCAACATGGATGGGACTGGAGGAGATTATGCTAAGTGAAATAAGTCAAGCAGAGAAAGGCAATTATCATATGGTTTCACTTATTTGTGGAACATAAAGAATAGCACGGAGGACATTAGGAGAAGGAAAGGAAAAATGGGTGGTGGTATTGGAGGGAGAGATGAACCATGAGAGACTATGGACTCTGAGAAACAAACAGGGTTTTAGAGGGGAGGGCGGAGGGGGGATTGGTTAGCCCGGTGATGGGTATTAAGGAGGGCACGTACTGCATGGAGCACTGGGTGTTATACGAAAACAATGGATCATGGATCACCACATCAAAAACCAATGATGTATTGTATGGTGACTAACATAACATAATAAAATTTTTTTAAAAATCTGCACAAGCTAATGAAAATATTGTTTCTTTGCTTTTAGCTGGTATTGTAGTTGATGGTATGATGCCAAAAAAAAACAAAAACAAAAACAACAAAGTGAGTATCAGAAACAAAAACAAAAACAAAAGTGAGTATCAGAGACCCAAAAGGCATGGCAGGGGCAGGGGAGAGCCAAGGGAGGTTTGGGGACTGGTCTGGCTTCGGCCAGGACACTCTGCCCCAGCTGGAAGTAGGTGTGATGTTGACAGGAGTGGATGGTCCACCCAATGCCTCCAGGCCCTCTGGTGACCAGTGAAATTCGGGGCCCGCCTGGGAAGACCGATCAGGGCTCCTCTCCCTCTCATTTCTCCATCAGCCCTCAAACGCCTCCCCAGTTCACTCCTGGGGAGACCATGCCTGAGCACCTGGAAGTCAAGAACCGCTCCCCCGGAGCCTCCTCCCTTTGGAAAGTAGTTCACTTCACCTCGATAATGGCCAACAAGGAGGAAGTCGGGGGGAGCCCTTCCCCCTGTTAATGCTTCAATCCTAACAGATACTCTGAGTCTTATTAAAAAGAGAACACAGAGGAGCCTGGGTGGCTCAGTCGGTTGGGCGTCCGATTCTGACTCTTGATTTCACCTCAGGTCATGATCTCATGGGTGGTGAGATCCAGCCCTGTGTCCAGCTTGGAGCTGAGCAAGGAACCTGCTTGGAATTATCTCTCTCCCTCTCCCTTTGCCCTCCCCTGCCTCGTGTTCTTTCTCTCTTAAAAAAACAAACAAACAAAAAGACTTTGGATCAATTGATTAAGTTGAAGTATAAACAGAGCAAATACAAATGTTATGTCAAAGTTATATTTAGTGAATTGATAAAAAAATTATGGTTATGTAGGATAGCTTTGTTATTCTTAGGAAATAAATAGGAGTAAGGGGCCACAGTATATGCAACTAGCTTTCAAATGTTTCAGGAAAAAGTCTGTGTAGGCACGCCTGGTTGACTCAGTCGGTTGAGCGACCAACTCTTGGTTTTGGCTCAGGATGTGATCTCGGGGTGGTAGGATTGAGCTCTGAGTTGGGGTCCTGTGCTCAGCAGGAAGTCTGTCTGCTCGAGGTTCTCTCCCCCTCCCCCTCCCCCAGCTCAAACACGCACACACACCCTCTCTCTCTAAAATAAAAAAATAGGGGCGCCTAGGTGGCTCAGTCGTTAAGCGCCTGCCTTCGGCTCAGGTCATGATCCCAGGGTCCTGGGATAGAGCCCCGCATTGGGCTCCCTGCTCGGCGGGAAGCCTGCTTCTCCCTCCCCCTCTGCCTGTCACTTCCCTGCTCGGGCTCACTTGCTCCCTCTCTCTCTCTGCGTCAAATAAATAAAAAATCTTAAGAAAAAAATTTAAAAATAATACTAAAATTAAAATAAAATAAATCTTTAAAAAAGAAAAATATGTATGTACACATATGTATATATGAACAGGTATATGTATGTATACAAGTGTGTATATACTTATGTATATATATATAGAGAGAGAGAGAGAGAGAGGTTGAAAGTAAATAGGGAAAATGTTGAAATAGGTGACTCTGAATAAAAAGATATAGGAGTATCCTTGTATTATTTGTATTCTTGCAACTTTTCTGTAAGTTTGGAATTTTTTCCAGGAAAACTCACCAAAAACATTTATTAGCAAACCAAAGAAGAGCGCTAGTATGGACAAAACATTATTTGGCCACCCTACCTAAGACTCATCTAAAGTCTAAAATGGCCAATGTGAGGGGCGCCTGGGTGGCTCAGGTGGTTAAGCAACTGCCTTCGGTTCAGGTCATGATCCCGGGGTCCTGGGATCGAGCCCCGAATCAGGCTCCTTGTTCAGCAGGGAGCCTGCTTCTCCCTCTCCCTCTGCTTGTGTCTCCCTCCCACCCTGCTTGTGTTCTTTGGCTCTATCTGTCAAAAAAATATAAATGAATGAATGAATGGATGAATGAAATGGCCAATGTGGGTTTGAACTGGAAGCAGGTCCTGGGATTCTGGGCTTAAAGAGTTGCAGTCTCAAAATTTAGTGTTTCTTTTTTTTTTTTTTTTTAAAGATTTTATTTATTTATTTGACAGAGAGAGAGAGACAGCAAGAGAGGGAACACAAGCAGGAGGACTGGGAGAGGGAGAAGCAGGCTTCCCGCGGAGCAGGGAGCCCGATGCGGGGCTCGATCCCAGGACTCTGGGACCATGACCTGAGCCGAATGCAGACGCCCAATGACTGAGCCACCCAGGCGCCCTCAAAATTTAGTGCTTCTTTTCTGCCTGACAGGCATTTGCCTCTGTATGCAAGGCTACAGAGAATATTCATAAAATCAGCCTCTATTATTGTGCTATGATGACGGAGCCCTGGAGCGGGGGCAGCAGGGATAGAGATGACTGGATGTGGCCCCCGCCGTAGGAGGCTGCTGGTAGTTGGGGGCGATCCTGATGCGATGGGGCTCTGCTGCCCGGGGCCAGCCCAGCCAGTGGGCCCAGGCCCTGAAGTGCTAAAGGCTAGGACACAGGCACTAGGGTCTAGGTAACAGCCTGCAGTGATCTACTTGGGGTGTCCGCCGTACACATTGTTGACAGGACACTGCTGAGCAGTGGAATGAAATAGAACAAGAACCGACCATCCACAGCCTTCATCCCTCACCTTGATTTTCATAAAGGGGTCTAGGGTCTACGAGTATTCTGAGGTCCAAGTAAAGATCTGGAAGATTTCTACCCCGTCACTCCTTTTTCCTTATCCCACTCTGGGTAGGAATTTAACATACTGGGGCACCTGTGTGGCTCAGTCGGTTGGGTGTCTGCCTTCAACTCCGGTCGTGATCCCAGGGTCCTGGGATCGAGCCTTGCATCGGGCTCCCTGCTCAGGGGGAGCCTGCTTCTCCCTCTCCCTCTGCTGCTCTACCTGCTTGTGCTCTCTCTCTCTGTCAAATAAATAAAGTCTTAAACAAACAAACAGGAATCTAACATACCTACCCTTCTCTCCCTGAGGTCTCTACTCAACTGGTGAGTCCCCTCCCCTGCCACTTCCTCCACCCTTGAACTCATATGTATAATAACGAAATCAATGGCCAACATTCACCGATATTTTATGTGCATCCCATCATATAATCCTCCTAAGAACCCAAGGAGGTAAGTGCTATTACCCCATTCTACACAATCTAGAAAACATCATCTAAGTTCACCAAGCTCCAGAGTGGAACAGGCAGGACAGGAGGGGTAGGGCAGGCGGACCTGCACAGAGAAGTTGTCCCCACCCCAGGACCTGGGAGCCCTAAGGTGGAAAGGCCGCATGAGGGGGGTACTGTCCAAGATTTATGCATCTCCATGAATACAGCAGGGTGTCCTGAGCACAGACTTGGGAACCAGGCTACTTGGGTTCAAACCCCGGCTTAGCTGATCACTAACTGGGGGAACTTGGACAAGCATCTCCACCTCTCTATATCTGTTTCCTCCTCTGTGAAATGGGGATAATAATAGTACTTCATGAGGTGACTCTGAGGATTAATGAGTTACACACATAGAGATTATTAAAAATTTATTTACTTATTTGAGAGAGAGAGTGCAAAGGCATGGGGAGGGGTAGAGGGAGAGAGAAACCCAAGCAGACTCTGTGCTGAGCACAGAACCCAACCTGAGGCTCGATCCCACGACCTGCGATCACGACCTGAGCCGAAACCAAGAGTCAGACGCTTAACCGACTGTGCCACCCAAACCTGCCCACTTTCCAAAGAGCTCGCCATCTTCCATCCAGTATCATTGTGTCCTAGCCTGTCTGCATTCGTTTGTGGTCATATTCTGTACATGTAATAAATGTTTATACCCTAAAAAAAAAAAAAGAAGGAAGTGCAAAAGGCTGAGAAAGAGATTAAGGTAGAAAGATTACAGGAAGGGGTGTGTGTGTGTGTGTGTGTGTGTGTGTGTGTGTGTGTGTGTGTGTGTGTGTGTGTGTGTGTGTGTAGTGTTTTTAAATGCAAAGAAATAGATCTGCAAGGATGCACAGCAAATTGCTAACAGTACATTGGGGGTTGCAGGAGCAGGGAGAGATGAGACACGGGCTTCTGAATTTTATTTGTATAGGTGTCAGCCTTTTTCCAAAAACATTTAATGACAAGCATGTACTGCCATTGGACTTTAAAAAAAATGTATCAAGTAAGAAAAAGTCTTTTTCAAATACTTTCTTTTTTTCAAATACTAGTCGGCCCATTTAACATGGGCTGAAAATGGGCTTGTAATTAACACAGGAAAAGTTTCCCTTAAAATTTAGCTAGAGGGCTTGGAATTTCCAACAGGGCAACAGCAAGGGGATATTCTCAGTAGGGTCTTCAGTTAAGAAGATTCCCCTTGGGGCACCTGGGTGGCTCAGTTGGTTAAGCGACTGCCTTCAGCTCAGGTCATGATCCTGGAGTCCCAGGATCGAGTCCCGTGTCGGGCTCCCGGCTCAGCAGGGAGTCTGCTTCTCCCTCTGACCCTCCCCCATCTCATGTGCTCTCTCTCTCTCTCTCTCTCTCATTCTCTCTCTCTCAAATAAATAAATAAAATCTTTAAAAAAAAAAAAAAAAGAAGGTTCCCCTTGCCATGCCCACGGCCCCCCTTCCAACAGTGATTTACCAAAGACTGAAAGAGATGTTGCCTAGCTGTGTGAATGGAGGTGATGCTGGACTACCTGGAGACTCTTTCTCCAAGGTCTTCCCAAAGGAACCTATGCATTTTCTGGTAAGGGCTGGACCAGCTGCTTGCCAACCCAGAATTGCTGAGATTCCAAATTTGGGGTAATCTTCCCCCCAACAGGCCACACTTTGAGCACTTTAGAGCAGTGGCTCTGGGGTGGGGCCCAGGACTCTGCATTTCTAACCAGCTCCCCGGCCCACAGCCTCACCTGAGTAGGGAGGGTCTGGAGTACTTGACCTAGAGGCCCTCTACCCTCCTGAACTTGCACCTTTGGATCCACAGACTATCAATGTCCATTCAGATTTGGTTGCCAAACAATCCCTGGGGCCATAAGTGTGAGCTTGAGCACCGCATGCCTTACTCTTGATGAACACTGGTGTCACTATGTCGGAGACAACTTCATCAGGGAAGTTGGTCAGCTTCCCAGAGCAAGCCTTCTCATCCCACACCAAGCCCCACGGAGTGGCCAGGTGGGGAACGGGGGTGGAGCACAGCCCTCCCTCCTCACCCTTACCTTCCACAAAGTGTCCTAGCTGCCTAGGCAAGCAGACATTTCTCAACCTGCCCATGAAACCAGTTTCCCCAGATCCTTGCAAGATGGTTCCTACCTGTTGGGTGTGCCGCCCCCATCCAGTTGTGGAACAAAGACCATCTGTCAAGAATTTAAAAATGGGAATAAATGTTGTTGAACGTACATAAGAAATCATATTTTTCTACTTTTTTGTATGTTGAAAATTGATAAGTTTTTAAAAATTTAGTGCCTGGGTAGCTCAGTCGGTTAGGCATTCAACTCTTGGTTTTGGCTTGGGTCGTGATGTCAGGGTCAGCATGTAATCAAGCCATCCCCACCCCCTCCCCACCGCCCCGGGGCAGGCTCCAAGCTCAGCTCAGAGTCTGCTTAAGACTCTCTCTCCTGGGGGCGCCTGGGTGGCTCAGTCGTTAAGCGTCTGCCTTCGGCTCAGGTCATGATCCCAGGGTCCTGGGATCGAGCCCTGCATCGGGTTCCCTGCTCCGCGGGAAGCCTGCTTCTCCCTCTCCCACTCCCCCTGCTTGTGTTCTGTCTCTCTCTGTCTCTCTCTCGTCAAATAAATAAAATCTTAAAAAAAAAAAAGACTCTCCTTCTTCCTCTGCCAGCATACTTGCACCCCCACACTCGCACACACGCTCTCTAATTAATTAATTAATTAATTAGAAATAAAGCAGTTCCTTTTCTGGGGCACCTGGTTGGCTCAGTCAGTGCGGCCTACAACTTCATCTCAGGGCTGTAAGATCAAGCCCCACGTTGGGTGGAGCGATTACTTAAAAAAAATAAAATACAGTCTTAAAAAATAAATAAATAAATAAAGCAGTTTGTCTCAAGGTAGATGGACCTTAGAAGTACGTATATAGGAAAATGTCCCTTAGTTCGTTATCACTAACAAGTTTGAAAGTCTGCACAACTACAAAATCCTAAATGCCAATGTGAGGGCAGAACCACTTTACTTCTACCCTTCTAAGTTCTTTGGCTAGTCTAATAATTAAATTGACATAAGACAGAGAAACAGGAAAAAAAAAATAAATTTAATTTTGTAGGTACAGAAGTCCCATAAAAATATGAGACCCAAAGGCAGTCACACAATGGAGGCTCACAGGCCATCCTGAGCTGAGGAAAGAGATGGGGCTGGGGCTTCAAAGGGGAGGAGGGCAATTTGCAGGAAGATGAGAAGAGCAGATGTTTGCTAAGCAGATGTTGGCCCTGCCATGTGGGTAAGTCTTTCAGATTAAAAAAAAAAAAAATTATCTCTGGTAATAACTCTCTTTCTGGGCCAGGCTCCCCATCTAAATTTCTTTTAGGCAATGAAGGGAGAGGTAAAAGTTTTTTCTGAGTCTGCTGAGACTTGACTGCCTTCAGGTCAAAATAATCTACATGCCAAAGTGGCACATTTTGGGGTGGCATATTCTGTTCCCTTCAGTCCCATCTTTGAAACTTGCCCAAGAAACTTCACAGTTCATAAGCTGAGTTGGTAAATCGCCCTATCTCACCGAACCAGTCTCTTAGTCCGGAGAGTAGGCCAGTTCAATTAAACAGCTGTGTCTCATTTTAGGAGGTGGGAATGCAGGTGGACTCCCAAAGTTAGGTCTATTGTGCAAGCAATCAGATATGTAATAAGAGGCATTTCTATGGAAACAAAAGAAAAATAATGGTTAATGATGGAGAAAATTATACTCCCACTTTCTGAGTTCTGAAGGCAGCTAGTTGAGAAGATTTCTAGATATCTGGCTCCAAACCTCTTCAGATGGAGTGAGAAAGGGCCGTGGCAACCTGATAGATTTTTATGGTTGGCAGTTTGAATGTCTCTGGTGATCTTTCTAAGTGGCATGGAGGCATAAAGATTGCCCGTACATGAGCTGTTGCGGTGATTTCTTTGAAGTTTATATCAAATTGTCCAGCTTTAGCTTGCTTGCATGGCTTTAGGGAAAGAACCCCGTTTTAGTTCTCAATGATTCCAAGTCAGAAGGGTCAAAAAAGTAGAAGACTATGTAGGGTGCCTGGCTGGCTCAGTTGGTGGAGAGTGAGACTCTTGATCTTGGGGCTGAGAGTTTGAGCTCCCTGTCGGGTGTAGAGATTACTTAAAAATAAAAAAAAAATTTTTTTAAGATTTTATTTTAGGGGTGCCTGGGTGGCTCAGTCGTTAAGTGTCTGCCTTTGGCTCAGGTCATGATCCCAGGGTCCTGGGATTGAGCTCTACATCGGGCTCCCAGCTCCGTGGGAGGCCGGCTTCTCCCTCTCCCAACTCCCCCTGCTTATGTTCTCTCTCTCGCTGTGTCTCTCTCTGTCAAATGAATAAATAAAATCTTAAAAAAAAAGATTTTATTTTATTTGAGACAGAGAGAGAATGAGCAGGGGGTAGGGGGAAAGGGAGAAGCAGACTCCTTGCTGAGCAGGAAGCCCGATGCAGGGCTCAATCCCAAAACCCTGGGATCATGACCTGAGCTGAAAGCAGATGCCCAACCAACTAAACCACCAGGTGCCCCAGCTGGAACTTTTTATAAGGAATCTCATATTGGACTTTTTTTTTTTTAAGATTTTATTTATTTATTAGAGAGCGAGCGAGAGAGAAACAGCATGAGAGGGGAGAGGGTCAGCGGGAGAAGCAGGCTCCCCACTGAGCCGGGAGCCCGATGTGGGACTCGATCCCAGGACTCCAGGATCATGATCTGAGCTGAAGGCAGTTGCTTAACCAACTGAGCCACCCAGGCGCCCTCATATTGGACTTTTAAAAGCCTCTCCAGGCTAAGAAGACACCATCAGACTTTGCCTGTAATATGTATAGATTTGGGCAAATTCGTCTTTTCCTGAGGTCCCCAAAGTATCCTAAGGTTCCTGAGCCTGCCAGAAAGTGACCATCTTTACTTACCTGGTAAAACTGCTGGGAACCCTGTAAGCAGGGCACCAGGCCAATTTTTCCAAGGGCCTTTATTGGCTCTACAAAGTCAACATTAGTTCCTTAAAGCCGTTTGATCATGTCTGAATCTATGTATTCTATTCTCAAATATGATATTCCAGTGAAAACCATGGTAATATAACCAGTGTTTCCAATTATGCCTGTTACAAGGAGAACAGATTCTTACTGAACTCAAGCAAATAAATATACTGTAATAAAGAATATTCGCTAAGTTCCCCAATGCTGGAGGGATCAGGCAGGGAGAAAAAGTCAATGTTTCATCTTTGTTTACAAAGGTATACTTTACCAAATTGCTGTAAGTTATAGTTAGCTTAAGAAAAAAGAGAAAAAAATTCCTTAAATCTGGAAAATCAAAACATTAAAGAATCAGCAATATTTCAAAAAAAAGTCATAAAATATTATAATCATCCTCCTCAGCTCATTTAGTCCCACGCTAATTTTTGCTCTGCTTGAATTCAGTTTGTCCATTAGTTCTAGAAATTCTTAGCCAGTTCAGTGTTATGATCTTAAAGTTATCAGAAACCTATCTTTGTCCAAGTCCTTTCCATGAATTTTCTTGAAGATGAAGCACTTTTACAAGAACACTTTTGCAAAAGCATTAGAGTAAAACAATAACTCCCTATAAATGACAAAAGTGTATAAATGACCATGGTTAAATACCTGAGGAGAGGGGCACCTGGGTGGCTCAGTGGTTGGGCATCTGCCTTTGGCTCAGGTCATGATCCCAGGGTCCTGAGGTTGAGCCCCCCATCCGGCTCACTGCTCAGTAAGGAGTCTGCTTCCCCCTCTTCCTCTCCCCCTCCCCCTGCTCATGCTCACACTCCCTTGACAAATGCCTCTTCATGTCTCATATCTCTTCTTACCAAAACCACATATTACTTTCCTTGCATACAGAGTTGTTTCCCTTACTATTTCTCATAATTTTTTTTTCAAGATTTTTTGATTTTTATGAGACTGATGCGCTACCTACTGCGCTAACGAGGCACCTGAGATTTTTTGATTTTTAAATAATCTCTATACTGAATGCAGGGCTTGAATTCATGACCCCAAGATCAAGAGTCTCATGCTCCACCAACTACACCAGCCAGGCACCCCTATTTCTCATAGTTTTAATGTCATTTATTTTTTTGGAATTCTTAATCCTTAGAAACTTGAATTTCTAGTGAAAACTAAGATGTAAATTGTTATACTTTCATTCTTTAGACTGGCAAATTTATAAATACATTTCAGAATTTCTAGAAGCATATGCTTTTTTTATAGTATAATTTTCCAATGTAGTACAAACACATCTAAATATCTTTTTAGTTTCTCTGTAATAAGAAGCAAAATGTAGATAAACCCATGTTCGATAATTAATGTTTCAAGATTTTATCTTACTTGGAAATGATCTAGATAGTCAATGAATTTCCATCACTTAACTTAGTAAAACTCTAATGGTGGAAGTTATCAAGTGATTTTGGAAAGTTTTGTTTTTTTTTTAAGATTTATTTATTTATTTTAGAGAGAGAGCGAGCACAAGCAGGAGGGGCAGAGGGTGAGGGAGAGAGAATCTCAGGCAGACTCTGCACTGAGCCCGATGTAGGGCTTAACCTCACGACCTGAGCTGAAACCAAGTATTGGACGCTCTACCAACTGAGCCACCCAGGTGCCCCGATTTTGGAAGGCATTTTTAAGTATACACACCATAAAACATAATTACGGCTGAAAAGTTCACCTAAAAGTTCTTATTCCAATTACATCTATCTCAGTCACGGGTTCCCAACAATTATGCTCAGACTACCCACAAGAACTTTATGAGAGACATTAGATGGAGTCAGCCATCATCCCAAGCTATTTCTCTTGCAGACAAATTTTGTAACAGAGATAGCATGAATTTTTTTGACTACTAAACCCAGGTAGAATAAAAGTTGTATGTCTGGTCTGCATTATATTTAATGCTGAGAATTCTGAAGACATGTCTATTTTTTTAAGGATTTATTTATTTGAGGGGCGCCTGGGTGGCTCAGTCGTTAAGCGTCTGCCTTCGGCTCAGGTCATGGTCCCAGGGTCCTGGGATCGAGCCCCGCATCGGGCTCCCTGCTCTGTGGGAAGCCTGCTTCCCCCTCTCCCGCTCCCCCTGCTTGTGTTCCCTCTCCCACTGTGTCTCTCTCTGTCAAATAAATAAAATAAAATCTTAAAAAAAAAAAAAAGGATTTATTTATTTGAGAGAGAGAGAGAGAGAGCATGATCAAGGAGAGGGGCAGAAGGAGAAGGAGAGAGAGAATCTCAAGCAGACTCCCTGTTTAGCTCGGAGCCAGATCCCAGGACCCTGAGATCATGACCTGAGCCAAAATCAAGAGTTGGCTGCTCAAAAAAAAAAAAAAAAAAAGAGTTGGCCGCTCAAACTGACTGAGCCACCCAGGCACCCCTGAAGACGTGTCTATTTTAATTAAACCAATCAACTTAAACTAGCTTCAGTTACTGAATATTTTCCCAGATCATGTGAACTTGAAAAACATTTGAATTTGTTTCTATTATATTTCTGAGGGTTTAGCAATACTTAGTTCATATAAGTGCTTATTTTAAACCAGTTGAATAGATCTCCTGCAAATTAATATTGGCAGTACCATCAGGAAGTAGAAAAATATCACACATCTGCAACATACAAATATAGACACACACAAACATATAGACAAATACAGAAACTGTATAGCTTTCATTCTAAAATTTTACCATGAGTCAGGTATGATAATTACAAAACGCACTGGTTTATAAAAGAACAGTTGGATCCAAATTTTGTTTTGGCAGTTGAAATAAGTTCACCTTCTTAGATGGGTAAAGTTTTTTTTTTTTTTAAGCAATCTCTTCATCCCACATGGGGCTCAAACTCACAACCCCAACATCAAGAGTCGCATGCTCCACTGACTGAGCCGGCGGGCCCCATGGCTAAGGCTTTTTACTAATATTTGTGGAGAGGACATTTAAGATATTTCATTAGCCTAATTCGCAAATAGTTCCTTTTTTATCCTTTTGATAGGAAACCTCTCCCTAGGAGCACCTGCCTGGCTCAGTTGGTAGAGGACATGACTCTTGATCTTGGGGTCATGAGTTTGAGCCCCACACTGAGTGTAGAGCTTAAAAAATAAAAATCTTAAAACAAAAACAAAAACAAAAACAAACAAACCTCTCTCTAAAGTTTGCATCTCAAAAAGCTGGTTATCAGGTCCTAGAGAAGATGGAATAGAAAATCTGTACCACAAAGGCAGCCAAGTTTTCTCCAAGAAGTTTGGAGTATATTTCCCTCTTATCAAAGATCTAGAGAAATTATTATTTATATTTTCCCTCTTTTTTTTAAAGATTTTATTTATTTAAGAGCAAGAGAGAATGGGGGAGAGAGAGAGAAACGAGAGGGGTAGAAGGAGAAGCAGACCTTCCTGATGAGCAGGGAGCCCGATGCAGGACTCGATCCCAGGACTCCAGGATCATGACCTGAACTGAAGGCAGACATTTAACTGACTGAGCCACCCAGGGACCCAGTTTTCCCTCCTTTTCTTAAGTGTAGGACAATTCTGTTTCCAATATCCCAATCTTTTACAGTACCTGCAAGCATTTTGAGATGAATAGGAGAGTTTTGGAGGATGGTGAAGATAGGTGGACTTTGAATTGTTTCTAGAGCTGTATTTCTGGTTTTACAAAGATTTGTAAGAATAGGACAGTTGCTTTTTTTTTTTTTTTAAGATTTTTATTTATTTGAGAGAGAGAGAAAGAGAGCGCACAAGTGGAGGGAGGGGCAGAGGGAGAAAGAGAAGCCGACTCCCCACTGAGCAGGGAGTCTGATGCAATTCAGAGCTTGATTGCAGGACCCTGAGATCATGACCTGAGCCAAACGAGCCACCCAGACGCCCCAGGACAGTTGCTTTTAATTTCTCAAAGAATTGGGTTGAAGCCTAAATGATATTGAGGTGCTGATCCGCCCACCCAACTACATTATCTTAAATTTGCTTCTTTTTTTATCAGCGAGATGTCCAACTAAGATGGAAATCAAAAGATTTCTATGTTCTAGAGCTTCAGGGTTTAATGCAATATGCCCTTGTAAAGTCTTTATAAGACTCTAACAAAGGCTTTCTTTCTGCGTGCGCAATTCAACCTTGGGCCAATTCACCTTAGGGGGAAAAAACCTTTACTGTTGCTTCTATCAGTCCCTGAACGTCATTTTTAGGAGCGCCTAGGAGAAATTCTGGTCATCTGTTTACTCCTTGAGGGGGCGTTTCCTCAGGGAGCCATCTGGCTTGTCTGTTAACTTCAGTGTAATTACAGGTGGAAAGAACACCCCTTAGCAGCTAATCAAGGTTCCTGCGAGCCGGTGATCTTTCTAACTCTTCTTTAAATTTGGTAGGATATTCTGAAAGTGGAGGTAAAAGGATTTTATCATTTAAAAGTTCTGCTGCTTGTCTCTGTTTGCATGAATTCTTTATGGTCAGGATCCAGGATATTTCCACAAAGACATTGCATAGGAAGACCTGAGGCTGGCAGACCCTGATTACAGAATCCTGGAGAGTAGGAGGAGTTGTAAGAAACAGCGAAGTGAGCCCTGCAACCTGTCCCCTCACACCCCCCCCTAACCTCCCCACCCCGACTCCCATTCTTCTGCTAAATTCACTTCCTGGCCCTCAGCATTACACAGGTAACCAGTACCCTGGGCCTGGAGATCAAGTCAGAACACTCTCTGTAAATCTCAAAGGAAAAGGGAAGCTAAACCAGGCAGATGGGGCAGGATTTTGAGAAGGGGAATTTACATTGAATGTGGATTTTAATTTTTGTTCTAAGCCTGATTTTTTTTTTTTTTTTTTACGATTTTATTTATTTATTTGACAGAGACACAGCGAGGGAGGGAACTCAAGCACGGGGAGTGGGAGAGGGAGAAGCAGGGTTCCCGCTGAGCAGGGAGCCCGATGCGGGGCTCGATCCCAGGACCCTGGGACCATGACCTGAGCGGAAGGCAGACCCTTAACGACTGAGCCACCCAGGCGCCCCTCTAAGCTTAATTTCTGTTCTTTCATCTTGCTAAGGGAGTCCCTGAGGCTAGCCATTATATTCCTTTGTGTCCTCTTTTTAATTGTTTTTTCCATAAGAAAAAAAAGTTGTTTTTTCCATAGATACCAATAAGACAATTGTTAGAGGAGAGCTCTCTAAACTTTTCTCTTTCAAATACAGCCAATTCAGAGGATCCATCATCTGGCCATTGACAAACAGGATCTTATATTAATCTCAGTAGTGACTCAAACCAATTAAATCTTTTTATGGTTTAACCAGGGATTCAGGAAGCATTCCAAAAGAGGGTGCAGAGGATGCAGTCCTCACAAGATCCAGAAAGTTCACTCCCATAATTAAGCCTAAGAAAGCAAAGACCTTCAGTGTCACAGGCAGTAAGAATGGTGCAGTAGAAATGGGGGCTCTGGTCTCCCGTCATCTGTGACACCAGTCAGGTGCTACTATGGGACTTTTCCTTCACCAGTTTCAACAAGGGCCCCTTATGGACCGGAACCCCTGAAGACAAACTCCCCTGAAAGCTGGCTCAGTCGGACAAAGACAGTGCTGCTTTTCGGGTCTGGAACCTACTCGGCTCTACGCCAATGCATGCCAGTACATGCGTCTGCCAGTGAGAATATTCTCCCTGGTCACAAAGCCAAGCTCTCAAGACATGGAACAGGACAAAAGGAAAAAGCTCATACGGGCTATGATTCTCCTTCTCATGACAAAGGACACAAAAGACAGAGATCAAAGGAAACAATGACTCTCTCTGGGAGAAAAGGGATCCGTAGACGCAAGAGTACTCATAACAGATCTTTACCAGAGTCACCATACTCAAGGAACTACTTCACACAAACATTTTCTCCTGCTAATCTGAATTTAGAAAAAGGGAAGAGGACTCTCACCACGCTCGCTTCCACTGGATCCTACAGGTGGAGATCCAGGTGACTGATCTGGTAAGAATTCTTAACCGTCAGTGGCTCTCGCAGCTGCAGTAGCCCTGGGGGGAAGCTGTGTCCAGTCAGCGAAGGTCCCTTTGCAGGTCTCCAAACTGTTGGGGGAGGGGGAGATTTTTCATTCTTTCTTTCTAGGTTCTTAGGCTGATACTTCAATTAACATAAAACAGATTAATAGGAGAAAAAGAAATTTTATTTTGTATGTACGGAGGGCCCCATAAAAATATGAGACCCAAAGGCAGTCACACAATGGAGGCTCACAGGCCATCCTGAGCTGAGGAAAGAGATGGGGCTGGGGCTTCAAAGGGGAGGAGGGCAATTTGCAGGAAGATGAGAAGAGCAGATGTTTGCTAAGCAGATGTTGGTCCTGCCATGTGGGTAAGTCTTTCAGATTAAAAAAAAAAAAATTATCTCTGGTAATAACTCTCTTTCTGGGCCAGGCTCCCCATCTAAATTCTTTCAGACACTGAAGGGAGAGGTAAAAGGTTTTCTTGAGTCTGCTGAGACTTGACTGCCTTCAGGTCAAAATAATCTACATGCCAAAGTGGCCCATTTTAGGGTGGCATATTCTGCTCCCCTTCACCTAAAAAAGGTATAGAACCTGCTATCTTCATTTCCTTTTATAGTCAGACCTGGTTGTAATTCCAAGTTTTATAAAGTAGCCATGTAGCCATTTGGAAGATTCTGGAATAAAGGGCAATGTGCTAGCCAGTGGGGAGTTCTGCATCTGCCAGCCTACTTTTTTTCATAGGAACAACTGGACTTTTATATCAGGAACTTTTCTAAGCCCTTTCAATGTATAAACTCATTTAATTCACCAACCCTATGAGAGTTACTACTGTTATATCCCCATTTATGAGAGGAAAATGAGGCACAAAGAAAGTGATTTGCCCAATCACAGAGCCAGTGAAGGGAGAGCCCAGGCAGTTGAACTGCCATACAAAGCACAGTACTTCTCACACTGAGGCTGGTCCTCAAGGCACTCGCTCCCATCATAGATATACACACCTTCTTCTCAACAGTCTTGTGACTTATAGCCACACAAGGAATATTATTCAGCCATGAAAAGGAATGGGGGTACAGATACACGCTACAGCCTTAGTGAATTTAAAAACATTATGCTAAGTAAAAGAAGCCAGACACAATGAGCACACATTTTGGATTCTGTTTATATGAAATGTCCAGAATAGGCAAATCCATAGAGACAGAAAGCAGATTAGTGGTGGGGCAGATGAGGAGTGACTCCTAATAAGGCTAGGGTTTCTTTTGGGGTGGTGAAGTGCTCTGGAATTTGTGTGGATGGTTGCTCAACTTTGTGAATATGTTTTAAAACTACTGAATTATATACTTTTAAAATATTTTTTTTATTAAGTAAACTCTACACCCAATGTGGGGCTCGAACTCATGACCCTAAGATCAAGAGTTGCATGCTCTACTGACTGAGTCAGGCAGGTGCCCCTGAGTTATATATTTTATTTTTTAAGATTTTGTTTATTTATTTGACAGAGACAGAGACAGAGAGAGAGGGAGGGAACACAGCGGGGGGAGCGGCAGGCAGAGGGAGAAGCAAGCTCCCTGATGAGCAGGGAGCCTGACGTGGGGCTTGACCCCAGGACCCTGGGATCATGACCTGAGCCGAAGGCAGACACTTAACCAACTGAGCCACTCAGGTGCCCCCTGAGTTATATATATTTTAAAGGGGTAAGTGTTACAGTATGTGAGTTATATATACATATATAAAAAAACTGGTCTAATGAGAAGAATATTTAACAATTTAGTAAACGAAAGCTAGAGAAGAGTAGTAGAATATACCACCCCCAAATATGCCACATTGACATAGGGATTATTTTGAGTGGAAGGCAATTAAGAAGAAACAGATATAAGAAAAACTCTCTGCCCTCCTCTTATTTGCCTAAAAGCAAGACATAACTTTGCAGAGGTGTCCCCACTCCCCTCTCTACCAGGAAGGACAGAAGTTAATCACCAGAGAAAACTCCAGACCCTTATCAGCCTGGAGATGGCACCAGAGGAACCTACATAACAAACCTTGTCTACCATTACTTCTCCCACGTACGCACCTTCCCACAATTTGCCACCCTAGACCCTCAAAGTCCTTTTCCTTTGTCTTGTCACTTCTCTAAAAATGCATTGTTCTTTTGTTAATATACTATAACAAGCCCAAGTTCTAACCACTCCTTTGAGTTACTCATCACTGGGTGCTCCCTTGTGTATGTGTGATGCACTTTTTAATAAATTTGTTTATTTTTCTTTTGGTAATCTGTCTTTGGTAGTCTAATTTACTGGGCTCCTGTCAAGAGAATTTAAGGTGGGTAGAGGAAAGACATTGTTTTTTTTCTCCTATATTCCTACAGAAATCCCCATGGTCTGACTTTTTTCTGTGTCTCAGCTCCTATCTCTCCCACCCCTTAGCTCCCATGACCAACATTTGTGGACTCATTCAGTTGTTTGAGTTTAATGTGTCTCTTCCCTCTTCAGAGTCTAAGAGAAGGCTAGGCCCAGCTGAGGCATCATTGCATCCAGGAAGCCTTCGTGTCTTCTGCCTAAGGCAGGGCCACTGCCACCTTGTGTATCACCCACCATCTTACACTCACCACCATGGTCATTTGCTCAGGGTCTGGCTTCCTCAATAAACTCCAGGCTCCATGAAAGCAGGGATGGGTTGTTTTGTTTGATATTCTATCCCCTGCCACCAGCACCGAAACAGAGGAAGCACTTACAAATCCACTGATCAGAGAACACAGGGTCCAGACACAGAGAACACCATGGTTTTCAGAGAGCCCTGCTGCTTTGAGAGGGCAGGGCTCCTTCCTTCGCAGGGTCCCAACTGATGTCAAGTCCCATCCTTCCGGCCCTCTCAAAGATAGGAGGGGTACCTTAGATGGGTCCATTTTACATAAGCCCTTTTATTATTTACTCAGATAATACATGTGCCTGATGCATCAAGCAAGCACCTAACTTGTTTCTGAAGTGAACTTTAAAATTTCTTTTTTTTTTTTTTAAAGATTTACAGCGAGAGAGGGAACACAAGCAGGGGGAGTGGGAGAGGGAGAAGCAGGCTTCCCGCGAAGCAAGGAGCCCAATGCAGGGTTCGATCCCAGGACCCTGGGATAATGACCTGAGCCGAAGGCAGACACTTAACGACTGAGCCACCCAGGCGCCCCTATCATTTTATTTTCATCATGATAAAGGTACTCTTTAATCCCCATTCCCTATTACCCCCCTCCCCCCACCCATCTCTCCTCTGAAAACCATCAAGTTGTTCTCTATAATCAAGAGTCTGTTTCTTGGTTTGTCTCTTTCTTTTCTTTTGCTTATTTCTGAAATTCCACACAAGTGAAATTGTATGGTATTTGTCCTTCTCTGATGGACTTATTTCGCTTAGTATTATACTCTCTAGCTCCATCCATGTCATTGCAAATGTCAAGATTTCATTCTTTTTTAATGGCTGAATAATATTCCATTGTATATATATACCACCTTTTCTTTTTTTTTTTAAGATTTTATTTATTTATTTGACAGAGAGAGACACAGTAGAGGGAACACAAGCAGGGGGAGTGAGAGGGAGAAACAGGTCCCTCGCTGAGCAGGAAGCCCGATGTAGGGCTCGATCCCAGGACCCTGGGATCACAACCCGAGTTGAAAGCAGATGCTTAACCACTGAGCCACCCAGGTGCCCCAATATACCACATCTTCTTTATCCATTCATCTATTGATGGACACTTGGGCTACTTCCATAGTTTGGCTATTGTAAATAATGCTGCAATAAACATAGGGGTGCATGTACCCCTTTGAATTAGTGTTTTTGTATTTTGGGGGTAAATAACCACTAGTGCAATCACTGATCATAGGGTAGTTCTATTTTTAATTTTTTGAGGAACCTCCATACTGTTCTCTGCATTGGCTGCACCAGTTTGTATTCCCACCAATAGCACAAAAGGGTTCCTTTATCTCCACATCCTCAGCAACACTTGCTTCTGAGCAGTCTTGGATGTTTAGGGTAGAAGTGAGTACAAGGCTGTGATCAGCAGGGAACTATATTAATATTTTCTCAAAGACAACCAGCTAGTTAATCCTGACACTTCCTTGACACAGAACAGCAAGCAAAGTTGTTGTCACTTATTTATTGAGCACCTACTATGGTCCAGGCACTTTACAAATATCTCCAATCATCCCCCCAAACTCTGCCAGGACATATTCTTATCCACATTGTATATATGAGAACACAGAATCAGGAGCTAAGTAACTTGGCAAAGCCACAAGCTAGTATTAAAGTATTTTCTTTTACACGATGTAAGGAATGGCAATTATCTAGAAAGCTTTTCAGTCACTGGAACTTTCTGATTTTCTAGGAACATTTCAAAATGCTTATTAGGAATCTGTGATTCAATAAAGAGAGGGAACAAGAAGACAGGGTATTTCTATGTGTGAGACCTGAAATCATATTCTGGTTCCATTCCCTACTTTTTCCACTTCTAAAATTAAAAGAGCATAGGGTTTCCTCATACTAATGAAGTAATAACGAATTAAAAGTAAATGACTTACACTACACGGTAAGGAAAAACCAAATTCATATCGCAATAAAAGATACTAATCATAAGGACAGTCTGCTTTACACTAGTAAACTAAAAAATGGGATAGAAGGATTTTGATAAACAGGTGAATCCTTAAAGGATTAATGATAATGAGGGACGTGCTGGCTGCAAAGCCCTCACCCGTTCAGAAGAGACAATTATTCACCAAGTAAGAGAACCACCTACCATTTATCAGCTGGGCGTTGGGATCTCTGTATTGTTAAAGTTTTTAAGACCTAAAAAGACAAACAGAGACATCACAGATCCCGTGGAAGCTGAGGATTTGGGAGACTGAGGCTGCAAGGCGATGCCTCAATTCGGATGAGGCATCTCTGTTTCGCAATTAATTGATTAACTTGGCCCAGACTTCTAGCCCTAAATCTCAGCAGCTTCATCTGTAAATGAGGAGTTATGCTAGCCCTGCCCTGTCTTAAACTGACCCTACTCTGATCAGTGAAAATAGGCCCAAATAGGCTTCGGAAATTAAAGTAAGGCAATTATGACCTGAGAAATTGCTACATTAGGAAAAAAAGAGGAATAAGGAGGCTTTTTCCTCCTGACTCCCAGAAATGCTCACGAGTGAATTCTCCAGGATCCCTAGAGGCCAACATTCTAGAGTTGGGGTGCTCTTCAGGCATCACCTAGTGAGGTCTCCCGGACCTCAAAGGGCGGATCTGCCCCCAAAGACAGCCAGGAATAGGCACTTCCGGAGCCGCCTCTGAGCGTTTCCTATTTGCCAGACCACAACTCTGTTAATCAAGATGCCCCAGGCCGCATGTAACTTGAACCAAACTTATTTTTAAGATTTTATTTGGGGGGGCGTGGGGGGATGGGTTAGCCTGGTGATGGGTATTAAAGAGGGCACGTATTGAATGGAGCACTGGGTCTTATACGCAAACAATGAATCATGGAACACTACATAAAAAAATAAAAATAAAAAGGTTTTATTTGAGAGAGAGAAAGCAAGGGATGGGGAGAGGTGGAGAGGGAGAAGCAGACTCCCCGCTTAGCAGGGAGCCCCAACGGGGCTTGATCCCAGGACACCGGGATCATGACCTGAGCAAAACTCAGCCGCTTAACCAACTGAGCCACGCAGCCGCCCCTGAACCAAACTTCAGGCAGAGAAAAACACCGGCGGGAACCAGACCCGTTTATTAAACAGTGGTTGTCTTGGAAGGTGGGTTTACTACTTTTCCTATTTTCCTTTAAGTACTTTTGTGTACTTAACCTCCCTGTGCTTATTTCTCCATCTGTACCTGGTTAGGAAAATTATAGCACTTAAAACGGGGTCTGGCATGTAACTATTCAGTGAACGCCAGCGATCATGATTCCTTTCGAAATTTTCTAAGAACATGTATTATTTGTATTATGAAAAATACTTTATTCTGAAGTTGTATTTATTATTGCCTTTAACAAACACCCCTTAACAGGAGAAGATTTACCTTTTCTGCATCAGTGTTCTCACTCCTTCCCCAAGCCCACGGTCCCCATTTGAAGTAGCAAGTTGCAAACTATTGTAGTAATGTGCGGAGGTGTCTGTCTTTTCTTTTTTTATATCACACTCCAAAACTTTACTAAGAGCTACATAGGCAGCTCCCGCGCTGAAGCGCGCGGACCGAGGAAAGAATTTGTGGAAAGAAGGCCTCGGGCTTTCCCGGCGGCGAGTCGCTCCCTCCGCACGGGGAGAGAAGCACCCAGTTCCGCCATTAGGGCGCGCGAGGGAAAATGGAGGCGCCCAACCCTCCCCGCGGAGAGGCCGCGAGCTCGGCGCCTGCGCCCTGCGCGCCCGCTCGGCCCCACCTCGGCCGGCGAGGCCGTTGCGACCGTTGAGGGAGGGCGAGGGGAGGAGAAGGAGCGCCGCACAACGCCCCACCCGGCGCCCGAGAGCGCTGTTCCGGTGAGCCCAGCTCCGGCCCCGGTAGTCCGCTCCAGGCCGCTCTGGACCACTAGCCGCTCCGAAGATGCCGGCCGCGCTCCGTGCTTTCCCTCCAGCCCTTTGTGTCCCGGCGCGCGTCGGAGGGAACGCGGGAACGCGCGCCGTGCCGTGCGCCTGCGCAAGGGGGCGGGGCGGCGCGCCCTGCCGGGAGTCGGGAGTGGGCGCTGCTACTGGTCGCCCCGTCCCGCCCCGCCCCCAACCGCCATTTCGTGCTCCGGCGCGCAGGGCCTCCGCATGATGGACGCCCGGAAGCCGGGACAACAAAGGCCCGAGCGTAAGGTGTGCGCGGCCTGCTGATCTTTCCGCTGCTCGTGGGGCGAAGATGGCGCCCAGACGCTGAAGCTGTGCCCGAATATGGGGAGAAATGGGCTCCTCTACCTCTTCCGAGTGGGCCGGCGAGCTGGCCCCGGGGTGGGGGGGGCATGCACGGCCTCCTGTGTGCACAACCCTGGGGTGTGCACCTTACCATGTGTGCCCAATCTCGGGATAGTGCACACGACCCAGTATGCCCAAACTTGTGTTTGCACCATCCGACATGCACGAACCGGTGGGTTTCCCCGTGTCCTCTGTGTGCATCATCTTGAGATATTTCCACCCGCGTATGCGCACGATTCTGTTCGCACCGACTGGCTGCCAACACAGGTCCGTGTGTGTAAGGACTCGTGTTTACACGAACCTGAGATGTGCACAGGTGCACGGATTCATGAATCTGGTGTATGCACCATCCTATGTGTGCCCTGAGGTGTGTGTAGACCGCGAGTGCAAGCTCAGCCTCCCGCAGTCTGGAGCACCCGTGAAAACTATCACGTGTCTGGATTGTTTCGGATTCTTTTGCCTTTGCCGAGTTTACATGCAAAGCATAACCACCTACCTGCTACTCTATGCTATTCTTAATCTTTCATCCCAGCTCATTGGGCTTCTGCCGTGGCCCCCACTTTGCAATGGGGTCACGTAGTGACAGTGACCGGCAGCCGGTGAAACAGACAAAGAAATGGGCAGTAAAGGGCAACACGATGAAGCTGGGAAGGAGGCCCCTGCCTCGCAAGATTAAAAAAAAAAAAGCTTCCTGGAGGAAGCCATGAACGAAGGCCAGGGCCTGGCTACAGAGAGAATCAGGCGTCAAGCCCCAGTTTCTAATCAGGCCTGAGAACTTTGTTTTAGGGGGCATTAAACAGGAGATGCCACCAAATTCGTATTTGAGAGGATGGGTTGAAGCAGAAGAAACAGGTGATAGGAGGGTGTGTGGGAAAGAGGCCTATTTGTGGGGCACAGGGGACAAGAGAGTGGGGGAACAGGCTCAGCAGGGAAGTGGCCTCTCCAGGGAGGGAATGGGGTAGAAAAGCAGGATGGGGGACTGTGGTCTCCCCAACTGTTTACACTTCCTGCTGTTTCCAGCTCTTCTGTGTTGAGCACACTCCTCTCCCCAGGGGAGAGACAAAGACTCAGGCCCCTGCTCTAACCTGGCTGGGTGCCTGGGCAAGCACCTCTGTCAGTGAAGATAGGGAGATACTCCCTTCGGAATACTGCAGGCAGGGAGTAAGTATTCAGTAAACATGGGATGTTAGCATTTCTGCCGGACTGACTAGAAGTTCCCTAGTCCTGCCTTCCTTGTCCTGTTATCAAAGAACCACCTCTTGGTGTGCCTTTCATATAGTTATGAATATTTTCTTGTTATGCTCGCTATTCATAGGTACATTTTAAAGGCAGAAAAATACATCACCTCTGGGGCACCTGGGTGGCTCAGTTGGTTAAGCGTGTCTGCCTTTGGCTCAGGTCATGATCTCAGAGTCCTAGGATTGAGCCCCACATGGGGCTCCCTGCTCAGCGGGGAGCCTGCTTCTCTCTCTCCCTCTGCCCCGCCACCCCCCCACCCCCCCACCCCCCGCTCATGCTCTTTCTCTCAAATAAATAATAAAATCTTAAATAAGTACATCACCACTAACGTATCTCTACATTCCCATTGAGAATCCCTCTACAACAACCCCAATATGTTATCGTTGTACCCACATATGAATGTGTCTCATGATGGAGAATGGGCCACTTCATAGGACAGGCTTTTCCATGAAACATGTAAAATTTACCTTTATGAAGGCCAGATCTTTGTGATCTGAAATTTTTTTTATTCTGCCACCCAAAAGATACTTTTGAGCATATGCTGTGTTAGGTTTGTGTTAAGGCTAGGCATATAGCAGTGAAAGGGAGCAAAATATACTACCCCAAAATAGGCCTCTTTAGCATACTGATTATTTTCGGCTGGTTATTTTTGGGAAACAGTAGACACAGGTGAAGCTATGAAAACAGAGTAGAAGTTACCCTTTTGTAAGAGACATTTACATTTATAAGGGAAATCTCCATTTGTAAGGGTCTCCCTCACTGTACCAGGAAGAGGAGGATGACTCTAAATCTCTGGAAACTCTTATCAATGGAGAAGACAACAATTTAAATCTACACAACAACCTTACACTTGTTTACTGTGCTTTGCTGGTAACCTCCTGTAATTGGCTCCCTATCGCCAGCATCTTTTGTCTTTAACTGAAAATGGTATTTAAGGTGATGGCTTTGGCCATTTGGGAGACTTAGTTACTTGTGTATACTTTTGTTCGTTTTTCTCTTGTTAATCTGTCTTGTATCAATTTAATTATTAGGCCAGCCAAAGAACCTAGAAGGGAAGAAGGGAAAACTTCACCACCCCTGCAGCAGCCAGATACAATTCCTGCCTCTAGGAACTTAAAAACCCAAATCGCAGGATACCAGGGTCCAAGAGCAAAGAGCTTCTTCACACCTGATATGATGCTGAAAGTCTATGCAGTGTGGATTACAGTCCGCTGGGCTGTCCCTGTGCATCCTGAATGAAAAGTGTAGGGAGGGAATGCCTGGCTGGCTCTGTCGGTAGAGCTCAACACTCTTGATTTCTGGGTTGTGGTTTCGAGCCCCATGTTGGGTGTAGAGATTACTTAAAAATATCATCTTTGGGGGAAAAAAAAACTCTAGGGAGCTGTGGAGGTGCAGACTGGATGGGTGCACAACCACCCGCCCCCATGGGGAGCGACCTTGTCAAACCCAGCCTCCCTCTCCCACATGCATTCCACAGTTGTCCCAGTCCTGGTCATGGTCCATAGTCCTTGCTACTGGGGGTGGAGAGAACCGAGCGCATGATCAGGAGCACCAGGCGTTTCATTTATACACAAGTAGGGACCTTCCCCAGAAGGGGGCTGTGGGCATGGAGGGCGCCCAGGTTGCCTCTAAGGATGGGGCGATCCTGCTGAGCCCTCTTGGCAGCCACTTCTGGGCAGCCCTGCCTGCCTGGGAGGCGGGGCCTTGGGGATAAATGGTCATTGTACCAGTATCACTCAGACAAGGTTGACACACCACCACTTTAATCCACCAGCAGGGCCACAGGCTGGAACCTCCTAGGAAACCAAGCCTGAGACCTGATCTCAATCAAATCTGTGTAACCTGGAAGTAGGTGAGGTGGTCCCACCCCTCTTCCTGCTGAACAGGCACATTGTACTGGATCACTACTCTGCATTTCACACTTTTCCCAAAGCCGAGGATCTGGGTGACATCATTCTCCCTCAATGGCCCTTTCTTGGAGTATGCGCCAGACTCCAGCTCCCCGGCTTCCCAGCCCCTGAGCAGAGGGCCAGAACTGCCCCCTCTGAATGCTGTGCTGGGGTGGAGTCCATGCCCAGGAAACACCTGGTGGGGAATTTCTCTAGCTCCCAAGAGTAAACCACAGAGACCTAGAAGGCACCACCCTTAGGCAGCTTCTTACCTCCAAGGGTCACATTTAAGAGAGGAGGGGTCCCTGGAGAAATGAGACCGTTTGCAGAAGAATAAATGCCGCCTTGTGACTTCCTGCAGAGGTCTGTGGGCTTGTTCGGGGCCTGTGTAAATAATTAAATGGAAAACTCCAGAAGGGAGGCCGTCCACGTAAGCCTGACCTTGCCTGCCAGCAGGCCGGTTATAAAAATGTTTCTCCTCTAAGGAGTGACTGGGAGTCAGGATGCCTCGGTCACCATGCAGAGAAATACGACATTGCTCTGGACTCCTGGAGAGGGACAACTGGCCTGAGTGTGTCCCTTGGAAAGGGCCAGAGGGATTTCTTCAGGGAGACCATCCCTCCAGACCAACCCCTCGCGGCCCAGGTCACAGACCCCAGGGTCTGAGATGGTAAAGCCAGGGTCCCGGTGGTCCCAGACGTGTCCTGTCCGCCCCCCCCTCCCCCGCCCTGGTCCCCCGCCGGGCAGGCCTGGTCCCTGTGGTCCGCAGGGCGCTGGGGCGGGAGAGGGCTTCCGGCCGGTCCCACCCAGCCAGGCAGGGCGACCCCTCGGGCCGCAGGCCGCCCCCCCCATCCCGCCCCCTCGCCGCCCTCCCGCTCCGCCTCCCTTGCCCGCGGGCGGCTCCTCCCGGCGGCGCCCGCCCCTGCCCGGTCCGTCCGGGAGGCAGGGAGGGAGGCGGGAGCGAGCGGGCCGCGCAAACACTTCCTTATGTGGTGGCTCCGCGGGGCCGGGGCGGCGCCCGGGGGGCTGCTGGGGACGGCGGACACGCCCGGGGCCTCGCGGCCACCCTGGCTGTCGGGCAGGCCCGCTGCGCGCGCCGCGACCTCGGCCCCATCTGGTGGACAAGACCAAGAGGGAAGCCCCCCCTGCCCTGTTCGTGCCCCGGAGCGTGTCCCTCGTTCCCCTAGGAGGAAGTGGGCATGCCTGCCGGCCAGACCCTCCCTCGCCCTGACTCCCCTGCGTTGGTGGGAACGTGGCCCTGAGATCTGACGTTCGGGCGGACACCGCTCAGGTCTGAAGGGGCCAGAGGTGGGCTGCCTGGCGGGCTGCCGGGTCCCTTTGTCCCGGCCACCACCCTGGCCCCTCCCTGGCCCATCCGGACAATGCAGCACCCTCATTTGCCTTGGGAGCTATATTTGGCCATGGAGGGATCACAGGGTGACTCATGGGACGGATGGCCCAGGGGTGGGAAATGGATGAGCTGCATCCCTGGAAATGTCGCTGCTTTCTGTTCCAAGCGGGCTTCAGGCTCTAGCCCTCCGAGGGAGCTTGGCATCCAAACTTGGGGCCCAGGGGCTGCCTTCCTGCTGCAAGGGCAGGTCTCCAGAGCCTGATAGTGCGCCCCGGTCTCTGGCACACCCCCACTGGAGCTTCTGAGGCGTCTGCTCTGACCCCTGGAACTGTCCTGGCTTCTCAGGCCACTATCCCTGCTAATTACAGCCTTTGAGCAAACTTTAATATCGGATAGGGCAGGTTCCCTATGGGATACTTTTTAAGTGGGACTTTTAGCAAGAAGTTTGCCACCCTAGTGACTCTCTAATTGGTCTAATTTCAGAGGGTATGATTTAAGCCTGCATCTGAGGGATAATCCTGGTCTGGGAGGCCTTTGCATGCAGCACCACCCCCACCAGGCTGAAGGAGAAGAAAGTCTGCTTGGCTCCCAGCCCTCCCCACCAGCTTCCCCGTGACTCCCAGCCCTCCTCCTGCAGCTCCTAGATTCCTGGCTCCCTGGGGTCTGTCCCTGAGTCACGGGGCACTCATGCCCAAGCTGCCTTCCCGGGCCCTGCTCTTACTACCCAGCACCAGAAAATGATTTCCAGCCTTAGAGTCCCCCTCAGCCCCAGCCCACTCACCCATCTTTGTTCAGTGGGACAGGATTCCAGCCCCCCAATTAGAAAAACCACTCTTCTATAGACTATAACGTTCTAGAACCTGAAGTTCCTGATCAGTGGCGCTTGGCTGGCTTGGTGGGTAGAGTGTGCAACTCTTGATCTCAGAGTTGTAAGTTTGAGTCCCACATTGGGTGTAGAGATTACTTAAAAATAAAATCTTAAAAGAAAAAAGAAAGAAAGAAAAGAAAAGAAAGAATGAATCTTGTAAGAGGACAATGGTCATCCTTGCCCAGTGTGCTGAAATACTACATCAGTGGATAGACTGTTCGGTTTTAAGATTCTCTTTTCACACTGGGGACAGGCCCCGAGGAATCTGGAGAAGGGAGATGGGGAAACGGACACTCAAAAGCAGGAGACACTCTGTAATCCATACACTGATAAAATGGCCAAATCTTGGAGTAAGAAGGGATCTTGGTGGTCATCTCTGTCACTGAACTACCTAAAACTACCTATTTATTTGTCAGAGAGAGTGAGAATGAGAGAGAGAGAGCGCACATGAGAGGGGGAAGGGTCAGAGGGAGAAGCAGGCTCCCCGTGGAGCAGGGAGCCCAATGCGGGGCTCGATCCCAGGACCCTGAGATCATGACCTGAGCCCAAGGTAGACGCTTAACTGACTGAGCCACCCAGGCGTCCCAGTGTGTTCTGTCTTATATAGAATTGAAATCTGCCTTAATGTTCATCTCCATGGTCCTTGTCTGTCTGTCCACGTGTTCTGTGAAGGCAGGGTCCCGGGCTCCCAGGAGCATAGCAGTTTTCAGTGAATGTGTCCTCAGAATGAATGATGAAATAGCACTGAATGTTCACCAAAGTGTCATCCACACTGGGCTAAGCCACACCAGCTTCTCCCACCATTCCATACATGACACTGTTTCTAGAACACTGTTCATCCTTCGCACTGGGCTCCACATCCAGGTCGCAGTGTTTCTTCTAAGCAGTAGTGTGTTCTGTGCCACCTGACCCTGTGAGGACTTATTGTTAGTGCCCCCTGCGGCTGCATCTCTCTCAAAGGCTGGTCCTTTGTGTGGCACAGCTGGAACTTCATTTTATTTTTCTAAAAGATTTATTTATTGGGGCGCCTGGCTGGCTCAGTCGGTTAAGCAACTGCCTTCGGCTCAGGGCATGAACCCAGGGTCCTGGGATCGAGCCCCGTATCGGGCTCCTTGCTCCGCGGGAAGCCTGCTTCTCCCTCTCCCACTCCCCCTGCTTGTGTTCCCCCTCTCGCTGTGTCTCTCTCTGTCAAATAAATAAAATAAAATCTTTAAAAAATATATATTTATTTTATTTTAGAGAGAGCGAGCATGAGAGGCAGGGGCAGAGGGAGAAGGAAAGAGAATCTCAAGCTGACTCCACGCTGAGTGCAGAGCCCTGACCTACGCGGGGCTGAATCCCAGGACCCTGAGATCACGACCTGAGCAGAAACCAAGAGTCCGGCGCTTAACCCGACTTCGCCACCCAGGCGCCCCCACAGCTGGAACTTTAACTTTCACAATTTTAGCAAAGGGGAGGGCTCCTTGCTGCATATGACAGTGTCATGCCCTGGGATGGGCCCTTGGTGCCAACTGGCATCTCAGGAGGCTGGGCTGGGTGATGGGCAGCCTGAGTCCTCCTGGGTGGTACCTGCTTCTGGGGCCAAGACCCTGATTGTGGGCAAAGAAGATGCTGGAATATGCCCTTTGCTCAGCAAGCAAAATCTGGTTTTGGGGCTCTCCCCAAGACCCCCAAGTTAAGACCAGTCATCGGCAGGCCCCTGACCATCATTGCTGGAGCCCCATAAGGCCCCAGGGCTCCCAGATTCCGTGCTCAGCTTTGCCCTCCCACAAAGCTGCCTGGGTGCAGGCTAGCTGTGAACACAGGGCTGTGGGTTAATCCGTGTGTGTGGGCTGACCCCTGGGTGGCCTGGACGCAGGGAGCCATCCTAGGCAGTGTCCACATTTGGACACCTGTGCCTTTCCATCCCCTCTGCAGTTTGGGGCCTGGGCAAACTCACACCTCTTGCCATCAGTTTGTGGATCTGACGAGGGGTGGTGAGGGGAGGCTGCGGCCCTGAGGCTGTCTCTGGTGGACTGGGAGTCTAGCTGGGATCAGGCCTGGCCTCAGGTTGCAGACCAAAGGCAAGGAGAAGGTGAAGTCGGCCAAGTTCCCCCAGGAAACACTGGGGGCCTCTGCCCAGAGAGGTTCCCCCCCCCCGGAGGGACTTTATGCTACACAGAGTGCCCACCCTCTGAAATGACCCACAGGCATTATTCCAGGTGGTCCTGTGCCCGGTGGGGGGGTGCAGTGGTGGGAGCTCTGGCAGGGCAGGGCCAGTGGGGGGAGGGGCGGGGGAGGGTCCTTGCTGCTGCCCTATCCCGCCGCAGGATCATTGTGACAGAGAGGAAACCCCAGAAACCAACAAGGTCAGTGCAGGGCCCCCGGAAAGGAAGACAGAATTCCCCCGAGTCTGAGAAGGAAAGGAAAGCGCAGGAGAGCCCGTGGGATGGTGACTCTCCTGGTCCTCGAGTGCGGCAGGCTCTCAGCTCGGTCCTGGCAGAGGGCAGTGGGGCACTGGCTCGGCCTAGATCTGGGAGGACACCAGCTTGGCCCCCCTAGGGCTCACTGGGGTGGCCCAGGTGTGCCAAGGAGAGCAGGACCCACACCCAGTCCCCACCCTCCCAGTCCCTGCCCTCCACCCAGCTCCGGCACACCCCTTCGCTCTACCCCCCCTTCTCCACTGTGCTGGCTCTGGGTGGGGGGTAAGTGCCTCCCTCCCTGCTCCCTCACAGACGGGCTCAGGCTCAGAGCCTCGGGCCCTGCCCCAGGCCTGGGAGAGCCTGAGAGAGCCTGCTGAACCCCCTTGTGGTCTGTCTAAGGGTCTGAGGCAGGCTGCACGTGTAGGGAAAGAGCCCTGGCTGGGTTCTCAGGGGCAGGGGTGAGGTCCGGCTCTGGCCCTAGCTGGCTGCATGACCTCGGGCCGCTCACCGTGCTCACTGGCCCTCAGTCCTCAGAGCCCAGCTTTGCCGGCCAACGTGTAATTGCTCTGCTTCTCGGAGAGTAGACCATACGAGCCTTTCCTAGGTGGGAAGGAGCAGGGAGGAGGAGGTCAAGGCCAGAGGTGGGAAGGAGCAGGGAGGAGGAGGTCAAGGCCAGAGTCTGGGCGTGAAATGCAAAGAACTCAATATGTAAATCAGTCAACATTTGTTCCTTTTCTTCAGGCCCAGGGAGACCCGGATGCTCCCAAGAGTGCCTGTGGCCTGACCTCTGAGTGTCCTCACAGAGAGGAGCAGGCTGGGCACCTGTGGGGGCACAGTGGCATTCACGTGCTGGGGACAGGGCCGTGGCTGGAAGCCAGCCTTCCTGTGCCTGAGCCCAGGGCCCCTGGTCCCCTGTCCAATGAAAGGCGCAGTCTTCTGCCCCTTTGCGGTCACTTGTCCCACAGACTACAGGTGGCATCTACCCTTCCCCAGGCTCAGGGGGGAATGTGTTTCAGTCTGGGGCTGAGGTGGCCCTGTGGGTCTGGTGGCTGATATGGCAAAGACCTCTGAGGAGCTGACAGGCCACCCACTGTAACTGGGACAGTTGTGGCTTTGGCCAGAGGTCGCGGAAGGTCAGGCCCCTGAGGCGCTTTCTTGCATGAAATACCTTGGGATAAGAGGGTGCCCAGCTTGGGACCCTGGGACCCTGCCGCAAAGGATGGCAGGTACTCAAATGCTGCTGATCAGGGTGACACTAGCACTGGGGGGAGGGGTGGCTGTTTTCTGGGGCTGCTGGCCAGCAGGCAGCTGGGCCACTGGGGCCCTGGGGAGACCCAGATGTTGTCTCTTTTCAGCTCACTGCTTCCCAAAGGGGGAGGGGGGACACTGGGGAGGCCACAAGGAGGAGCCAAGGGGCCCCCAGGGTTTACTAAGGAGCAGTCAGGGAGGGAGGGGCCATCTGTTCCCCAGGTTGCAGGCTTCAGGGAGCAGCATGGGCCACCAGGAGGGGCTTCCCAGCACCAGCCTACAGGGCCACGCTCCAGAAGCAGGCTCCAGGGGGTCCTGGTGGGGGGCTGAGTAGATAAAGGAAGAGATGGGGCTTTGGTGGGGAGGGGGACATGAAGCCAGGAAAAGAGGGTCAGTCCCTAAGAGACGATGGGAGGGCCTACCCTCTGGGGTCTCTCTCTCCATCTCCCTGCCAGAGGGCAGGCACCAAAGGGCCTCAGACCTAGCCCACCTGGCAATTTCAAAGCCCTTTCAGGCCCTGGACAAGGACAGAGGGTCCCCGTTTTACTGAAACTCTTGTTTTCCACCAAAATCAATGAGTCTCAGTTTTTGAGCGTCCTTGGAGTCCCCCTGAAGAGCTGGATGAGAGCCTCAGGAAGGAGACATAGGAGAGGGGTTAGAGACCTGGGAGACTGTCTCTGGGCACTGTCCCCCCAGGGCTCTCACATCTGATCCCCACCACCCCAGCCCTGGGCCAGCTGGAAAGCCCCACTCCCTCCCGTTCCCCCTCTCGGCTCCCTCTCCCTAGCATCCCAGTCCCAAAGCAAAGAGAGCCCCTCCTGCAGGGCATCCCACTTCCTGCCTCTGTCACCTGCAAATAGCGCAGACTCCCCTCCCCAACGAGGAAGCAGAGGTGGCTCCGAGCCACTCGGCTGCCGCCTCCCACCCTCCCCCACCCCGGTTCTGGGCACCCGACTCCACAGTTCTGCTCAGCGTTGGCTCCTTCCCATCAACACGGAAGCTACCAAGTCCCTGCACGTTACCCCGAGTGCCCCTCGGCTCCCTTTCCTCACAGCCACCCTCTTGAAAGAGATGTCCACACCCGACTCCACTTCCTCCTCCCTTCCTCATTCCTCGGCCCATGGCCACCCTGCAACCACAAAGGATGTCTCCACAGCACCTAGTCCGGCTCGCCGTCCTCCTTTCTCCGCTGCCACCAGTGTTCACCTGTCTCCCCTTCCAGTCCTGCTGGCAGGTGCCTCTGTGGGCCTGGGTCTCAGTGCTGGAATTCGCCCTCCAGAAGAGGCAGAGGGCGGGAGGACGGGGTGCGGAGGAGGCTACTGGCACCAGACGCCCTGGGTTCAAAGAGGCCTCACTGCCGACCAGCTGGGTGGCCTTGGGCAAGTTCCCTCAGCCCCTGTGCCTCAGCTTCCTCAGCTGCCAAGCGGGGAGGGCGACGTGGAAGTGCCCCCCCGGGTCCTGTGAGGATCTAGAAGCACAGCCCTCCTTTGGTGTGGGCCGTCCAGGGCCAGATAACCAGGGAGAAGGTTCACAGAGGGCTTCTCAGGGCTTTAGGCAGTTTGGCTGATTTGAGAACACACACACACACACACACACACACACACACACACACACGGGCATCACTCTTCCTGAGCATAGGGTGGGAACATTTTGAGGGGCTCAGTCATTTGCCCAGAATTCCCTGTTCCGGCCACTGCGGCCATTGCTCCCAGAGCACCCACCTCTGGGCATCTCTACTCAGAACCCAGAGGCCCCTGGGGCAGAAGGGCTGGAGACTGGCAACAGATGGGTTAACTGGAAGAGATGCTTCTCAGGGCCTGAGACAAACCCCCTTCACTCTCCCAGGCTTTCCCCGGTCCCCACAGCCCCCGACACCCCTCCCTTTTCCACACGCCCCCACTCCCTCTTTTCCCAGAGTGACAGAGGGCTCCCCCAGGTGGCCACACGTGCCAAGGCTAGAAGCTGGGGCGTCTGCAAGGACTCGCTTCAGACACTGTGCCCCTTTAGCCCACAAATACATCTGCCCGGTCAGACCAGGTGTTCCAATCTGAGGGTGGGAAAATGAGGTCACCCGCCCGCGTGTTCTTGTTCGCACCAAGCAAGCCGTGTGTGTGGTCTGGGGCTTGTAAGGTATTCTTAGCCAGCCTATGGCCCCTGCTTGCAGCCATCTAACACCCGAGGAGGACTATCTGCAGGGCCCGGCCCAACCCTCTGCCTCGGGCCGTGGGTCACAGGACAGAGAGACATGGGGACGGGAAGCAGAGCACAGAGGCCCCGCTAGAAGCCAAAAACCTAGCAGCACCAGTAATCACGCCATTTATCACCTGCCTTCTGCGTGCCCCGGCTTTCCACTCATTTCATTTACTCCTCACAACAACCTAGGAAATAGGCCCTATTACCACCACTGAGCAGCTGAGGAATCAGTAAATCCCTGTCTAAAATGCCCCAGCTAGCTCATACCTGAATCTGAACTCAGACACGTCTGACTCCAGTTCATTGCTCTTACGCAAGCCTGCCTCTCTGCATAGGAAGAGAATCTGCCAAAATAGCTAGGAGGGACACAGGTATACCCGTGAGATGCCCATGAGTGCGGATGTACACGTCGGGAGCACACGCAGCCGGTGCTGGGCAGAAGCAAGTGGAACGATGACATTCTAGTCTCCCAAGCGCGGCGAATGCGGACGTATGAGAGAGGGAGAAGCAAACCAGCTCCCCTCCAAGGTGCACACACAGGCCCGGAGGGGCCCGATACCTGGCGATGTGTGCAAGAAGACTCAGACTCTGGGGACTGGTCTTTCGAGAACACGGAGACCTGGACACCATGGAGTTCACTAAGATCCAGAAAGTGCCAGGGACAGGCTGCAGCCCGCCCTCAGGTCCCTGACAGGCTCAGCGTTCTCAGTCCAGACAGGGTCTGGTGCTGGCCACGCACAAGCAAGGGACATACACATGAATGTGGGCTTGGTCACCCCCCCCAACACACACACACGCACACACATACATCTTCTGAAAACAGAAACTGCTGCTGCCCTGTGTAGACATAGTTGAACTCTTGGCCTCTGGGGCACATAGTCCAGCTCACGCTGACAAATACACACACACACAGAACTCTCGGAGAGAAGAGGAAGAAAGGTCGAGCTGGCCAGGGGGCTGAAAATCCCTGCAGCCCCATAGACATCTGGGGCCTGAGCCCTGGGATTAACGTGGGTCACAGAGCCTGTCCTCAGGCAGCCTCCTCCTACCTTCCCAGGCCTTGAAACGGTCTTTTCCGCCCTCCCATTTTAAAGGTTGGGCCAAGGCCTGGAATGCCCAGGATGGCCACAAGGGGGCGCAGGAGCACTGAATAATCCCTTCAACCCAGCCTCCTCCCGGAACCCTCATTCCCGGATTCCTAAATATGTAATAAGCACCCATCCTCTGCCGGGTGAGAGGACCCGGAGAGGGGAGAGGGGAGGGGAAAGGTGGTTAGGGCAAGGGAAGAGACACGTACCTATGCTTCAGTGGGACTGGAGGTTAGATGGCAAAGATTTGGCTGGAGGGGCGGGGTCAAAAATAACAGCGAGACTGTACTGAGCACCAGCTGTGCTCCAAGCTCTTATAGATTTTGATACGCATTAGCTCCTCTAATCCGTAACTGTATGAACTCCGTTTTCCCATTATTCTACTTTCGTTGTGGGTATTGTGGGTGTAGGACCGCAGGCATGATAGTCCCTTCATAGAGTTGCTGTAAGGATTAAACGCATCAGTATGATTATGTGCAAAGCGCTTGGAACACTGCCCACTTGTTATCCCCAGTTGTGGGAACTCATCCCCATTTTACAGATGGGGAAACAAAGGCACAGTTAACAAGGAGTGGCCTCGGGGGTACCTGGGTAGCTCAGTCAATTAAGCGTCGACTCTTGATCTCAGCTCAGGTCTTGATCTCAGGATTGTGAGTTCAAGTCCCTCATTGGACGTGGAGCCTACTTAATTCAAAACAAAACAAAACAAGGGATGGCCTCAGGATTCAATAATGAGCAGGCTGGTTCCAGAGTGTGGGCTTATCCACTTATTAGACCTCCTGGTAGGTCCAATCAGGGAGTTCTGGAGGCGGTGTGGAGCCACTAGAGAATTTTAGTAGGGAAGGAATAACACTTAGTATGCTTTTCATGTTGGCTGGGGGTGGGGGCACCCTGGTGGCAGGGTGACACTGGTCAGGTGGAGGCTATCACCATGGTCCCAGCTGTGACTAGGATGGCAAGGGAGAGGTAGAAAGAAGACAGATAAGAGAGATTTGAGACATTAAGGAAGCAGCCCGGAGGGTCTTGGTGACCAATTTCATGTCAGAGCTGGGGGGAAAGGAGGGCGGAAAACAGTGGATGGAGAAGCAGAGTTGGGAGAGGGTAGGACCATGTGGGTCATCTGAAGGGAGAAATCTGTAGGCCCCTGGCCTGCCCTCTAGTCTTGACCTGGGAGAGGGCTCCATACTCTCAGACCTGAAGATAAAAAAGAGGCCACCCCCAGATTCCTCTGCCCCATCTTTCCTGGAGAGCCTGGGGATGTGTGAGGCCAGGAATCCTAAACTTTGGCTCCCTTCCGTTCAGGGTCTAGGGGGCTCTGGGCTCCACGGCAATGGCACTATGCTGTTCTCTGCCATCCAACTTGGCACGCTGGCCCTTGCCCACCCTCTCTGGCTGCCTATTGCCCAGCGTGGGACCAGATGAAAACCTCCTCTCCTCTCCCACCCACACGTTGAGGCTTCAGTCTCACAAAGCTCTGTCTTCTACAGGATCTCATTTAATCCTCACAACAACCTGGGAGTAGATCCTTTACTTCCTTGGCTTCACAACTGCAGGAGCCACCTCGGAGGTAAGGGGCTCGCCCTGGGTCACATAGCTTGTGTCTGGACCAGCCCTCTGCCAGGACTTCGGCTGCAAATTTTCGGCTCCTGCCTGCCCCCACTCCCAGCACCGCTGGCTCTTGGTGGCCATCTTGGGGAGATGGAGGTCCCTACACCTCGCAGCTTAGGTTTCCGTGCAGAGCCCAGAAAGGGGCTGAGAGAGGGGCATGGTTTGGAGTCACCGGAGGTCCCGGGGAAGACCAGGGCCCTGCGTCAGTCCCAGCTAGGGAAACCAGGCAAGGAGGGGAACTTGGTGGGTGGGGGAGAGCTTCCCAAAGGGTGGGGGTGGAGTGGGACGTGTCGAGGCAGGCAAGTGGGGACAAAGAGGCTGCCAGGTGTGCAGCCAGCCCCAGCCGCCAGCCTAGATTGAAAGCGGGGCTGAGGCTGTGATTGGTGGCCCGGGTTCCTCGCCCCACCCCTTCTCTCTCACCTCCCAGGCAGCTGAGAAAGAGGGATGGGGTTGAGAAGGCCCCTCATCATGTAAGTCCTTAAGCACGAAGCGTGGCCTGGCTGGCAGCGAACTCAATTAACTACCTGTCCCACCCCAAGCCCTGCCAGGACCCCGTATGGCTTTCTGGCGCCGCCGCCATCAGCCCCAGTGACTCCCCGAGCTGCTAGGTTTGGGTACCCCGGGCCTCAGGTCACCCAACCACCCCTCTTCTGGGGCGTCCTCCAGCCCGCGCCCTCCTCCACTCCTTTTACCCCTAGCCCAGTCCTCTCTGAGTGTCTCCTGTTCCCTGACCCCTCTCCCAGTGCAGCCACGAGGCCCCGGCCAGGCTCCCGCAAAGGGCGGCTTCCTGGGTCCTACCCCATTTCCACGTGGGCAACCTGGCCCTCCCGTGCCCGGGAACCTGGCCCTCCGGGCCTCCCCGCGGGGCGCAGGCGAGGCCCCCCTGCCCCGGCCCTCGGGAACCCGCGCGCAGCTGGGCGGGGGCGGGGCTGGGGGCACCTAGGTGCACAGGTTGTCTGGCTCCGCCGAGTGCCGGTCGAGGGGGGCTGGGCGGGAATCCGACTCCGGCCTGCGCCCCGCCCCCGGCGCAGATGGCGGGGGCGCGGGCGGGTCCCGGGCGGCCGAACGGGGCTCCGGTTTCGGCCGCGAGGGGCGGGGCGGGCGCGAGGGGCCCCGCTGAGGCCGCGGCCAATCACCGCCCGGCCGGGACTCTCCCGCGCCCCCCCAGCCACCAATCACGGCCCGGCCTGGCCGCCCCCGCCCCAGCGCGTCCTTTGTTCCCGCTCTCCCGGGCGGCCCCCCCCACTCCCGCGCGGCCCCCGCCGCCGGGCTCCAGGCCTCCAGCCCTGCGACTTCCGGCCCGCGCGGACCGGGCCGTGTGCAGGCGCCCGTGTACTCGGGGTGCGCGCGCGTGTGTGCAGGCCCCGCCCTCGGGACGCTCCGCGCCCCGCCGCCTCCGGGCACAGGCCTGCGGGTGGCCTTGCACGCTCGTGTGCCCGCAGCTGCCCCAGAAGGCCTGACTAAAGCCCCAGTAAAGCTCTTTCGAGAGGCTGAGCTCCGGCCACGGGCAGGGGCTACGAATGAGCACCGGGACCTGGCAGTGGTCCAGCTCGGGCTGCACCTCTCCTTACCGAGCCGTGGTGTTCCGCACACTCTCACGCTTCCCTGCGTGCTGCCTCAGACACATCCACCTGATGAACTCGAAGTCTCCTTTCCAGACTTACCTTGGGGGTTGCTTTCTCTTCGGCGCCCTTGGGAGTCGCACGTGCCTCTGGTGTCCCCCACTCGCCCAGCACGTGGTCCCCTCTGGTCTGGGTTTCTGGCATGTGCAGCAGTGAGGCTCCGAGGGACTCAGACTCAGTAACCCCAACGCCTGGCAGAGCGTGGTGCTCCATACATGTCCACTCGAGGGACAGCAACAAGCTGTCATCCCAAATACTTCCACAGTCACACACCACCTTCAGGCCTAATCTTGGTTCCACTTGAGACTGAGGCTTGTCATTTCAGGCCTGTTATAAGGATTTTAAAATAGCTAAAATCTTTGAAGAACAGAGTGACTGCCTGGTAAGGAGCTGCCACACCTTATCAGGCAGCCCACAGCCCCTGCCATACCATGGACTTGCCCTCCCAGAGCCCTTGCCACTGACAAGTTCCCAAACCCAGTGGATACTTCTCCTCCACCTCCTGCCCCCCCCCACCACAGTGCCTTCCCTTGACCTCTGAGCCTTCTGTTCAAGACTCCATCCTCAATTCCCTTCTCCCCTTATTCCATCTTCTGTGAGCTCATCCACCCCCGCACCTCCACCTGCCCTGCCACAGCCAGTCTCCTGGCTCCCCAGAAACCTCCACCTGGATATCCTTCAAGAATCTCAAACCCAATTTGTCTCAAACTCAAGGTCCTAATCCTGCCACACCTGCTCCTATATCTATATCACCATTGCCCAGGCCGGAGACTTGGGTGTCATCCTCACCCCTCTTGCCCACCATCTACTGTGACCAAGTCTGTGCTTCCAGGTCTCACTGTCCCACTGCCCTAGGACCAGCGCCTTGGCCCACACTCTTCTACTTCTTGCCTGTTCTCCTAATCAACCTCCTTGCTCTCTGCCTCCACAGTCTACAGGGCTTGCTGCTTGCAAAGTTCCTTCTCCCATTGTCCTCAGCATCTAGTCCCAACTCCTGGTTATAACTGAAAGGGCCCTGCCATCTGGCCCTGTCTGCCTTCCCATCCCAGCCCCAGGCACATAGAATTACTTCAGTTGAAGCCCTTGACACAGGTTAGAAGGTTGGGAGTAAGTCTGCACTTCCAGGGCCCCCTAATGGAAATGGTGCCAGGCGATAGGACAATCAGAGGAATAGCTAAGGCTGGGAGGTGAACTGGCTCAGCAAACAGGCTCTGCAAACAGACTCTATAAACACGCTCTGCAAGCAGACACACCTGGGTCTGGGTGTTGGCTCTGCACTTGCCCATTCTGTGACTTTGCTCTGTTTCTCATCCTCTCTGGCTCTTGTGTCATGTCCCATATGAGTTTAATATTGCGTCTTTGAAGGACTAGAGGAGAACTTAGGACCCAGGGCCAAGACTGGCCAGGGGCTGCCTCCCCTCTCAGGTACTCCCCAGAGTCTCAACGTCTAAATCACCTGGAAGGGAAGGCAGGGCCCGAGATGGAAAAGCCATTTGGGAGGCACTGGGGAGGAGGGAAGGGGCAGGGGGGAGGGGAGGCCGACAAAAGAGACCAGCTGCTGTTTGCACACAAACCCCAAGTTGATAATGAGTGGAGGGGAGGGGGGCGGGGCGGGGAAATGTCTTGGCAGAAGCCTCTGCCAGCTGAAGAGTCTGCCCAGAGTCATTGTGCCCCTCCCTCCCCCCCCCCCACTCTGGGCCTTCACCACTCACACCGAGCTGTACATCTGCTCCTAGGACTTCAGCAGCGGAGGGCAGGAAGGACCCAGTCTTGGGCATCTGGCCCCTTCAGCCCAAGGCTCAAATCCTCCCGCTCCGGCCACACATCCTGAGAGCAGCCCCAGGGAAGCCCAAAGGAAAGAGCCTAATGGAGCCCAAGGGCGTCCGAGGACTTGGAGCAGGCCCAGACTCCCAGACTCTGAGTGCCTGGTCAAAATGAAGGCCGTTGGAGAAGCTCTGAGTCCCTGGAACTCGGGAGAAGAGAGGAGGCTCCCAGGTGTGCAGCCCAGAAGAGTCGTCTACTCCTGGGGCCTACCTCATAGGGGGAGGGGTGGGGGTGGGGGGAGGCCCAGGGGCTCCCATCAGCCCCTTGGCCCCCGAGAAAAGCCAGGAAGGCCCCTGGGTGGCCCCTCAGACAGGATGCTGCTAAACAAGGAAGACCAGCCAGGACCCTGGGTGTCAGGAGTGGGAACCCCAGCACCCTTTGGTCACCCACGCCTGGACAGTTGCAGAAGAGCTTCCTCTCCTGTGGCCCCAGGGCCCTGTTCTATCTATGCCCATCTCCCCCACCCCCCCGCCCCCAGGGTGGGGCTGGCCTGTTGGCGTCTTCCCTGGGCGAAGCCGCCCACGCCCGCGGCCCACGCCCGCGGCCCACGCGGCGGCCCGTGCCCTGCCCGCGGCCACTGCTGCCATGTGGGCAGTGGGTGCAGCTGACAGGAGTGTGTGCTCCCGCTGCTGCCGTGCGCCAGCCTAGCAACCGCTCCCAGGGGCAGGGAGAGGCCGCGCCAGGAGGGGAGGGCAGCTCTCGTGCCCGCCCCTCCGCCTGCTGCCGCCTCTTTTCCCTGATGCCCCAGCTCCCTGCCAGCACCTGCTCCCGAAGAGGCTCAGCCTTCCGCCAGGCTCCAAGGACAGAGGCCGGACCGTGGCAGACCGCACACCCCGGGCCTGGGGCTTCTGCCCACCGGTGCCTGGGCAGCCTGGGGCTGAGCTTCGCGGGGAGCGGCAGGGAGGAAACCTTCACCGCGTGGCCATAAGCCACCCCCCACCTCCCCGGGGCCGGAGCTTGGTGGTGGCACGGAGGACTGCCCTTCGCGTTCCTTCTCAGCAGCTGCCCTCTCCCTCTCTCAAGGCCAGAATGGGACTGGCTGCAGTGGGAGAGAAGAGGGCAGGCCAAGGAGGCAGGAGAGCTGGGCACAGACTTGGAGAAGAGGATGAGAGCGGCATGGGAGCCGAGGTTCACAATGAGGAGGAATCGTGGGGCCGGGTGACAGAGGGACCTTGAACGCCAAGGTGACAGGAGTTTATCTGGAATCTGTCGGAGCCACAGAAGATGCTGAGCAAGGAACTAGGTGGATAGGGCAGTGGAGAGCCCGCGGCCACACACCAGTGAACGGTGGCCAGGTGTGTTTGGACGCAGGGCAGCGGGGGCCCGCAGTATGGATAACACCAGGGGGCCTGGGGTCAGACAGGTCCGGGTTCCAGTCCAAACCTGGAGCCTCTCTGGGCCTCAGCTCCCTCAGCTGTAATTTGGAGGCAACATGAGACCTCCCTGTGGGTCGGTTGGGAGGGTTGGACAATGGGATGTTTGCAGGAACTCTCCAGAAAGTGCACTGTTGTCACTAGTGGGAAAAAGAGTGATTGGAATGGGGGCTCCCTCTCCTGAGACACAGGGTGGCCTCCACGTGGTTAGAGGAACGCACTGGTGCTCACTTCCCTTCCTGGTGCGTGTGGGGGGAGCAGCGGTGTAGATGGACTGGTGGTGGGCTCCGGAGGGGGGCCCTGCACAGCGATGGCTACGTAGCCGGAGTCCAAAGGCCCCGGATGTGTCCCTGAGCCCGAGCTCAGCCTGAGCGGGCGTGTGGGTAGGCAAGAACAAGGGCTGTTGGAGCGGTGGCCTGCAGGGACACATCACGCGGAGGGTCTCCAGGGCTCCCCTACGAGGTCTGGATACGACGGAGGAAAAGGCAGGTCGGGCCAAGAAGCCAGCACCCCACAAGGTTGTAGATGGTGAAGGGGGCTTGCCCTAAAAAGGCCACTGGAGTTCAGAAGGGGTAAAGAGGTGCCCTGGGCAGGCGTGTGTGCCCACTGCGTCGAGCCCAAAGGAGTGTGTGTTCAGGGAAATGTTCCCTCAGGTTGATTTCACCAGTAGAGGACCTTCAGCAGTACCAGGCCCTAAGGATGGAGAATGCCCACTTAAGACCCTGAGGCCAGGGCCGAGGAGGCCGGCCTGGTGCCACCCTGAGAGGGGACCAGGCTGGCCGGGGCCCAAGGCCTTACCCAGCCTACCCTCCCGGGCGCAGGCCACAGAGGAAGCATTGATGGCAAGCGAGGCGCCCAGAGGCCATGGCAGCTGGTGCGGCGTGGGCATCGCTGGGCCTGGCCGGGGGAGTGGCGTGATCTCTGCAGCACCCAGGCCTCAAGCGGGCTCCAGGGCACAGCATCTGAGCCGCTGCGGTCCGTGGGGGTGCCCTGCACATCCTTGCCTGGGGAAACTTCTGTGCAGCAACAGCTCTGACTCAGTGCCCGCACAGCCCGAGAAGGAGAAACCACGGCCCTTCCTTCCCAGCTGGGGGCAGGAGGCAGAGGACTCCCCCTCCACCCTCCAGCCCCACGGTATCTCTGCCCCCGCCAGACTTCTTCAGTGACACCCCCCCTTGCCTGACACACGCAGCAGGCAGAATCGGGGCACCTGGTCCTGGCCCCCTCTCTGGCCCGGCTTTCCTCCCCCTGGACTCCCAGGGAAACTTTTCTCTGTCCGGTGTGCCCTCAGTTCCCCCTCTGATTCTCTGCTCTCCGTGCCCCCGAAGCCTCTGCTCCGGCTTGCCTCCTCCATGGAGCATTCTGGGATTGTTCCAGGCCGAGTTAGACCCTCACAGGCCTAAACCTCTGATGTGGTTGTCATCTTACTTATCAGGCTGGGGTACAACTGTTCACGGGCAAAGCTCCTTAGAGATGGAACTCGGCTCAAGATCTCCCTCTCTCCTTGTAGGCACAGAATTAGCATCAGAGTGGCCAGTGGCCTGCTCTGCTGCCCCCCAGCCTCCTGCCAATGCCCACGTGAGCTGTTCGCCCCGGGGACCACCTGACCGGGGTGTTTTCAGCTGAACCGATGCAGGCCCCGCAACGGCTTTGGGCCAAAGCCCGGCTGCATTCACACTCTGCACACCTGGGGCCCAGGCGGACATGCGCATTTACACACACACACACCCGTGCACACAGACACGTGCACACTCAGGCCCAGACTCCGACACTCACAGACATCTACACAAATACAAACACAGATGTGCACACGTACCAACACACATTGATCGGCGCCCACAGAGACACAGAGATGCACACGCATGCACGCCACACACAGGCACCCACAGACACACTCGCCGACACTCGCACCCACGGGTAGCACACTCCGCCAGGCCCGGGGCTCAGGAGGAGGAGCTGCGGATCCCTGCGGCCGCCGTCACCTCCTTCCTCCTGGAGCCACCAGGCCAGCAGAGGGAGCCCGAGGCCCCTTCCCTCCAGGCCCAGCCGCCACCGGAGGGGGAGCATGCGGTCAGCACCCTCCCTCCCAAGCCAGGTCCCCTTTGTTCCCCAGCCCCGGAGGAGGCCACTGCGCCTGGGGACCGCTTGGCCACAGAGTCCTCGGGGCCCTGCTTGGTCTCGCTCCTCTTGGCCCTGGAGATGAGCTGGGGGGGCCGTGGGGCACAGTGCGGGGATGGCAGCCACCACAAGAAAGGAGAGCTAGCCCATCGTCCAGGGCCCGGCAGGCAGGACCATGCGGCCCCCCGGGGTCCTCACAGGCCTGCAGCCCTTCCCCTCTCCCCACTGTCCGTCCAAGAGTCTGTTAACATGTTATCTCCTGGGAGGGGGACCCTGACCACTGAAATGGGGGCTAGGGCCCCAAAAGCAAGCCCTTCAATCCTCCCCTTTCACCAGTGCTCAGCTCTTCTGGGCCCATCAAGCACACTGGTGAGGCCTGTGATTCTGTAAGGACAGAAGCCTGAGGTCTTCCCAACCCCCAACCCTGAAACCCAGAGTCCTGGAGCTGTGCAAAGCGGAGGTTACACCTGGGAGTCATTGAAGACCTGCCTCTGCTGCCCACAAGTTAAAGGCCTTGGGCCAGTGATCCATGCCTCAGTTTTCTCATCTGTAAAATGGGCATCCCTAACAGTCACTGCCTTGCAGATGTATGCAAGGACAAACAAGGTAGCACATGCAGACCCCTGGTTTGGGGCTGGGCACCCGGTGTGTGGAAGTTGGGTGTTATCCTTGTTGTGATTACTGTGTGCTGAGCCCTTTCCTGGCTAAGCCTTTGAGACAGAGAGCAGAGAGCCATGCAGTAGGTGCTCACTAAACCTTACTGAGGCATGAACAACATAGGGGTCAGCCTGGGAATGCCACACCTACACCATCAGCAAACAGCACGCGTCAGGGAGAGCCTGGCAAGATGCCAGGCCTTGTTTTCCAAGTGGTTTGTTTCTCCGGGACTTGAATGTCGGTCCCTGGTGGGACCGAGCTCGCAACCTGGCCTTGTGCCTTGGCTGAACAAGGTTCCTCTTCCTCTTTCTCCCAGGACAGGAGGACTAGGCTGGCCTTCCCTGTCCACTCCCTCCAAACTGATTCTTAATTGTCCCACCATAATTAGGCTCTTTGGCGCTCAGGAGGGGAAGTCCGTGTCTCCTCTTCATCCCCCAGACTCAGGCTGGTCCACAATGAGGGTCTCCCCATTGTAGGGGTATTGCTGCCCCTCCTGGAGGCAGGTGGGGAGCCCTGGCCAAGCCTGTGCCAGGGGTGGGCCCTCCTGTCCCCTGTGGCCCTGCCCCTTGCTTAGTGGTCAGCTGTGCATGGGGCTCAGCAGGGCCCAGGCAGGCTGCTCCTGTCATTAGCGGCCCGGCCTCCCTCCAAGTGAATTAGCTAGTCCTCCGGGAGTGAGTGCTGAGGGCTGCAGGCTCCTGGCACTGGCCAGTGATTCATTCACCACAGCCTCACCCCCACCAGAGGCCAGCAGTGTCCCTGCCCCCAGACCACTGGCCTGGCTGGCGGCCGGGGAGCGGGAGGCTGGTGCCCAGAGCAGCCCTGGCTGCCCGTCCATCTGCCCCTATCATCCTATTAATCAGGTTGTTCCCTGCTCCCTCGGGTCACACTCGCCTCCATCCGCCCACCCCTCCCTCATGCAGGCCTGGTGGCCCTGGACCTGTGCCCAGCCCTGCTTCCGCCAACCTGGCCGCCCTGCCAGGCTCTGTCTCCCGTTTCCTTCATCCCCTGGGCCCCCTGAGTGACCCAAGGGAGGCTCCCTCATCCTCCTTCCCTCTCCCTCTTTGCCTTCCTGCCCCCCTTGACTGAAGCCCTGGGATTCACGTAACCAGTCTTGATGAAAAACAGAGGCTCTGTCCATGCATCTGAAGTTCCCAGGAACTGCCTGGGGCTGGGCCCTGCCAGGCTCAGGCTGGGTCCTGGCTTTAGCACTAACTTGGATGAGGAAGGCATCACCTTGGTCTCTGCCACGAAAGCCCTGAGGAGCCCACACACCTCCCTCCGATGTCACTCCACCCCTCATTCTCATTTACTCAACAGGAGTTAGGTGTTCAGAAACAGGTATTGATGAATGAATGAATGAATGAATGCTCTTCCCCACAGCAAACAGTGACTTCTCTTCATCAACTCGTGTGACTCACATCTTCTCAGATCTCTGCCTTGAAAACTGTCCTATTGCCCCTACAGGGTGGAAAGCACCCACGTTTCGTGGCCAGAAGACATGAATTCCAGAACTGGCCTATTGTCTCTGAGTTGTGCGATGGAGTCTCTGAGCCAACAGGTCCTCATGGTCATGTTGGGCCGATCCCCCCACCCCCACCCCGCCCAGCCTGGCTTTGAGCATTAGAGGCGTTTTATCTTGTGCAAGGAAAACAGGGCATAGAGATACCACCCAAATGGCAGCCACGAGAGGACTCTGCTCAAAGTGCTCTTCCTGGGGGGCCTCCCCGGCACATGTGTGTGCCATTTGCCCTGTATTGTTCTATAATCCTTGATGGTTGCTCTGTAATTGCTCTCACATGGTTTCATCATAATAAATAGCATCTGTAGAGCAGTTCACAGTTTACAAACTGGAACTTTTTCCTCATCCCCTTCCCACCTTTACAAAAAGAAACTTAGAGGCTCAGAGAAGTTAATCGATTTCTCTAAGACCACACAGGAGGGGGAAGCAGAGCTCACCTCTCCCCAGCCTATGCAGCCTGCTGGTCCCTAGCCCACTGTGTCCCCAGCTCCAGGTAGGGGAGGGAGGCACAGGGAAGGAGCTCGGCAGGAGGCAGGGAGGTTACCTGGGGTCTGATGGCTGATGGAGGAGGTGGGTGCTTCCAAGGCAGGCTGAGCGCATGGGTGTCCGGACAGGATTGTGGGCTCATCTGTGCGTGCAGGTGTCCAGATTGAGACAAGGTGATCCCTGAAGAGGGACTTTGGAGGCATCATGTCTCCCAGGGTGGGATGTAGGACTAGGTTATTTCCATAATCGCTTTCTGTTTTTATTTTATTGATTTATTGATTTATTATTATTTATTTTTAAGTAGGCTCCATGCCCAACGTGGGACTTGAACTCACAACCCCAAGATCAAGAGAGGCATGCTCTACTGAGCCAGCCTGGTGCCCCCTCCCCTTCCGTTTTTAGGCTTAGGTGACTCAGAGACTTCCAGAAAAAGACGAGTCCAAATGAAATGCCTCCATTGGAACTGAAGTTCCATTATCACCCAGATCAGCTGCATTATTAGCTATTTGTTTGATTTGCTTATTTTGTTGGTCAGAACACTGAGATATGAGGGAGGACATGGTCCTGTCCCAGAAGTGAGGTGAGGACAGGAGATGGACACAGCGCAGGAAGGAGCTGCAGAGGGTCCGCTCTATGGTTCTGCTCCAGGAAAGTAGATGGGGCCCCGGGAGCCATCAGCAGAGAAGGTCTGGATCCATCTGGAGCAGCACTGCTCAACATCTTTGTCTTTTTTTTTTTTTTAAGATTTTTATTTATTTATTTGAGAGAGAGAGAGAGAGGGAGAGCATGAGTGGGGGGAGGGGCAGAGGGAGAAGCAGTCTCCCCGCTGAGCAGGGAGCCAAAAGTGGGGCTCCATCCGAGGACCCTGGGATCATGACCTGAGCCAAAGGCAGACGCTTAACTGACTGAGCCACCCAGGCGCCCCTGCTCATCATCTTTGAAGTCCCAGCTCAGAGGACGCTTCCTCTGGGAAGCCCTCCATACCTGCTCAGGCAGAGCTCATCTGTTCTCTCCTCCCGTTCCTCCTGCTCTGGCCCTTGGACCTTCCTGACTGTGCTGGCCTCCCCTACTGGGTGGTGAGCAGGGCAGGGAGCCTCTGTGTGGGTGGGGGGGGTTCGTGCGTATGTATCTGCTGACATTTCGGAAGGTTAGAAAAATACAGAAAAATACAAAGGAGAATGAAGCAAACACCCATGCACCTGCAGGGACTGGCTTGGTGCCCCAGCCCCTAGATCAAGGTCAAGGAGGCTTCCATGACTGCCGCCAGGCCAGGCACACGCTCAGGTCTGCACACGTAGGAACACACATGCGTGGTCTGCACTCGTGAGACATGTCACCCAACATGGATATGTGGGATATGTGTTCATGGTTGTACTTACAACACACTTGCACACCCATCGTCTGGAAAGTGGCCTGTTCCAGAGAGGAGCGAAGCTGGGCCAAGGCCGGGAGGCCGATGCATGCCTGCCATGTGCCCATCGGCCGGGGGTGCCCAGGCCAACTGCCGTTCCCACCGCGTGCTTCTGTCTAAATAGGCGAGGCGAGCTCCCTCATCTACCCAGAGCCCACGCAGGAGCCGGCGGGGGCTCCCTGACCCTGTTTCCAGGGTTTTAGCCTGCAACACTTGGCTCTTTCCCAGCCTTTCCTGCTGAGCCCTGTGCCAGACCAGTCCCCTGACCTCCAGCAGTAAGGAGGTAGCAGGCAGTCCTGTCTCCTGGATAACTTGGTAACTTGCACACGGGGGTGTGGCCGCCGTGAGCAGATAGAGATTGAGGCCCCCCGGGAAGGGGACCAGAGGGCAGGGATCAGTGCCCTTGGGGCAGAGCTGGGTGACCTGAGAGCTGATACCACTAACCACACCACAGTTTCTCGAAAGGCAACAACCAGGAGCTTCGTACACTGAGAAGGGAAATCACCATCAAGTAATAACAATAAAAGTTATCAATATGCTCTAAGTCGTGGGTTGCTCAGTCATTGAGTTCTGAGCAAAATGATGGCTGCCCAGTGTCCTGGAAAAGCTCAAAAGCCCCCATATTCTGCAGAGTGGTTCAGCTCTCTCCACCTTGACCCCAACTCAGCTCCCAGCCCATGTTGGCCCATCCAGAGTTTCAGGTGCTCTGCAGGACTGAGAGGTCTAAGCTTCAGAGGGCAGCTGGGGTTGAAAAGAGGGTCCTTTCTGCATTTTACTGGGGATTTGTGAGCCCTCGGGGTCTTGGGCTTTCCCCAGGGCAAAGGGAGTGAGGGGGTGCTGGGCTGGGCAGTCGCTCTTCCCAGCCTGCCTTTGGGTTCTCTGAGGGACCAGCCCAGGCCCAGCTGGAAGGTCCAGGTTGATGGTCCCCGGAAATGGGCAGAGAGGCTGTGTTCTGAGCTCCTGCAGATCGTTTCTGGAAGAATTTGGAGCCACACCTCCTTCAGGTTGAGAAGCAGAGCAACACTTGGGGGACATATTCCTGTCACTTGAGGGGAGAGCCAAATCTGAATTATTTGTGTAAATGCCACGAAGGGGGTCATGGAGAGGCTGGTTTTTCACTCATCCTTAAATAATGTGCTGAACTTTACCATCTCTTGGAAAGTCCCCCAAAAGACAAGAGTTGGTAACAGGAAACAGAAGGTGGGGTGGAAGTGAAGAGTCAGGGAGGGGCAGAATCACCAGGCCACATCGGGGTAGGGATGCTGGAAAGGGCTGGGAAAGAGCCAAGGCAGGGGCAAAGGGAGGCCGGCGCTGGGCAGCTGGGGCAGAGCCGGACAACCCATCTCTACCCCATTAGCACCCTTTGGGGGCCTCCATTTCTTCTTCTGCAAAATGGGGCACCTCCCTGGATGGGGGCGAGGCCTACATGGCATAACCTGTGAGAAAGTGCTTTAGATATAAAGGGCTCCAGATGTTTAATTAATTATCGCTTTAATTAATTTAGGCCTCAGTTCTAAAGTTCATTGAAATACTTAAAGACCAACAGAAAAAGAATCACTGAAGAAGTTAGGCTAAGGGAAAAGAGGGTAGCAAATATGAGGAAGCCAAGGGTAGGGTTACTTCCATGAACCTCAGGGGATGTTCTGGAACTCAGAGGTGCCCTCAAGGTGGGTGCTGAGCTTCCCACAGCCCAGATAGAGAGGGAAATGTGATTCGGTACAAGACAAGGAGGGTCTATAACGACAGAATGAAACACACTATTCAAGAGAAGTCTTAGGAGGTTGTTATTGATTCCCATTTTACAGGTGAGAAAACCGAAAGTTGGGGTGCCTGAGTGGCTCAGTTGGTTGAGCGTCTGTCTTCGGCTCAGGTCCTGATCCCAGAGTCCTGGGATCGAACCCCGCATTGGGCTCCTTGCTCAGCAGGAGTCTGCTTTTCCCTCTCCCTCTGTCTCCCAGCTCTCTCTCTCTATCTCAAATAAATTAATAAAATCTTAAAAAAAAAAAAAAAGAAAGAAAACCGAGAATTGTTGACCCACACTAAACCATAGAGGTAGGTGGGGAGCCCTGATCCAATGGGCTCTTACCCGGGGGACAGGAAGGGGAGACCCGGAGTTTGCACTCCTAACCATCTGGCCACACTGTCCTGCTGGTGCTGAGGCCAGAGAGAAGTTTGTCCTGTGGGTCGCTATAGAAGGAACATTGTGCAGTGTCGTACTTCCAGAGCCCAGAGTCGGGCCATGGTGAACAGTAGCCTGGGGAAATGTTCAAGACAGATGTTACCAGTTGTCTATTGATGCCATGAAAAAACTCAATGGAACATCCTAGGAACACTTAGTTTTTAGTAGGCTGATTTTCTGGTGAGCCCTTGGTGACAAACAGTTGCAAAATGCCCTCCCCCCCAACCCAGATCTCCAGGTCACTCCGGAAAAAATCTTGCCCCACGACCAGAAATCACTGATCTGGGGAGGACTTCTCTGCAATTCCTACAACCTGAGAGGCGCTGGCTGGGGGACGAGGGCCTCAGTCGGTGAAAATAAACTCCTTACTGATCAAGAGAGGAAACCCCAAGATCCTGTCCCTGACGTTTGAGGAGGAGGGGTGGGCAGAGGCTGATGGCAGGAGGGGCGCTGGGGACCAGCTGTGGGGCTTCATCAGCCGGGCTGCCCGGTTCCAAATCCCAGCTCTGCCACTTACTCTGGGCCGCACCGGGCTGCTCTGTGCCTCAGTTTCCTCTTTCATAAGGTGGGGATAACTGCAAGCCTCACAGGATTGAACAGGTTACTATGTCTAGAACTCGGAACAATGTCTGGCCCAGAGTTCGTTCCCTGAAGTGGGAGCTGCTGTTCTCATGTGGCCGCTCTCCTCTTGCACCTCCGATGGGCTGGGGCTGTGACTACGGCCGCTTGCTGTGCCCCCGGCGGGGCAGGGCTGTGGGGTTCCACTTGGAATGCCTCTGTTCATTTGGGGTAAGCCGGGTTTCCGAAGAGCCCCCCTTCCCGGTGCCCCTCCTGCCGCACTTTCTCCTTCACCACTCGCCTGGCTGGATTCCACGTTGGAGCTGCCAAGACTCTCACTCCTGCTTGCGCCCTCACAGCTTACCCTGACTTCGGGCTCCTGCCGAGCCCTCCTTGCCTCAGGATGTACCCCCTGACCACTCTGGTCTGCCCTGGTCTCCTGAGTTTTCAGAGCCGGTGTCATACAGTGAGAGGGAGGGTGGGTGGCACGGAGCCCTGGCAGCCAGGGCCAAGGGGGCTCTATTCCTGGCCAGGGGCCACTCTGCTGGCAAATCAGCCTCCTGTTCTGGGTCCCAGTGCCTCCATCTGTAGAATGAGGCTCTTTTCCATCCCCTCCATCTGGGGGGGGGGGTGCTTGCCATAACTGCTTGAAGCGTGTTCAATTTTCCTCTTCTCCTCTGGCATAGAGCTGGTGTCAGCATCCTGGGATGGGGGCTCACTGGAATGTTGGGCCCAATTCCATCGGATTCAGAGCAACTGAACGGTCATTTCTTTTTTTTTTAAGATTTTATTTATTCATTTGAGAGAGAATGAGATAGAGAGAGCATGAGAGGGGGGAGGGTCAGAGGGAGAAGCAGACTCCTTGCCGAGCAGGGAGCCCGATGCGGGACTCGATCCCGGGACTCCAGGATCATGACCTGAGCCGAAGGCAGTCGCTTAACCAACTGAGCCACCCAGGCGCCCATGAACGGTCATTTCTTGAGGAAGTATAGCCAGATATCCAAGGCACAGGGCCACGCTGAGCGGGGGCCCAACGAACCGCCCTGCCACCACCAGCTCACAGCTCGGGCACGGCGGTGGGCACGTATGTGACTGTCTAGGTCCAGAGGTCCCCTCTCATCTTAGCCCAGATCATGGGAACAAGGTGGGGACGATAAAAGGACTTGCTTAGAACCAGTGTCAGTTAAGCCTAGGAGCGGATCCTTGCGCGCCCGCCTCGGACTGGTGGCCCCGAGAGGAAGAGGCTGGGATTGCAGAAAGCAAGCATGGAGAACCCCTCCGCTGCTAGACCGCAGCCCTCCATGAGGCTGAGAGCTCCGAGTAACCAGAAGCTGGGGTTCTCGGTTAAGGATGTTTCTTTCTTTCTTTTTTTTTTTTTAAAGATTTATTTATTTATTTGAGAGAGAGAGAGTGTACATGAGAGAGGGGAGGGTCAGAGGGAGAAGCAGACTCCCCGCTGGGCAGGGAGCCCGATGCGGGACTCGATCCCGGGACTCCAGGATCATGACCTGAGCCGAAGGCAGTCGCTTAACCAACTGAGCCACCCAGGCGCCCAAGGGATGTTTCTTTTTTTTTTTTTTTTAAAGATTTTATTTATTTATTTGACAGAGAGAGACACAGCGAGAGAGGGAGCACAAGCAGGGGGAGTGGGAGAGGGAGAAGCAGGCCTCCCGCGGAGCAGGGAGCCCGATGCGGGGCTCGATCCCAGGACCCTGGGACCATGACCTGAGCCGAAGGCAGACGCTTAACGGCTGAGCCACCCAGGCGCCCCCCAAGGGATGTTTCTTAATGCCTGTCCCTCCCTGCTTTGAGAGCTGCTTCATTTCATGTAGGCTCACTTTTTAATATTAATCATTAATTTCTAATTTCCCTCTTATCTATTTCTACAGGTATTCAGAACACATTTTACTTTCTATCAGGAATGTCCCTGAATCCAAATTCAGCCTTTACAGCAGTGGTGACTTCTGAAGAACATTCTGGAATACCTTTTATCATCCTGAAAATCTTGATTGAGGTAGGTCTTCAACAAATCACATATAGGCCCAAGACTGATTACCACCAAGGTGAGAAATACTTTGGGGGTCTCAAAACCACATCTTGGCCAAGGACTTTGCAACACAGAGTGCTGTGGCCCTGTGAACAGCCCAGGAGTAGGGACAGGCAGCCATGCTGTTTTCTCCCTGGGAGCTGGGCCACGTTCTCCCTGTCTAGCAAGTGAGAAGATTGAGACCTTGCCAGGAGCCAAGTGGACCAGTAGGTGTCTGGCTGATGCTTTTGAGGTAACACTCTTAAAGTGCCTCAGTGGCAAGAGATGGCATAACCTGGCAAAAGCCGCTAAGAGCCAGTGAATGGTCACAGTGTAAGGCCCAGCCCCAACACGGCAGTTGAGAACATGCTGCAGCTGGGGAAAGCTCTGGGGCGGCTCTCGGTTCACGTGTGTGAACTCTTTCCCCTCAGGCTTTATTTAATTAAATTAATTAATTAATTAATTTGAAAGAGAGTGTGTGAGAGTGGGGGTGAGGCAGAAGCAGAAGGAGAGAGAGAATCTTAAGCAGGCTCCATGCTCAGCGTGAAGCCCGACGCAGGGCTCGACCTCAAGACTCTGAGATCATGAACTGAGCCGAAATCAAGAGCCGGTTGTTTAACCATCTGAGCCACCCAGGCACTCCTCCTCTCAGGCTTTAAATGCGTGAGGAGCTCGCATTTGCCTGGAAGAGGGACTGCCACCTTCCCTTCTCTGGGGAGGTTTGGGTTTTGGGGTAAGGCTTCATCCTGCCTTGAGATTTTCCTACAGAATTGTCCCAGTGAGATCCTCGTTTTTTTCTCCCCTGTGAGATTCGCAGAAAACCTCTTGGAGGAGAGAGTATTTTCGAAAGGAGCCTAAGAAATCTCCCCCTATTCTAGAGACCCTGGCTCCCACCTGGATCTAGAGACAGATTCCCATGCTCATGACTGTCACTGCACATGGCAACCTTTCCTGCACGTGGCGGCTGAGAGCCCTCCTGGGAGGGTGCGGGAGGTCCTGATCCCGGCGCCGCCAGCTTCCTCTGTGATCTTCACTAAGCCCCTCAATCCTTCTGCTCTGCCATGTGCAAGCCAAATGCTCCCAGCGTCACCCTGGGTTCTCCATGGCAAAGACATGCAGAATCCAAGTGGGACGCTGTTTTTGGATCAAGAGCCACAGGACCCTTCTTGGTGGTGCTTATAGATTTCTTCAGAAATGCCATTCTTACCAGCTTGTGAAGAAGGACTGGACCAGTGTGACCGATGTGTCTCAGGGTGCCTGGGGGTCTCCTGGTTGTAGCGCTGACAGTTCTATGTCCTGCAGCAACCGGGACAGCTGGTCACCCTGTCTGTACTGCCCTTTGGGGTGAGAGAGGGAGTAAATTCTGGCTGGCGGTGTGTCCTCCATACCTTACACCCTCTCCCTCCAAATAGGACTGGGGGCGACTTCTCTGCCGGAGTGAAGGAAAGACCCATTTGAGATTAACAGAGAGGAGGGAAGCAGACACTTCAAGATGTCGGAGAGCCTGCCTCTCCCCAACTTCAAGCTTACCTGGCCTGGGACTTCTGGCCTCGCAGGGGGCGCACAGACCCTCTGGAGGCTCCTGTCCTGCTAGGTTCCCGTGTGGGGCCAGGTGGCAGGAAGGGACAGGTGTGGAGATGCCCAGTTCAAGGTCTCCTCATGTCACACAGAGGTGTTTAACCTTTCCTTGGCTGCTCCGCCCTCACAGGCCATCTTGGGCAGGGCGACTGATGTGTGCTGGCGCACGTGCTCCCCCCCCCGCCCCCCCAGCACCTTCACCTGCCAGAGGGATGCTGGGCCCATGTGCCACACACAGTAACCGGAGCTTAAGCAAAACACCCACGGAGCTCGAGCTCTGCAGATAGGCGTGCACACACACGGATGGATGCGGGCAAACAGAGCCAGGAAACGGCAGGGGCAGGCCGGGGGTTCCTAGAGACACCACAGGGGCACGTGCACAGGGGGCCCAGCACTGGCACCACGGCACGAGCGTGCTCGGGAGGCGGCGGTGGCCATGGACGCAGCACACACACCTCCCCCAGCCTTCATATCTGGTCTCCAACCAGAGCTCCGGTTTGGCATCAGTTTGGGGGCAGGCCCTGAATGTCAGGAGATGTCCCCCACCCTGTCCCTGCCAGGCAGGAGCCTCTTGGGGCTGCCAGACCTGTGTAGGTACCAGGGCCTCTGGCACAGCTCCCCGGGAGGACGGGCAGGCCCGGACGTGCTGCCCAAGGGAGCAGGCGTGTGGGGGGTGGTTCTTACACAATCCCATCCGGGCTCGGCAAGCGGGAGAGTTGAAAGGCCCCTGGCAGCTCCCCAGGCCCTTATGCCCGGGCAAGAAAACCACAGCCTGAAACGCCTGGGTTTCTGAAGGGCGGGAAGGCGGGAGTTTTTTGAGGCCTGCTCCACTCAGGCTGTCTCCCAGACTCTGTCATTCCTCTGAGGCCAGAGGGGCTGCCAAGCATGTCGGGCACCGAATCATAGGCTTCCAGAAACTCAGCTAGGCTGGTGCCCTCATTTCCCACTGAATATGGGAAGAATTTGCTGAAGACATTGTTCCTTTGCCCAGAGACCTGCAAACCCTGAAATCAACCCACTGAGGGACAGAGAGCAGCTGGAAAATGGGGTCCCGAGAACACTGATGGTGTTCCTGGATGTGCCGGACACTGTTTCAAGCACTTTCTGAATATTAACCAGTTCAGTTCCCACCATAACGCCGGAAGGTAGGACCTGTCATTGTGTCTCCATGCTTTAGAGGTGAGGAAGTAACTCGCCCAGGTCGACACGGCTAGTGTGTGGCATGACTGGGATATGAACCCAAGCAGCTTTACCAGCATTTATATCCTTTTTGGTCTTGTGGGAATCGAGGAGAATCGTGAGACAACCAATTAGGAATACGTTGGAAATGGCTTAGGAGCAAGGGTTGCAAACTTAAGTGCCTACAGGGCCAGGTAGATGAAATAAATGTGTGACTCAGGCCTGGTGGGGAGAGGCCTGTGGTCCCAACTGGAGAATGTGTAGGCAACCCAGGTGTCCTCATACAAATTCCTTAAAATAAAACTTGCCTGGAGGCCATATGCCACCACACCCCCAATCCCCCCCAAAATACCCCCCATCTTAGAGCAGCTCTAACATACGCCTGCTGCACCTCAACATGCACCAGGAAATGTGGCCTAACAGGGCATACCAGCTTGTCTTGGGGGGTTTGAAAGGACACAGAAGCAGCAAAGGACAGAGATGCATCGGTGAGTGGAAGTGACAGACGACAGGAAGAACAGCCCATTTAGAAACAGCAAAGATGATGTGAGTTGCCTGTCCCTGGAGAGAGGAGGCTCTTGATAGCCTAAAGAACTCCATCACTTATGAACCCAAGGAGGTCCAAGGAGGCCACTTCTGCTCCAGGACTCATCTAACAAGACAGAGTCCTCCGTTTTAGGATTTTAGCCCCAGCCTGGTCACTGATTCACTTGGTTACTTCAAGTTCCTAGCTATAAGCTATAATTCAGTCTGCTTTTTTGACTTGTTACAAGTAAAGTGGTATCGTATTAGAGGTTGAATGTACAAATTTGCTGATTTTCAATTGGTTTTGACCTACAAAAACATCAGTTTCATATGATTCAACCCTATAATTGTCCTGTCTACCTTGCAAGGTGCAGAGGATAAATGAAAATGTTTGAAGCATGAGCCAAAGATTCACTGCCGGGTACAGAGCAGGCACGCAGTGAATGCTTGGTTAATGTAAATACTGGTTCCAGAACCAGGTGGGCATGAGCCTTCCTTATCGCTTCTAGCAAAGCCAACTGCCTGGGGACAGGGTCAGGCAAAGCAGTTCTTTGAGGGAAATTCACATTCACCCAGCTCCTCCCGCATGTTGGCTCCAGTGAGGCCCTTCCCCCCGCCACCCCCCACCCCCACCCCCAACCCCGGCCCCGGCCAGAATGCAGAAGTCATGTCCAGTTTTCAGCTTGGACACAGAGACGACTGGCCAAAGCCACCATACAGGGAAGGAAGAAGCCTCAATCGCTTAGGTGTGGCACAGACCAAGCTCTCGGGGCATCCGGGTTTTGTGGACTGAACAATCCCTTCTAGGGTAACCAGAGCTTAACGGATGCACCGCAGGTAGAAGGCGCTGTCCCTCCTCATTTACCATGCCGCACTATCCCTCCACTTCTCGGAAGACTGTGGCACAAAGGAGGGGGTCACAGCGGCAGCGGCCAACGAGCCCTTTCCTCCTTTGGGGCGAAAGGCGGCCCCAGGTCTGCGCCGCAATAAAGGCAACGGGCCGGGGGAGGGAGGGGACCGAACAAAGAATTGGGACGCGTGGTCCTCGGGGACACCACTGTTGAGTCCCTTGGATTGGCGCGCGCCCACCCTGGGGAAAATCCCCTTCCAGCCCTTGGGGTACCTGGGGGTAGGACTGAGACCGGCGGGCGCCCCCTCCGCTGCCGCGTACCCGGGACGGGATGGCGACCGCCAAACAACAGGAGGTGGCGCGGCTCGCCCTCCCTGTCCAACACCTGTCCTACGTTTTTCCCGACCAAAGGACAGGGAGCCTGGGCTTCTCTCTTCCCAGGGGACAAGTCGCTCGGGAAAGCCCCAATGGCCAGACTGACAGATGTGAACCAGGATGCGGGCCTGACGCGTGCGGGACAGGGGAAGTGGGGAGGGGGCCCAGACCCAGGTGGCGCCCCGGCACTCCGCGGCTCCCCCAGGCCGGGCAGGGGAGTCCGGGGCCAGAGGAGACAGCCGGGCCAGTGCGTGGTAAGCTCAGCAAAGGGAGTCTCGCGGTGGGAATGGGGTCAGCGAGCCCCTGACCTAAGAGAACCAAGAAGGGCGACTCAATCTCTCCTCCCGTTCCTCACTTGAAGCTCTACTGGACTTGGCATCCTCCCTCCTCCACGACTTCAGACTCCGGGTTTTCTCCATTCCCAGATCCGCGGCCCCAAGAGACAGACAGCGGAACCTGCCAATGGCAGGACGCAAAGCGTCAACTTTGTGTTCGCCCGCCACTCTCAGCCAGTGCGCGCCCGTTTCTCCGGAGTCCCGCCTTCCGTGTCGGGCGCCCCCTTCTGGCGACACAGGGATGAACCCTATCTGTCGCCATGTTGAGTGCGGCACGGTTATTTTTTTTCTGGAACATTTTCCCACCTGTTCTAATCTTTCTTCCCACACAGCTGCTTTCTTAGTTCGACAGCCAAGTGCGGTGGCGATAAGGACGGTGTAACCTGTGGTTTTCGGATCGTCTGCGTGATCGGATCGCCACGTCACGCCACGCTTGCCGAGTCCAACGCCATCTTGAGTGTGGCGCCTTGATGGTTCCCTTCTCAGGGCTCCGCGTGGTTCCCTAAATGGCGCCCCAAACTTCAAGGAGTCCGCAAGGACTAGACCAGCTGGTCTAAGGGGGCGATTATTTCCCCCCCAGTAAACTCTCAGTGTATAAGTTCGTGTGCCCCTCGCAGCCCCTGGAGTGGGGTGAGAGGCTAGACCCGATGGCCGGGTTCTGGAAGGGTGCTCCCTGAGGCTGTCGCGACGACAGTGACCGCTCGGGGCAGGCGCTGTCCAAAGCGCTGGAGTGCGGAGACTGCTGTGTGGTGCGACGCCCGTGGGCTGTCCCGTTCGAAGGCAGGAGCCCGCACCGGCTCACGAGTCCCCTCGAAGCATGAATCTCAGTGTGTGTGTGCTTGGCACCGAGCCCGCTTGTCGGCCGGCTCAGGCGGCCAACGCCGGGGCCAGTGGTGGGCAACAGGGTCACCTCTTCAAAGACCCGGGGCACCTGGGGTTGGGCAGAGGGTGTGGACGAGGTAGAGACGGGGCGGCCTCGCGCCCTCATTGCTCGTCGCAGGGTTTCCACCCACTTGCACTGGGACAATTCTCGGTCGAAGGTGCCCCGGCGCGGGGGGCGGGCACCTCCCCGGGCACTGCACAGGGCACCGCCCCGGGCGAGCGCAGCCCAGCACCCGGCCTTCCCCTCCCCCTCGCTGGCAGCCGTCGTGCGCGCCGGCCACCGCCTCCTCTTCCCTCCCCCTCCTTCCGAGCAGCAGAGGGGAGGGGAGGACGGGGGGCTGGGCGGGCGGCTTTGCCGCGCTTTGGCTTTCTGCGTCAGCAGCCCCAGCAAAACAGCGGCGGGAGCGCGCGCCCTGAGCGCGCTCGTGCGCCCCTCCCCCGCGGCGCCGGCGCCGCCGAGACCCGGCAAACTAAGGCCCTGAATGACAGTGCGGCCGGCGACTGCGCAGCGCGGGACGCACCAAGGCACTGCCGCTTTAAGCACGCTTGCCCATTGTTCGGAATCGAGCCAATGAGCGAGCGCCCGCTCCCTGCGTTCAGCCAATAGCATTCGGGCAGAGGAGGCCGAGCGCCGCCCACTAATCTATATTAAAGGTTCTGGCGCCGCGTGAGTTCCCCACTGGCTGCTCTGAAAAGCCATCTTTGCATTGTTCCCGTGTCCGGCTCCCCGTTCGCCGCAACCACCTCCGCCGCGCGCCTCCTCCGCCACCGCGGACTCCGGCAGCTTTCTCGCCAGAGTCCTCGAACTCTTGTTTTCTTTTTAATCCGCTGCATCGGATCACCGGCGTGCCCCATCATGTCAGACGCGGCCGTGGACACCAGCTCCGAGATCACCACCAAGGTGAGGTTGGACGCCGCCCGCCCCTTCGGGGTCCGCGCGCTGCTGCCGCCGGAGCGGTGTTTGGCGCGCGCGCGGCGTCTGGGCTGCGCCGAACCCGCTGTCTCTTCCTCCGGCGGAGAGACCTCTCCTCCCGGCCTAGGCCCCCAGGCAGCCCACTCTTTTGTGTGCGGGGGAGGGGGCGGGAAGCGTGGCGGCAGTCGTGATGCCCGTCGGGGAGTGGGCCGGGCGCCCTCGGGGCCCCGGGGGGCGGGCGCGGGGGCTGAGGGGCTCGGGTGGCGGGTGTTCTACGGCTCCTGAAACTTGTTTGTGAGTGGTCTGAAAGGTGGCGGGAGGAGAGGGGCCGGGCTGGGGGTCGTCAGCCCGCAGGGCGCACGGAAATAACTTTGAAACTCGAGCGCGTTTGGAATCGGAAGTGCTGGGGGGGGCGCGTGTGCGGGCGCGGGCCGGCTGCGGGAAGTGGCGGCTCCGCAACGAGCGCCCGCCGGCGGCGCTGGTCTTTGTTCGGAGCCGGGCCGCCTCGTTTCGCGCCTTACAGTGGGTCCGAGGTGGTTTATCTGGACTAAGGTCTGATAAGGCGGAGTCGGGCAGCGGGTCGGCCGACCGCGACGTCGATTGTCTCCGCGGAGGTGTGAAGGTCTTCTCCGCTCTGGGTGCCCTCAGGGAGGGCGGGGGTAGGCGTCCTCCGGGGAGAGTGCGCCGGGAGCAGCCGCCCAGCCTCAGTAATTCACCAGCGGTGCCGGGTTTGGCTGTGGAGGAGGCGAGCCCACGCGCCGTTGGGGAGGAAACGGAAAGTGAAGGAACGGCGCGCCGGGGCGACGATGGGCGCCCCCCGCGGCTGCCCGGGAACACCGTGTGCGCGGCCGCCCCGGAGGCGATGCGGACGAACAAAAGCTGTGGCCGCGGCTGGCCGGTTGCGGGGTCGAGCCGGGTGCCGGGGGTTGTCGGGGCCTGGTGTTGTGGGTTCACTGCCCTCGGTTTTGAGGTCCTGCGCGTTTGGCGCAGCTCCGGTTCTGCGCGCCGGGTCGTTCCAGCGGCCCGCGCGGGGAGCGTCTCGTCTCCGCTCTCGGCGGGAGCGCGGCACTTTAAGGCAGATCGGCTGTTTTACCTAAGGCTCTGGTCCGCGCCCCTCTCGTGCCCCTTTGGGGACGGGCAGGAGTCACCTTGGCGTCTCTTTAACCTCTGTGCCCCTAGCGTCACCTCTGGCTTTCTCCCAGGGGTGACTCCCCCGGCGGAGTGGAGCTTGCGACTGGGATCTCCACAAGGGCTCCAGCGGGCCCCCTCTGGGCCCAGCCCGGGAACTAGTTGGGTGGGGGGAGGGTCGGCCCTCCCCAGTGCGGACGTCCGCGTTCGCTTTCCTCCCAAGGTGATTTCCCGCCGGGAGCAATAAATAGCCCCATGGAGCGCGTCCCCTACGGCCTCGGGCTGCGGCACTGAGAAAGCCCCGTGGACTTCGGGGCGGCCTCCCGCGGGACTTTGCCCGCCAAATGCAGAGAGGCAGGCCCGCGCATCAAGGCCTGCGGTGGGGGCGTCAGGACGCCCGGAAAGACCGGCGCGCAACTCGCGCGGCGGCGGGGGCCAGCGCAGCCCGCAGGCTCCGGGTCTCCAGGGTCAGGGGCGCACTCGGCGGCCCTGGGCCACGTGCTCCGCGCGCGCGGTGCGTGCCGAGGCCCGCGCGCAAAGCCCGCCGGGCGGGGGCTGCGCGCCTGCGCGCCGCGTTCTCCCCGCCCCCACCCGCTCCCCGGGGCTTCGGCCGCCAGGGGGCGGGAGCGGGCGGCACCTGGGTTCGCGGCCCGCCAGCCGGTGGTAATGGGGCCGACAGGTGCCCCGGTGCCGGTCACTGGACGGAGTCCGAGCTGCGCCCGGCCCGACGCCTGTTTGTGTTGGCGGCCGGATCGGCAGGGCCAGGTGGAAAAAGTTACCGGGCTTCGGGGCGCCCGCGGCGGCGTTGCCCTTTGGAAAGCGGACCGGGTCCGCTCCTCGAGGTGCGGTCCGACGGGCCCCGAGAGCCGCCGCGCGGACGGCGAGAGGCCGGGAGGGAGATGGGGCGCACCGGGCGGCGCGCTTCTGAACGGGGTCGAGTTCCTTAGGCCCGGGCACGTTTCCCGGCGATGACCTGCGACCTCCTGGGACAGCTGTCACATACAGGGAATTGGTGGGTTTGGGTTTTTTAATAGAGAGCTGGGCTGCCGTGGGCTTGGTGCTTAGCTCGGCTGTGAGGACTTGAGACGGCCCCCTCCAGTTCCCTCCTCGGCCTAGCCCGCCCACGGGAGTTCTCCCGCAGTGCCCGGGCCCTCCCTCCATTACCTTATTTATTTATGGCACATACCTGCTGTTTTCCAAGAAGGGCTTGTGAGAGGCGGAGTTCCCTCTGGTTGGAAACCAGTCTGTGATGGGTGTGTGAGTGAAGTGTTCCCGGGCTCGTCTGCCCGGCCAGACGGGTTTAAGGCCGTGGTGCCACATGGCTCTTGTCCTAAGAAGCATGAGTAAGGGGCAGTGGGAACAACTGCAGGGGGCTCTTTTTGGTGTGTTTCTTAAGGGTTGAGAAATTGGAGGAAACCCTGACCACAGACGCGCTGGGTATCCTGTGGCCCCTCCTTCCTGTGTTTCCAAGTGTAACATGGGGCTGTTGGGACATCCAGATCAGCGCTGCTTTCATACCCTTGAGCCCTAGGCCTCTTTGCCAGCCCCGGGTTTCTCAAAAGACTTACTGGTTCCCTCTTACTTTTTGAAGGACTTAAAGGAGAAGAAGGAAGTTGTGGAGGAGGCAGAGAATGGAAGAGACGCGCCTGCTAATGGGAACGCTGTGAGTGTCCGCCTTGCACATGATGCCTAGCCACTCCTGGCCAGGGAGTTCTCTCACTCCAGCTTGGGCTTAGTCTGGGGTGAGCGAGGAGGTTGAGCCCTTGGGTGGTTCCTGCATCACCGTCTCCTGGTGGAGCTTTAGGAAGAGGAGCTGAGGTCTCTTGCCTGGTCTGGGGCTGCAGATGCATTGGGTGGGGCCTGGGGGAAGGGATGGGGCAGGAGTGGTGGTCTGTCGTCATTAACAACCTGGTATGTTTTCTGTCGAGGAGAATGAGGAAAATGGGGAGCAGGAGGCTGACAATGAGGTAGATGAAGAAGAGGAAGAAGGGGGGGAGGAAGAGGAGGAGGAGGAGGAAGGCGATGGTGAGTAGCTTCGTTTCTCTCCCCTTTTAGGGGGTTCCTTTCCTTGGCCTTGTCTAGAGGTTCCTGGGGTTGGGGACCAGCGGACCACCTGCAGCTGGGTTGGTACTGTGGGGCTACGACTTCTCTGGTTTAGGCTCGTGAAGTGAAACTGCCCCACACACCCGTGCTCCCACCGGTGCCTTCTTTCCCCGTCTGGGGACCCGTGCCTGCATGGGTGGCAAGCTGCCCTGACTGCCCTGTTCGTCAGGCAGCAGAGATCAGGGACAGTCCTTCCCTGGAGACCCTGTCCCTGGGAGGTCCCCTGAGGAGCTGCAGTGTGAAGTCGTGTCCCCACCCAAGTTCAGGCTGTCACCGGGTGGGTAGGGTACCAAGATTCTTCCTGGCAGGTTGAGGGGAGGCAGTGTGGTTTACCCTGGGTTTGATTCTGCAGGTGAGGAAGAGGATGGAGATGAGGATGAGGAGGCCGAGGCAGCTACGGGCAAACGGGCAGCTGAAGATGATGAGGTGCGTTCTGGCTTGGGTGGGGGCTGGGGTGTGAGGCATGGTAGCCAGGGGGGCCGATTTCTGTGCTGTGGTCCTGAAAGGCTCCCTTATCTCGAGCAGGAACAGGAAGGAGCGCAGGCCTGCCTTCCCAGAGCTCTGGAAGCCTCTGGAGCAGCCAGGGCCTGGCCCTTGCCTCTGCCTGCAGGAGGGGGGTGGGCCCCGTGGGCTGCAGGGGCCTTGACCAGCTTTCTCTGTGCAGGATGACGATGTCGACACCAAGAAGCAGAAGACTGATGAGGATGACTAGACAGCAAAAAAGGAAAAGTTAAACTTAACAAAAAAAAAGGCAACCGTGACCTGTTCACCCTCCACTTCCCGTCTCAGAATCTAAACGTGGTCACCTTCGAGTAGAGAGTCCCGCCCGCCTGCCCAACGCGGGCAGCGCCACCCGCAGATGACACACGCTCTCCGCCACCCAGCCAAAACCACAACGTGAATTTGCAACAGGGGAGGAAAAAAGAACCAAAACTTCCAAGGCCCTGCTTTTTTTCTTAAAAGTACTTTAAAAAGGAAAATTTGTTTGTATTTTTTATTTACATTTTATATTTTTGTACATATTGTTAGGGGTCAGCCATTTTTAATGATCTCGGATGACCAAACCAGCCTTTGGAGCGTTCTCTGTCCTACTTCTGACTTTACTTGTGGTGTGACCATGTTCATTATAATCTCAAAGGAGAAAAAAAACCTTGTAAAAAAAGCAAAAACAACAACAAAAAAACAATCTTATTCCGAGCATTCCAGTAACTTTTTTTGTGTATGTACTTAGCTGTACTATAAGTAGTGGGTTTGTATGAGATGGTTAAAAAGGCCAAAGATAAAAGGTTTCTTTTTTTCCTTTTTTGTCTATGAAGTTGCTGTTTATTTTTTTTGGCCTGTTTGATGTATGTGTGAAACAATGTTGTCCAACAATAAACCGGAATTTTATTTTGCTGAGTTGTTCTAACAAAGCTGTCTCAAGCCTGGTTTTTCTGTGTTTCAGTTTTCTAGACCTTCTGGGGAGCGGGCAAGGATGGGGGGTGGGTGGTTGGGGGGATCTTGGGCTCAGGCCCAGCTGTATTTCTTGGGGATAGTGGGCTGAAGACCCCAGTGGGCAAGGAGGGGTGGGTATGTCCTTGGGGCAGCATGGTGGGTCACCATGGAGATCAAGGACCGAGCTGCTGCTGCCCACCAAGCCCTGCGGGAGGGCACTGGAGTTAGGGGCTGTGAAGGGGAGGCTGCTTACCGGGGTTGGTCTACTGATTGTACCAAGAGCCTTCTCCCAGGACCACATTATTGGATGCCAGGTGGATCAGGGTGCCCTGGAAGGCCATGTCCACATCCTCAGGCACGCGAAGGAACCGGCTACACGAGGCGCTGCTGTTACCCAGAGCCCAGGGTTGGGGTGGGTGGGTGGGTGGTGGTACGGGCCAAGTGTGAACGCAGGGCCAAGACTTCAGACAAGCCACCTCCCAGTGGGACAGCCCCTAACTTTGGCCTTTCCGCTTGGGTCCTCACCCAGTTAGTTTGGTGACCGTGGCTCCCCCTGGTGGTGGCATGTGGCACCTTGTCCCTTTGGACTTCCTTTTCAGGGCACTCAACGCCGCCTTGCCCTAATTCTCCAAGCTCTTGCCTGGAGAAAGAAGTGGACCTTGGTTAGGCAGGCAGGCGGGTCTTCCCCTTGAGCACGGTAAAGATGGTAGGTGGGCACTTACGAGTTTCAGACGCCGGTTGTGAGCAGTCAGGAAAACTCAGTGAAGCTCAAGCCCTGGGGGAAGGGAGCTATTAGAGCTGATGAAGCCTCCTGGGGCTTGTTCTCTCACCTGGGGCCTGCAGCTGAGCTTCACAAGGAGCAACCTCCTGCAAGCATCCGGTGTGCCCCTGAATCATGGTGGTGCCCAGTCTCTAGGGGGTCAGCGAGGGTTGACCCCTAGCTGTTGGGGGTGCTAAGAATGGGCTACTGTCTGCAGGGCTCACTTCGTGGGGCAATCGATTCACTGAGTAAAAGTATGGGTTCTGCTTCCGCTTCTACCAACTGGGCCGTCTTGGGCCTCCTCTGTCCCTCCTGAATGTGGTCTTTTTTTGTCTTGTTTTTAGGATTGATTTATTTTGGGGAGGGAGGGGCAGAAGGAGAGGGAGAGAATCTCTAGCAGACCCCCTGCTGAGCACGGAGCCCGAAGGGGGCGCAGTCCTACAATCCTGAGATGGAGACACCAAGAGTCAGACGCTCAAGTGCCTGAGCCACCCAGGAGCCCCCTGAATGCAGTCTTAAAGATGCCTTTCTCGAGAGTCCAAGTGAGACACTCAGGGCCGCAAGGGAAAGGGCGGCCAGAATTGGGGTGGGGCACAATCCTTAGGAGGGACACCTCTCAAGCTAGAGTGCCCAAGTCTACCCCACAGACCGGAATGGCTGTGGGCAGAGGACGAGGTGGGGACAGAGAAGCCATGCACACTGCCTCCCCACTCCTGTCCCCCAACACTCCGGCCACGTGGGAGTCGCTGCCTCACATTTGAGCTGACTTACACTCTGCTTTATTCAGAGGAAGAAGCCTGGGACCCCAGCTTCTGCTGATACCCACCCTCCATCACCCTCCTATCTTCCTCTGCCCTCCCTCCCTCTCAGGCCCCCACTTCCTTTGTTAGAGAGTCCTAGACACCTACGGGCAGCAAGGGGTGGGAGGATGGGGCTGTTACCTGAGCTGTCCATCCACAACTCCTTAAGGACCATCTATGGATAAGAGGACCCTGAGCACAGAGAGGGGGACCTGACAGCAGGGAGGGCTTCCCTCGGGAGGCGGCATTGAAGCCGAGACTAGAAGGGCCAGGAGGATGAGAAAGATGGGGGACAGTTTGGGGGGCAGGAGCGCTGCATGGGCAGGCCCCGTGCAGGAGGGTGCTGAGGGTGCTTAAGGGTGCATGGGTGCATGGGCAAAGGGGGCGGGCTGTCTGTGGACCAGGTACTGAAGGAGGATTTGGGGAAGCCACGGAATGGTTGTAGGCAGAAAAGCTCCCTGGAAAACATTGAGGTGACATCTGCAGAGGCAGGGGAACTGGATTAAGGGGAAGTGCCAGGTGGAAGAGAAACAGGTGTATTTAAGATATCACAGGGGTACGGGCACCTGGGTGGTTCAGTCTGGTTAAGCGTCTGCCTTCAGCTCAGGTCATGATCCCAGACTCCAGGGATCGAGACCCGCATCAGGCTCCCTGCCCCTCACCCTGCTCGTGCTTTCTCTCTCTCTCTCTCAAATAGATAGATAGATTGATAGATGATAGATGATAGATGATAGATAGATAGATAGATAGATAGATAAATAAAATCTTTTTAAAAAAAAGATAACACATGGGGTTAAGTGTCAAGATTCAGGGATAGAATGGGTGTCGGAGGCAAGGATCCCCCAGGCTCTGGCCTGAGCCCTCCAGCACAGGGAGGAGCCATTTACCACGTGGAAGGGGCTGGGATGAAGATCTCAAGCTGCATGGAGACTTGACTGTGTTTGAGGTGAATTGTCAGAGGCTGTTGGGTGCACGGGTCCGGAAGGCCGGAGAGCTGGGTTGGGCCAGAGTAGCGGAGGCTGAGGTATGAACCAGATAGGCCAGGACAAGGGCCTAGCAAGAAGAGATAAGGCTCAGGTCACACGAGGGAGCACAGAGAGCTGGGTGCTGTCCCTCCCAGGAAGTGAAAGCTCCGAGCCCAAGGCCACTTCTCCCTACATCCTGTGCCCTGCCTGCCTTGCTCATCAGCCACACCAGCCTCCCTGTGTCCAAGGCAAACTTGGTCCTCCCTCAGGGCCTTTGCACTTGCTATTCCTGCCCCAGGAATGTCTGATTCCCAGACCTCTCATAACTTGATCCGTGTTAGGTCTCCGGGCCCGCGTTATCTCCCCAGAGAGGCTTTCTCTGTCCCTGACGTACAGAGGCCCTCCCCAGTTCTGTCCCTCGGCCACATAGCACTTCTCACAAAGTGAGCTTGTCTATTTGCTGGTGTGTGTGTGTTTTGGTTGTCCCCCACTGAGGTCAGGGGCCATGTCTTATTCACCACGTTTCCCTGCACATAGTGTTCTATTCTATTCATTCATTCATTCATTCATCCATCCATTCATTCATTTGCATATGTACCGAATGCTGTCACGGTGCCAGACTCCATTCTAAGCTCCTAAGATACAGAAAGGAGCAGGAGAGAGAAGGTCCCTCCTCTGGACACCACAGGACACCTCTTGGTGGTAGAACAGCGTTCCGCACCCTTGTCTCCCCCACCCACATTTGTGGTGTCTGCCGGGTGCCCCATTTTGCGGGGGGGGGGGTTGCCCTTCACAGGGGTTGGAGCCTGTGGAGTGAGGACAGTGTGGAGTGTCCTCACTGGGCTGCTCAAGCCCCACGCTGCCTGTCCCCCATTGAGCTGTATCCGAAGTGCTGCCAGGGTCAGGGTCAGATCAAGGCCTTGGCTGGAAGGAACTTCTGACCCTGGGCCCCCACCCCACATGACTTGCACAGGCTCTTGAGGCAAGACTGACCAGCTGCTCTCTGTTCTGCTTCCCAGGGCAGCTCAGTCCTGCAGATGTCCCCGAGGCCCAGAGCTCAGGGTGGGAGTCCGGCCCAGGGGGCAAGAAGACCCCACAGCAGGCAGCACATGGAGCTGGCATCCGGCTCCCAGGCTCCCTCAGGCTATGGCCCTGCTCGGAAGGAACTACTCCCCTCCAAACCTCTAGAAAGGGGGTGAGAGGCTGAGCCCCATCCAGATACAGACATGACAGCCATGTCAATACAGAGCAAGTAACTGAACCTTGCTGGGCCTCAGTCTCCTCCTGTGCGCAGTGGGAACAAGAGTGTGAGGCAGGAGCTAGGCTCAGGGCTGCCTTTCTTAATGTCCCATGTCTGCACCAAGCTTCCCGCATCCTCTGTCCCAGCTGCCCAGCCTGACCACATGGCTTCACCCCACCGGAGGTTTGGCCTGGAACAGTCCTTGCTGCCTTCGGCCCACTCCCCCACTCTCCTCTAGTCCTGAGACTAGCACACTATTTATCACTGCCTGGGCACCTGTTCTCGGAGCCCAGACTCCCATCCATCCTACTCCCAAAGCCTCTCCAAAGGCAAGGACAGGGCTGCCCATGCCGCCCAAATTGGGAGATTTGCGAGGGACGGGCTCCCTCTGGTGGCCAGAGGGGAACTGCAGGGGGCTCTGCGGGGTTCCGTTCAGGCCAGGAAAGAGCCCCAGGGACCGCATTCTCAGCCACCCCTACCCCGACTAAAAGACCTTCCTTCCTCTCTGTTTCTGGAGCCCCAGTCAGACATGAGAGGCAGTGGTCATTTCCCAGGCCTTCTCTCTGGGCAGCTGATCTGGTCCTTCTTTTCCTCAAGGGGAGACCCCAGGCCTCCCCAGAGCCCAAGCTGAGGCCAGGGTTGGTTCCTCCTTGGGTTCTGGCCCCCTGGGCTCCTTCTTGCTTAACCCGTTGAAAGGCTTGGTGTGCGCAGCACCTTCCTAGGGCAGGTCCAGCTCTTGGTCCTCTCTGCTCGCTATTCACAGTGACTGCTGACCTAAGTCCCAGTCCCAGGTCCTGAGCTGCAGGGAATGCGGGGCTGGAGTTCGGAGGCTCCCAGCTGCACTCCCTGGCACTCTCCAAGCTGCCCCTCAGGCTGCCCTAGGCCTGAGTGCCACGATCTGGTGCCACCTCTCCTCAGCTGCCGTTGCTGGCCCAGGGGTCCAAAGACCTAGAACCCCAGTGCCCAGCCTTCTGCCATGCCTCCTGGGTCCGGGGGACAGGCCAACCCTGCCTGCCTCGGGCCCTGGCCGCTTCGTGTCCCTGCCTGGTGACAGCTGCTTCATGGGGACAGAAACCCTGGTCCCAGCTTTAATGGGGTAGTCCAATTTTGCAGTGTGGCTGCTTGTCAACCCCCAGCTCCACGCCCTTGAAGGGAAGGATGGGGTCAGCCAGGGAAGAGGGCAGGGCTCTCCCCAGGCCTTCCTCTACAGAGACATCGGTCTCCACTCCCAGGGTCTGCTCTGAGTTCAGAGAGGTGACATTAGGAAACACAGCCGGAACATTCTAAGGGCGCCTGCAACACTGACCTTATATACTAGGGGAAGGATAGATGCATTATTGACGGAGAAGGCCTAGCAGCCTGAGACTGGCGCCGATGAGGATTCCACAAGGTACAACATATGTTGTTTTTGTCACCAGCAGCCATCCCATCAACCTTCTCTTGGCAATAATCTCCTGAAATGGTGTCCAGTTTGCCTCCTAAAGAACTTCCCCTCCCCCACTCTCAACCCAATTCCACAGGCAGAATATGCCATTTGGTCCCGGCCAATCAGTGTCCAGGAACCCCTGGCTATACTGATTGGCTCAGGGATGGCACATGACCCTAGCTGATCCAATCAGAGTGAGCCCTGGGATTTTTTTCTTTTTTCTTTTTCTTTTTTTTTAAGTTAGCTCTAGCCCAATATGGCGCTGGAACTCTGGCCTCCGAGATCAGTGCACTCCGCTGACTGAGCCAGCCAGGTGCCCCCTCCTGGGATTTTTTGACTGAGTTGCTGCGAAGGGAAGAAGCCTGGGCCTGGGCGGTGAGCCTTGAACTTAGGGCTATGTGAGAGGTGGAGACTGCAGTCCACACAGATAGAGGAGTTGAGCCAAGAGGCAGAGGGACGGTAAGTTCCAGGAGGTTGCTTGAGTCTCTGGGTTGACCTGCACCTAACACCGTACCAATCTCTGGACTTTTCATTTATGCAAGCCAGCACATCTTCTCTTTGTTTAGGCTGGTTCAGGTTGGGTTTTCTGTCATCTGTAACTGAGTCATACTGGTAGCCAGGAGGATACTGGGCTCCCGGCTCTGAGCTCCAAAGCCAGTCAGACTTCCATGAACAACAAAGACAGCTTGAGGAAGGAGGAGCGCTGGGATGTGGGCATTGACTTCTGGTGTGGTTTCCAGGTTGAAGGGGAACAGAGGGAGGTGAATCAGCCTCGGAAGACGCTGTGATGCTCATGGTTCATCTCTCATTGGGATCACAGAGTCCTGCTCGACTCATTTCCAGCCGGGTGTGCGGGGCGGGCCATGGCCCAGTCACCTGAGCTGCCCACCTTGCATGCACCGCCTGGAGTCCCCCTTTCCCTCTCTCCAGCCTGCAGTGCTCTCTGCTCCTCTGACCTCCCAGGAACTCACAGAACTTACCGTGTTCCCACCTCTGCCTCAGAGCCAAACGCAGTCTCACTGGACTCAGTGGTGAGACCCCCATCTTCATGCAGCCCGGCACCTCCCAACTGTTTCTCTGCTCCAAGCTGTGCCTGAGAGGTTAAAGCCATCCTGTTTGGCGAAGTGCTGGGGTAAGCAATGGGAAGGGTTTTCTTTTTTGTTGTTGTTGTTTTTTGGGAAGGGTTTTCTTTCTGCAGAACAGAACAGGAAGAAAACAGACTCCCTGGGTCTTTAACATATGAAGGAGGCTCTAAGAGGAAAGTTTAACATGTAGCTCATTCCAAATTTGACCTAGAATTTTTTTTTTTAAAGATTTTATTTATTTATTTGAAAGAGAGAGAATGAGAGAGAGAGAGAGAGCACATGAGAGGGGGAGGGTCAGAGGGAGAAGCAGACTCCCCACCGAGCAGGGAGCCCGATGTGGGACTCGATCCCGGGACTCCAAGATCATGACCTGAGCCGAAGGCAGTTGCTTAACCAACTGAGCCACCCAGGCGCCCCTTGACCTAGAATTTTAAATTCAATTGATTAACACATACTGTATTATTAGTTTCAGAGGTAGAGTTTAGTGATTCATCAGTTGCCTATAACACCCAGTGCTCATTACATCACGTGCCTTCCTTAATACCCAACACCCAGTAACCCCATCCCCCACCCACCTCCCCTCCAGCAACCCTCAGTTTGTTCCTTATAGTTTAGAGTCTCCTATGGTTTGGCTCTCGCTCTGATTTCATCTTATTTTACTTTTCCCTCCCTTCCCCTATGGCCGTGTTTTGTTTCTTAAATTCCATATCAGTGAAATCATGATAATTGTTTTTCTCTGACTTATTTCGCTGAGCATAATACCCTCTAGTTCCATCCATGTCATTGCAAATGGTAAGATTTCATTTTTGATGGCTGAGTAATAGTCCACGGATTTTTTTTTTATTATTATTATTACAGAAAGCCTATTAACATACTGAAGGACATCAGTGTCCAGAAAAAGCTGATCTTGTACAAGGACCCTCACCAGGGCTCAGGGATTGTTTGCTGAACTAAACAGAGGATAGGAAAGGATTCCTTTGGGAACTGGTTCCATAGTCTGGCCATAGAATCCTGCACGGGCCTCATGCAGGCTCCCTCAGCAGCTGGTGGTCTGGGACCCTGTGACCCTCAACACAGCCCAGGACATGGTTGGTGTAGTAAGTTTGGGCATAGCTAAGGGTGGAAATGGGTACAAACCTTTCTGGAAAGCATTTGACCCTATATATCAAGTTCCCAAAAATGTGCACATCCTCTTTTGTCTTAGAAATTCATCTACAACTCCATTCTGTATCCCAGGAAAACTTCAACCCCTTCCCAGAGGTATTCTCTGGGTCCTTCTCACCAATCTCCCCACAATGTCCTAAGTGTGACTCCTGTGGTTTCCACTAGAGCCTGGGGGTGTGTCCTGCTGGATAGTGGTGCTGGGCAGACTCTAGTCTTAGAAGATACTGAGCCTGGATGGGTTCCAGCCCCATGGGGGGAGGTGACAGTGGATTCTACAATTCTGACCCCTTTGTCAACATTGTCCTTAGCCAGCTTTGAGGGCCCGCTGACCTACTAGTCAACCTCTCAGGAAGCACCTCTCACCAGGAGAGGCTCATTTCTTTCATTGGAGACAGTGTGGTCTGAATCCATTTTAAAGACCCTGGCATCACATGAGTCACATTATTAGGAAGGTGGGCTTTCTGTTATTTTCCTGCTCTGCTCAGGGGCCTGTCACAAACAGCGACTTAACTTTTAAGTGGTTAGTCTCTTGTTGTGCAATGACATTTTTTAGAGGTGGCACTCCCCGTGGCCACTTGCCTCCCCAGGGAGACCAAGGAGGTGCCTGTGGGAGAGGCAAGGTTTTTTTCAGCAAATGATTGCGTGCCTCGTTCAAAACACAATCAAATCCACACTGAGGTCTCAGAATTCTGTGCCAGAATGGTATCATTTGAGTCTGGAAATATTTGAGGATCATTATGGTCATAAAACCTCTTGAATATCCAAAGTGTCTACTTTTAAGTAAATGTGAACCCTCCAAGAAAAACCTTAGCCTAATTGTACAAAACGTATTGCAGATTGTTGCTGAATACAAGCCAATTAAAAAGGAGAGTAATAATTAGACAATCTGCCGGAAGAGAGGATTTGGATTCCAATCCTGACCAAGGGCTGGGCCCTGAATAAAGTGTGTATGGCCACCATACCAGGAAAGGAAAGAAATGACCATTATCAATCTCTATAGCATAAAAAAAATGAAATGCAAGTTCGAGTTCTGTAAAGAGGTACACCAATCATGTACAACTGCCCCGTGCACCATATTCAGATTATCATGTTCTATGGGTCTAATGCACATCCTTTAGCCCCAAATGAAAGTAATGATTATATATAAAACATTCAAGTGTTAATAATCTTGCTTATCCTCTTATAATTGGGAAGAGCTATTTGGGGGATGATTTGAATAAATCAAGTCACTTAAAAAAGCCACTCTTAGGAAATTTGAATAAATGCCTTCTTTTCCTTTGAAAACATTTTCTTTAATAAGTACAAGAATTCAAAAGCATTCCATGGAACCAAGAGCTGACTCAGGGTTCAGAAATGGGGTGGCCAATACCCACTTGTTGCTGTGGCTTTCAGTGATGGTAATGCATGAGCATGTGTTTCTAATCCTCTGAAAGGCATATTTTTTTTTTTAAAGATTTTTTTTTTATTTATTTATCTGAGAGAGAGAATGGGAGACAGAGAGCATGAGAGGGGGAGGATCAGAGGGAGAAGCAGACTCCCCGCTGAGCAGGGAGTCTGATGCGGGACTCGATCCCGGGACTCCAGGATCATGACCTGAGCCGAAGGCAGTTGCTCAACCAACTGAGCCACCCAGGCGCCCCTGAAAGGCATATTTTAAGTAATCTCTACCCCCACAATGGGGCTCAAACTCACGACCCCAAGATTGAGAGTTGCACGCCCTACCAACTGAGCCAGCCAGTAGAGTATGTGACTCTTGATCTCAGGGTTATGAGTTTGAGCCTCCTGTTGGGGGTAAAGATTACTTAAAAATAAAATCTGAAAAAAACCCCCCAAAACTAAGGGCTTATTAGAGGTTCCTGAACTTTCTCTGTTCACAGAACTTAGTGTCTCAGTAATTTTTCCACAGTGCAAAAAAACCAAAATAAATACTTTTTTTTTTATTATGTAGTTAGGTCCAAACAACTTGTTAAGTATTTATATCTTAACCGATTAGCTGTCATATTATTTTGGAAAAAGAAAAGCCACGTAAATTGAGAGAAAAAATATTTTTATTTTATTTATAATCACAATGGCTTACGATGCAATGTGCGCCTGCTGAGCACGGCACAGCTTCCCACACCTTGGAATCAGATTGGACACAACCACCCTCATTTCCTGTTCACATTTTTTTTTTTCATTTATTTTAGAGAGAGGGAGCAAGCGAATGCAGCTGGGAGGGGCACAGGGAGAGAATCCCAAGCAGACTCCGCCCTCAGTGTGGAGCCCGATGTGGGTCTCGATCCCATGACCTGAGCCGAAACCAAAAGTTGGATGCTTAACCGACCGTGTCACCCCGGCACCCCTGTTCACACTGACTTTTCAGGGGTACCTGCATATCGTCAAAACACCAAAAAATTCGGTTTCCCAAAGATAGCTCATCAAAAAGAATGTAGTGTGGTGCAATATAATGTTGAAACCGAACTATCTTGAGCTAATAGTGAGCACTGTACAACACACATCCCCAATGGCTGCGTTTCCCTTAAAAATTAAAATATCCTTTGGCACCCTTGTGAATTTGCTGCAGTGCCCTGGGGTGCCTTGGTGCACAGTTTGGGAACCAACTGTATTCACCAAATCTCTGCTTCTCACTCCATTCCACTTCACCCTTCAGTTTACTCAAAACTATGGTCAAAGCTGCTTAGCTTCAAACCAAATAAAAATGCACCCCAAAGCTGCCAAGCCAGGTTGGTCTTCACTTCAAGGACTATTTTAACAGTGTATTTTGACAGCTGCAAAGCAATTACCAGGTCACTAGCAAGAAGTTCTAAAAATAAACTGTTCAGGGGCACCTGGGTGGCTCAGTCATTGTCTGCCTTCGGCTCAGGTCATGATCCCAGGGTCCTGGGATCGAGCCCCGCGTTGGGCTCCCTGCTCAGCGGGAAGCCTGCTTCTCCCTCTCCCACTCCCCCTGCTTGTGTTCCCTCTGTCGCTGTCTCTCTCTCTGTCAAATAAATGAATACAATAAAAATAAATAAATAAATAAATCCTTCTTTAAAAAATAAAGAAATAAACTGTTCAATATAGAGGGACTGGTGACCAGACGCACATTTCGGGGCTCTTTTTGGCCGAGATGAGAAGGATAAATCAGAAGGGAAGACGATGCTGTTGGCCCGACAGGCCCCAGGTGGTTATAGGGACTGCAGCTTGAGAGGTAGGGGTAGAGATGTTTGTAAGGCTAGTCAACAGACCTTGGTCTGGATTATGGGGCAGCCCATTCTCCCCGCTAACCTACAGGAAGTGGTTATCAACCCTGCAATTCTCTTCCTTCCCCTGAACCTGGTTTCTATCCGCTGGTCCCACCCCAGCCTGGGAGGGAGGGTGCGGTGAAGGAAAGCAGGGACATCTGCATCTGACCTCTGTGGCCTACTTCATTTCTCCTCTCCACCCTACACCAGGCTGGGAGAGGCAGGTGCACTCCTCCCACAGTGGGGAGCTCTTTGTAGTAAATGAGACAATTGTTTGTGGCCCCACTGGTTCTTGCTTTGTTGATAGTTTCAGGGACTTAAAAACCTTTTTGAGTAAAGCCCGGCTTTCCATGGCTGTTGGCTTGCTGGGGACTCGTCCATCCCGTTTTGGTGGTCATAAGCTGAACACTGACTTCTTTCCATTCCTTCTCACACCAGACCGATGATGCCATTGCACTGTCCTATTTTGTCAGAGCATTGATTGCTATCTGAAATTATTCGCTTCCTGTCTCTTCTCATTAGAATGTGATGGTAGGGACTTCACTGTCTTGTTCAGCAAGTATGTCCGCCATTTAAAACAGTGGGGCATAACAAGTGCTCAATAAATATGCGTGGAGTGAATGCATAATGCTTAAAGAATTTGCACATAGACTGTTCTCGATATACAACAGCTAGGTAAAAAAAGAAAGAAAACAAAAACAAAAACAAAAATCCACTAACAAACATTTTAGGGACAAGGTGGTTGGAAGCAAATGAAGAGCCTGCAAGGAGCAGAACTCCCAGGAAAGGGGCTCCCAGAATCCACAAGAATTTCCAGATGTCAGAAGGATCAAATGCAGCTGACAAAGCAGGAAGGACCAGAAGGGGGCAGTGGATCAGTGGAGTTCACCAACGCGTTGGAGGAAAGGAGGCCACTGGCCAGAGCCAGACAGCAGCAGTTAAGGAGTAAATGAGAGGTAGGGGGGTGGAAAGAGTGAGTGGAGACAATCCTAAGGAATTTGGATCTGCAGAGAAAGAGAAGGATGGAGCGGGAGTGTAGGTGTTGCAGGATTGAAGGAAAGCCTTATTTAAAAAAATTTTTTTAAACAGTTTTAAAGATTTTTTTTTAAAAATTATTTATTTGACAGAGAGAGACACAGCAAGAGAGTAAACACAAGCAGGGGGAGTGGGAGAGGGAGAAGCAGGCTTCCCACGGAGCAGGGAGCCCGATGCGGGGCTCAATCCCAGGACCCTGGGACCATGACCTGAGCCGAAGGCAGATGCTTAAGGACTGAGCCACCGAGGTGCCCCTATTTTTTAAATTTTTAAAAAAATATTAGAGAGAGCGAGCGAGCGAGCGAGAGAGAGAACGAGCCAGGGGAGGGGCAGAGGGAGAGAGGGAGGGAGAGAAGCAGATTCCCCGCTGAGTGCAGAGCTCAGCACCAGGGCTCCAACCCAGGACCCTGAGATCCCGACCTGAGCTGAAGTCCAACGCTTAACCGACTGGGTCACGCCGGCGCCCCACGAGCTTTATTTTTTAAAAATTTATATTTTTAGGGTCACTTGAACATGTTTTGTAGGCTAAGAGTTGAAGGATTCAGAGAAGAGAGGGCTTTCCTGATTTTTCTGAAGTGTGTAATCTCTTCTCATTTTTTTCATTTATTCTTTTATCTCTTCTTCCTTTAAATTCACCTTGTGCTTCCCTTATCGCAGGCATTTATAGACCTGTCACGTCCCTCTACCAGACACAAATCTCCGAAAGGCAGGCCTGTGCCTCCCACGTATGCATATGGGAAGCGTGTAAGGGGGGCCTGAGTGTGGCCGGCTCCCCTCTGGTCGACTGGACTCCCTCCGAGCCCTCCCCGCGCCCCTGAGGCCGGCCTCAGTGCTGAAGCCCACAACACTGGCACGCCACTTCAGTTTCCCTTGCAGCTACCTATGTACCTATATGCGTCTCGAACACTCACTCACAGCCTCGCCCAGCACTTCCCAGAGTATGGTCCACAGACCACCTGCATCAGAATCACCGGGGCGATTTCTGGGCCCCACACCTACTGAATCCGGATCTCGGGGAGGGGCAGGTGCCTGCAAACGTGCCAGACCTGGGCTGCATGCCTCTCCTTCGTAACATTCTGTGGCCTTCGATGTATCCACAAAACCCCCAGCTCCTCGGGCCTTTAGACCTGCACCCACTCTACCGGCTGACTCTGACCTGTAAGGGCCCTTGTCCCCACAGCTCTTGTGGCCTCTCCTTTTGCTTGTGCTCACCCCTGCCCGTACCCCTCCCCTCTTCCTCCTCCCACCATAGCTGCAGCCATCCTCCCGGCCAGCTCCAGTCCCTCCCGCACAGCTCAGAACCTCTCACTCACACTGTCCCCCGAGCACACTTTTTTGGCCTTCCTTGTTTCGTGATAAAATGACCAACACCGCCTGAGCATATGCATTGCCTGAAGAGATGGTGAGCATCTAAGAATGACTGGGCTATCGTTCTTTTTTACCTCAGAGCAGTTGGCAAAGAAGTGTGTCCCTGAGAGTTCTGGCTGGGTGAGTAAGTGGAGAAGGGCAGTGAAGGAGGCTCTAAGCAGGGAGAGAAGCTTCCCTGGGACGGCCTCTCTCCACTGTGAGGTGTCCGGTTCCCTGAGAGCCTTCCCTGCTGGAATTCTGGGGACAGACGTAGTTCAGGGAAAGGGGGCGAGTTCACTCTGAGAGAAGAGATGGCATTTCCAGAAAGCGAAAGGAAATCTGGATTCGTTTTAACTTTGTTTTTTCATCCAATCTTGGTATTTAAAAATTAGCTTTTGAAGACAAGAACCCTCATGTGAGGAATGGAATTATCACTAAAAGATGGTGATAGTCCACTAAAAATGTCCTTCCCCTCCCCATCCACAGACGCAGGCAGACCCTTTGGTAACAGACAGAAGCAGAGGAGGAATATATGAGCAGGGGCTATGCCAGAGAGGGCCCATCTCTGGGTGTATTCTCCTCCCCTGTGGCCTCAGACCCTTACTACTGTGCGAACTGGAAGCCCTTTAATTGCTGGTATTGTATAAAGAACAGCGAAGGCTGCTGGTAGCTCAGGGTTAAGTTCCTAAAAAAGAACCCTTCTCTGTCATGTCAGACTTGTGGGCACCCAGCTACCATCACTGTCTCCCACGCTGGCTTCCTCTGCCTGGGTTTTAAGGCCTCCCAGCACCCACCCCATCCCAGATGCGTTCCCATCGTTCTCCACATGACTTCGGGGAGATCTTTTCTCCATTCTGGAACTTCTATCCTCTCACGTAAGAATAGAAGAGTCTCTACTCTGCCAGCTTGGAACTTCTACCCTTTCTGGAAACCTCTTTAGCAAAGGTACATCATAAAGGTATGAGAAAAGTCAAAAGCGACAACAAACAAACAAAGGGAGCATCTATGTTGCAGAAGAGAACCACTACATATCATGTCTCAAACACAAACGTTAAGGTCATGGGTCTTGTTTGGGTACGTTGTACGTTCTCGGAAAGCAGCAACTGAAGCATCGGGAACGCAAGATCTATCAGTCGATCTCTGGAGTAAAATACAGTTGTGATCCTACGGTCTGATAAATGTCTTCACATCATGGGGCTGGGTTCGTGTTCCAGAAAAAGTAGAGATGAAAGCAGTGCCATGCTAAAGACTGTAGGAATATTTTAATTCATATGTTTTAATTCATTACGTAATAATAATATCACAGTCTATTTTACAAGTTAAATGTATGAGAATGTATGAAATAGAAATGGTAGGAAAAAAACTAAACATAGGTCAGGAATATGAATTTTTCCAAAACCAGGGGCCAAAGGAAGATGTGTTGCCTGCAGGGCCCAAGGAGGAGGCAGGGCGGGGGCGGGAACAGCAGTGGCTCTTGTGGTAAGCGCCTGTCCCGTGTCACCCTGGGAAGGAGTCAAGGCTCACCCTCTGCCCTGGTCTGGGGTTGGGAGTTGAGTCTGGTCAGTGGAAGATGGCGGCTCGGAGTTAACAGCCATCTGGTTACCTACACAGAACTGGTCCCCTGGTGGCCGCAGGTGGGTTCTGCCGTACAGGGAATTAGGGGTAGAAGTGTCAAAAACCAAATGTGTGGAGGAAAAAAGTAAACAGTTTCCTCCTTTCCCCCAAAAAACCCAAATTCTTGAAATGCACACACATTCTTCTCTCAAACGTAGAAAAGTCTCACTCTGGATGTGCTTACAAGAAGATCGTCGTCAAAAAACTTTGTCTCTATGATAACATTCCCACTATAAGTAAGAAGAGAGGGCAAAAGAGTGAGTGTGTTAGGCAACAGATTTCATTTCCACAAAGTGGTTTCAGTCTGGGTCTGCTGGGCCCGGGGACATGCACCCACCTTGGCCTGGGGACACTGAAGTCTATGTCCGAATGGGGTTAGAAGTCTAATGTGACATTTAACTTTGTGATTCGATTTTTTTCTCCTCAAATTCAGAAAACAGAAGAAAGAGCATGTCTTAATCCTTGATATTAATCCCTGATATATGTAAAGCCCTTAGCAGAGGGCTCTGCACATAGGGGTGCTTATAAGTACGGCTTTTTTTTTTTTTTTTTTTTAATATGACTGACTTTTTGATACACATGGAAACCTGCAGGCCTTAGGGGTGGTATCTTTCCCTACGACACCTACTCTGGTAGACAGCTGTGGGTTGGCCTTTCCTGCATCTATTTTCACCACTTTGGGTAATAGCACTCTGCTCTTCTTTTGGGGACCCACCCCATCTCCAGTCCACGGGTCACCTGGCAAAGGGGTGGGCACAGGACATAATTTGGGCCAATCAGACTCTCTCCCCGGAGCAGGATCCTTCCTAAGGCTGCTCCTGAAGGAAATCATCCATGGATTCCTGCCATCTGTATCTTTCAAGCTGCCTGGGTCTCAGTGCCTCCGCTCCCCACCCCCTTGAGCTGTCATATCAGCTGGAGTCATTTCTATGGCTTGTAGCCAAGGAACCCCAAATGGCACACCTGTCTTGCACAGAGTGGAATTTCATTTTTCTTAAGGTGGCTATCTCAGCGTTTCCAAACCAAACCACTCTTGAACCAAGTTAAGGGCAATAGAGGTACTGCTTTTGGGTTCCCAAAAGTAAAACATGACTTAAAAAACCTAAATACGTCATCATAGACTTACTGGTTTTAGTACCTGAAAGAAACTGGGCCTGGCCAAGGAGAAGTCAATGGGGGTTAATAAAATATAAAAAATGCCCTTCTATATACTACCCTGTACTTTCCTAGGGTAATTAATAGCCAGCAGATATATTTTTGTTGGTAATTAATTATAAAATAGGTACATAAGAAACTCAAGATTTAATTGGCTATTAGAATATAAAAATACCTACTGTTGTAATTAAACATCTATTAAAGACTTATAAAGTAAATAACCTTTATTTATATTCAGTGTGGCTTTCACCAAGGATCTGTTTAAAGGGACAATCCAATATTACACAATTATCTGTGTGAAAAACTCATTAGTAGACACTATTACTAAAACCTTCAAAAGTCTAATACCTTTTCCCAAGAGAAAATGGTTGGTGGGCCATTACTGACAGGGTTTTTGGATAAAGGACAAACTAATTATTCTTTGAGCAGGAAGCATAACTATTAAAATGGTAAGCTAGTCTCTGAAAAACTATAACCAAACATTATCCTCTAAAACAAAATTAGAACTTTGTCAGATTCCATTAAAGGCCATTCAAGAAAAGTACAGAGTATCAGAAGTTTGGTAGTCAGGAAAGTGAGCAAATTAGCCTAGATTTAATATAGAGTACCGGCCAGTTTCCTCCCATATCATCTCGTTTGAGCCTCACTCCACCTCTGTGACATAGAATTATTAATTCTATGTTTACAGAGAGAAAAATAAGGCCAAAGAGGTAAACATCGTCCAAGATTGCACAGCAAGTCAGGGTTAATCAGGAATTTAAGTCTAAAGGTCTAATCTAAAGTTTTTTATTTTTTTCCATTCGATCACACACTGTCTTTTTCATGTGACAGAAGTCAGTAACCTATAAACTCAAATACCCCTGGATACTCTTTACCCTAATTTTCAAGCTGGGTGGCCCGCTCAACAGGACCACAAGTCGCCCCGCCTGGAATGCCTGCTTCGAGACACACTCCACAATGCCTGTGGTCTGCTCACTCACGTTAGCACGCTGGCGGGCATCATCTGGGACTCCGGCGCTGCCTCTATCAGGGACTGCCAGGTGTTTGTGGAGTTCGGGATCACAAAGCCAAACTCGAAGAACCACTCTGCAGGAAGAAGGAAAAGCTGGTGAGCGGGCACCCCGGACAGTCTCTGAGCTCCTCGTCCACCCCCTGCCCCTTTAGAGTGAGCCTCTTCTTACCCCAAGAACCACAAACGAAGCCATCAGAAACCTCCCGGGTCAGAGGCATGGGAAAGGTCACGCAAGGCCCCTCGGGCTGTCCTCTGGACCACACCAGAGGCTCACTCCCTATGCTCTAGGGTCTAAAGGACGAGGACCAGTGGGCGGATACAGTACAAGCAATGTTTTCTCAGAAGTAGGCTATGCGTACATGATAAACAGAAGAACAGAATAGGCCTTTCGCTTGGAATTTCAGCTGTGAGACACACATGTGCCCTCTTACAGTTCACGGTGGAAACTCAATGCAGAGCGGCCTTGCCAGTCCGATGCGCAGGAGACAGAGAGCACCGGACCAGGCCCTCATCGGCAGCTTCCTCGTGACCACGTTACAATTCGCCAGTGATAAAGCAGGCGCCGGCCCAGGCCCACCAGGGTCAGAAACCCTTTTGTTGGGCTCGAAGGCCCTTGTCATTGCCAGCTTTGTTTTTGTTTGTTTTTCCTGGGGCCCCCAGTCTCTCAGGGTGTAGGAATCCCATCACAATCTGAGTTGCAAAGTGAACGTTACCAAAGCAGTGCTTTTAGTTCACTGGGTCCTGCCTTTTTTCCCTGTCACTCTAACTGTGGCTTCCAGCAGTAGGCCACAGAATACCTTCTAGGCATTGCCCTTTGAAGTAAACTTTCTGTTCCAGGCGGAATTTTTCCATTTGCTCTGCTGAAGAGAAGTTCAATTCTCGAGACACTGCCTTGCACTTGAGGATTTTCTTGGGAACACGGGCTGGTAAAGAAAAAGAAATATTGAAGCCATTCTCAATGAAAATCACATACTATAATGCTTCAAGTTTCTGGAAGCTTCTTAGAGCTGATTTAAAGAGCACATTATCTATGTTAAATTTCAGAGAATGCCTTGGTAACAGAATTACACTTTTTAATTAAAGGCAGAGGTCCCCAACTGGTCAAGTGCATCTGACTGAAAGATCTTTATTTTTTTTTAAAAAGATTTTATATATTTGAGAGAGACAGAGAGAGGGAGAGGACAGAGGGAGTGGGAGAGGGTGAAGTAGACTTCCCGCTGAGCAGAGAGCTTGATGCATGGATGCGGAGGTGCGGGGCTCGATCCCAGGACCCTGAGATCATGACCGGAGCCAAAGGCAGACGCTTAACCAACTGAGCCACCCAGGCACCTCCCTGAAAGATATTTAAGAAACATCAGATGTAGTGCATCTAAGGGCCTTCCCTAGCTGCTCTCATCAGGAAAAAGGTTGAATGGGCACCTTCTCTACTCTGTTCTGTTGGTTTTAACCCCTTAGTTTTTCTTTTATTCAGGGAGATAAAAATGCAAATTTTCTTTTGGAAAAAAATGTTGAGAGCTTAGTTTATATCTTTAGGTATGTTCTAATGCTAAAATTTCAGCACAAAATGGGTTTTGGGAAGTGAGAGAAAAAAAAGGTAGGAAAGGAACTAGGAATCTCAACAACACATGCTGTGCCCTCAGGGGTTTGCCCATTAGGGTCTGCATTAATTTAGCTCCCTGATGCTTAGGCCCAGCTCCAGAAACATCAGAGCCCTGTGCAGACAAAGGGTTGGGGAGTACCTTCATGCTCCACTCCAGGGACTGACAGGTCTTCTGTTCCTTGCCACAGTATCTTCCCTGTCTCAGCATCCCGGAGGTTCATCCAATTTCTGATCAAATATATTAAGGAAAATAATGCACTGAAGGCGACCCTCACTTTGTATTCTAGGTGTGTTCTAGCGCTCAGATTTGCTACCAACTCCTGTTTACTTTTTAGCAAGTTGGCCTATCTGCCAAGTGCCATGAAAGCAAATAAGATGGTTTAAGAGGGTTGAAATGACACACAAAGGAAGATCTTAGCAGAGACCCAGCAGAGATTTTTTTTTAAAGATTTTATTTATTTATTTGACAGAGCACAAGCAGGGGGAGTGGCAGGCAGAGGCAGAGGGACAAGGAGAAGCAGGCTCCCCGCTGAGCAGGGAGCCCAACGCAGGGCTCCTCCTTCCCAGGACCCTGGGATTATGACCTGAGCCCAAGGCCGACTCTTAACCGACTGAGCCAGCCAGGCACCCCCCAGCGGAGGTATTTTTATCTACAACATGAGAACCAAAGGCTACACATCTAAAAATTGCAAGAAAGAGAGAGAAAATGAATAGTGCAAAATTAAAAAATTTCCAACACAATCAGAGCAGCCAAGATAAAAGAGCTAAAGAAACAGATAAAAGAGGTATCCCAAGGAGTGACTCATGCAGACCACCCCCACAGTGAGGATCACATCCGGTAAGTTTTACTCACAAGTCCAGAGATCTCAAGTACCTGTTTAATGGCCTGCTCTTAAATATCAGAAACTAGCCAAGGATCACCAGAAACCGAGGAGGGCATTTACTATGAAAGACAGACCAAAACAAAGAGAAAAAAGCAACTTAGAAGAAAAAAGAGACTACAAAGGAAAATATAAACTTTTTTTTATTTTTTAAGATTTTATTTATTTACTTGAGGGAGAGGAGAGGGAGCACAAGCAGGGGGAGCGGCAGGCAGAGGGAGAAGCAGGCTCGCCGCTGAGCAAGGAGCCCAAGGTGGGGCTCGATCCCAGGACCCTGAGATCATGACCTGAGCTGAAGGTAGATGCTTAACCGACTGAGCCACCCAGGCACCCCGGAAGATACAAACTTTTAAAAAAGAAGTATTAAAAACAAACAAAACAGCCAGAGATAACATAACCCTTACAGACACTAAGAATTATATACAATTGAATTTTGTATAGTTTAGGTGATTTTCTCTGGCTCAAGTTTACAAATTTTGAGGCTAGTCAATTGATAATCTCTTTTTGCCATAAAATGCCAACTTAAGTAGTTATATTTTCTAGTTTCTGTATTGCTCATCATACAATAAATGAATTACTAATAGCAAAGAAAAAAACAACATTCAGAGAACAAAAAAGAATGCTAGAAAAATACGCATTTTTTAAAAAAAGATTTTATTTATTTATTTGACAGAGAGAGACACAGCGAGAGAGGGAACACAAGCAGGGGAAGTGGGAGAGGGAGAAGCAGGCTTCCCGCTGAGCAGGGAGGCCGTTGCGGGGCTCGATCCCAGGACCCTGGGATCATGACATGAGCCGAAGGCAGACACTTAATGCCTGAGCTACCCAGGTGCCCCGAAAAATACACATTTTGATAGCAGAACCAAACAACTCAATGCAATGTCTTTGGAAGACAAAGTTGAGGAACACTTTCAGAAAGAAGAATAAAAAGCCACAAGGATAGAAAACAGGAGAGTAAAGATACAAAAACTGGGTATCAGTCTAAGAGATCCAAAATCTAACAGAAATTCAAGATAGAGCCAAAAAACCAAGGAGAGGAAGTCATCAATGAATTAATTCAAGAAAATTGTCCCAGACTGAAAGGATCTATCAAGTGCTCAAGTCACATCATTATGAACTTGCAGAACGTCAAGGTTAAAGCAAAGCTTCCAAAGGGAAAACAAGCTGTCACATACAGGTCAGAATCAGAGTGGGAAAAAAAAAATCAGAATGAATCACACTTCAACAGGGACTCTGGAGGATAGAAAAAATGAAGCAGTGCCTTTAAAATTCTCAGGGAAATTCCTAAAACTAAAAAAAGATTTACTTGCTCGAGAAACTAATGATAATATGCTACTTCAAAATGACAGGGAAGACTAAGGAAGAAGACGATATTGGATCCAGGAAGCAATGGATCTAAAACAAGAGACAGGTGAAGGAGACCCCAGGGTAAAAGCTCTTCAGCGGGCCTGGAAGGCAACCGGCCAAGGACCCAGACAAGAGCTGGTCAGAATGCTTAGGGAGAGGTTTTAAGAAGATGAAATTCATAGAATATCTGATGTGTTTAAATGGGAAAGATTTATAGAGTTTGGGTACATTTGGGGGTTCATTAGTGAGAAGCACAGAAAATCTAAGTAAATGAATAAAAAACCAAGACAATAATTAACATCTGGGAAAAATCAAAGGTGGTATTGGAAGAAAAAAGTAGTCACAGTATACTACATGGCACCATTGCAAACGGGCTGACATAGTCATAATAATAAAAACACAGACTATGGATCCAATACCATTATCCTGGGAGGATGGGGGGAGGAGAAGAGCATGTATGTGTGCTCAGGCAGCAAGTGTTGAGAAAGAACAAAACTCATTTCCCATAGTGGGAAGTCGATAAACAATGCCTAAAACAGAATAGCCACAGTGTGCAATTCAGAAATACGAAGACAAATCACAAATAAATCAGTTAGAAATTGAAAATAGTTTTCTCTGGGGAATAGAAAATATGAATGGGAGGATACAGAACGCGGCTCATCATTCAAAACCAGGTTGAACTATGACTCTGAGCAATGTACACACACAACTCTGACACATATAAACACTGAATTTAAAAAGACAGTCCTGAGGGTTTTTTTAAACAATGGACAAATAATTAAAGAAAAATTAATACTATCCATACATGGAGGCTAAGTCTGAGAAAGATGGTTGATATTTACAAAGAGACGGACCTTCAGATAAATAGTTGATACAGTTTGCAGGTCTTTTTTTTTTTTTTTTCCTTTTGCTGTCTAGCAACCAAACCCTCTTCCCAACAGCACCCTGTTGCCCCCGTGGGGGACAGTGCCTGCCGGGCATTACTCTAACTAGAAGATCCAAATCCTTCTCTGCAGAGCCGGGTGCAGCTGGGGGCAAGCACATGACCTAGGCTTGGATGCCTGGGTCCCAGGACTGGAGGAAAAGTCCGCAGGTCTTCAGGATGTGTTTCCTGCTGTGCGGCCATTTCTGCAGTCAGTTCTGAAGCCCCAGGGAGCCTGCAAGCTTTCCCATTGTTTGGGTAGCTCGCAGCGTTGAACCCAGAGCGTGGCTGATTAGCATCACTATGCCTTTTTTTTTTTTTTTAAAGATTTTATTTATTTATTTGACAGAGAGAGACACAGCGAGAGAGGGAACACAAGCAGGGGGAGTGGGAGAGGGAGAAGCAGGCCTCCCGCGGAGCAGGGAGCCCGATGCGGGGCTCGATCCCAGGACCCTGGGATCATGACCCGGGCCGAAGGCAGACGCTTAACGACTGAGCCACCCAGGCGCCCCAGCATCACTATGCCTTTAATGGTACAGTTAGCCCTCCGGAGAGATTCTTTCTCGGTTTTGCGGCTAAGGAAAAGTCACGGAAGATAACCAAGGGTTACCCTAGCTTCCTGTGCTCTCAACCTGCTTGTGCACTGTACACCAGCCCCTCCCCCCCCGCACGAACCTACCACTTCTTTGAAGTTGTGTTGGTTGTGTTTCTCTCCTCTCCTTGTGTGCAATCTTAACAGTCTCCTAGTGTGCTCATTATATCCCCAAATACTGCTGCTCTTATATACCTTTGTGGGTTTCTCTTCTCTGCTTCATATTTTGAAATTCCACTTTTTTTTAAACTAAATTCAAAAGCAAGTCAAAAGTATATATACATACTTGCTTAGATCACATTTTTTATCACTTTTTTTTTTTTTAAAGTAAGCTCTATGCCCAACGTGGGGCTTGAACTCACTACCCAAAATCAAGAGTTGCATGCTCTACCAACGGAGTCAGCCAGGTACCCTCAGGTCATCTATTAAAATTCCAATTACTACAAATACGCTTAGCTATTCTGGGGGCTCCATATATGAAGACAAAGCTTCCCCAATTGGAGAAATGAAACAAAAGATACTACTGCTCCGGCAAGTCCACTCTGAGCTCAGATCTAAACAGAATTGCCTTCGACATTTAAGTCCAAGGTTTTCAGAAGACAGTACTCATTTAACTTGCTCTGTACATACTTTTCATTCTTTCTCTACAGATAGTCTCTTAGGTGCCAATATAACCACATTGGACACCAGATTTTCTTAAACAACAAAACTAAAATTACTCTTAAAGTTTTAGGCTCACATACAAATGGGGCATTCTAGCAAAACTACTGCAAGAAAAGCCTCGGAAAAGGGGCTCCCTTCGTAAAGCAACAGCTAGATCGGATCTAGCAGTTTCCAAAAAAAGCATTACTGCTGCTGGCCCAGGTCAGCAAAGAAAAGCCTGGCACCAGAACTTGTCAATCTATTAGAGGATAGAAAGAAAAAAGTCTTAAATGAGAGTGTGCTCTCCGATAATTAGTGGATAGTGAATTTAAGATTCCTCGACTTTATAGCAAGGGAGAGAAGGTGCTAAAAATACATGGCTTATCTCCCTAACACAAGCGCCTCCTCTCTTTATAATCAGATTAAGGACTTATCTTTTCTGGGAATTATACTTAAAAAAATATTTTGGCCAGTTCAACAATTGGGCATTTCCAGCATGTACCTTAATCTGGAAACCTATCAGTGTCTCTATCGTGGGCTTCATTGTATAATTCTAACAAAACCTGTAAAATTTTACTCTCAATAAATGCCACAAAATTAGAGAAATACAAACAAAGCTCCATTAAATGATGTTGGGATGGAGTCTATTTAGAGCCCCTCCAAGTTCTCTAAGTTAGGGGTGAAAAGGAACACTCTTAATTCATGGCAAAGATGCAGCCATTTGGGAACAGCTTTATAAATCATAAAAATACAAATCCATGACAGCACAACAGCAAAAAGAAATAAAAATTATTAAGGTAGGTATCTTTTTTTTTTTTTAAGATTTTATTTATTTGACAGAGCGTGAGAGAGCGAGCACATGCACAAGCAGGGGGAGCAGGAGAGGGAGAAGAGGCTCCCAATTGAGCACAGGGAGCCTGATATGGGATTCGATCCCAGGGCTCTGGGATCATGACCTGAGCCCAAGGCAGATGCTTAACGACTGAGCCACCCAGGTGCCTCTAAGGTAGGTATCTTAAAATAATAACCACAAGAAAAGATGGTCCTCAAAAGAGGAAGCATATTTCGCTAAAAATGTTGGAAATGAAAGGGAAGCTTTAATGGCTGATCATCATCTGGCTGAAAACATTTTTGTTTTAGCAGCTTTTTGTTAACTAGATTTTTTTCAGAGAAAAAGAGCCTGAGTTTTAAGACTCAAAGGTCAAGTCACTTCCAATCTTGAGAGAGGAGAGGATTAGGTACAAGCTTTAAGGAGGGGGGCTGAAGGACTATTTATAAATACCACCTTCTGGGTCAGCCAGGTCTTTTCTCATTTAAAAGCTCCCGGGTGATTTATACCCACGGTGAGCACAAAGAACACTCCTTTACTATGGGAAGCCTCTGCTGGGAGAGCTGTTCTGGTAGCTTCTTATTTGGAACGAGGCTGACAAAGGCAGCACACTCTCATATGTAAAAGTAAGAGCATGTTAAAAATAAGCTTCAGCCTGAAAACAATAAGCTCCAGAAAAAAAAAAATCAATAGTTTGTAGAGTGTCGAGCCTTAGGAAAGGTAAAAAAGGAAGTAAACTAAGATACACATGGAAGAATGAGAGTCACTTGGCTCCACACAGAAGGTTACATAAGTCCTCTTATGTTTTAAATAGCTGTGACCTGGTATGATTTTGGGCCAGTGCGGGGGCTGGGGACAGACCTGAGGTAGAGAAGGCCGGCAGGGAGGCGGTGGTGGAGTGGGAAGTGAAGGCTTGGGGACTGGAAGAAACCAGTCAGATGTTGGGGTACGAGGTAAATTTCCTTGAGATGTGACTGCAGGCACTGGGATAAAAGACTTTAAAATACTTAGTGACAATCATCTAGAAGCATTTTGGCATGAGTACAACCTCCATTTTTATAAACAGAACAGATCCACTGTACGTGGCAGTGATGAGGGAACAGAAGGCAAGTTGAGGACAAAGCAGAAGCTGACACCCCACAACCCCCCCCCCCCATAGGATGTATGTGACATTCCTCAGGCACTCCTGGCTGCCCTAAAGCTAAAGAAAGGAAAAACAAATAGTTAACTTGTAGAGATCACAATCCTGCAAGACCTGAGTCTCCCTCAGTTTACAAATGTCTTAGCAATTTACAAGAACAAAGCATTTCTATCAATGGCCTAGCTTCTAGAAGGAAATGTAGATACAATTAAATGCCCTTATAACCTACAGCCCATTGACAGATAATTGAAGCGGACAGAGTGTAATGTTCCTCCAGGAAGTTCCCAACTATGTTAATTTTAATGCCTTACTAGAGGGGTAAACAAACTTAACTGGACAATGGCAAGGCCTCCGGTATCTTGTAGGTCTTTAGCATATGAAAGTTCTTTTGAAACCTCCCTTTTTCCTTACCTCCCCCAACCTCATTGGACACCATAATCAGCCACCCCTCACAACCCCGGTGCAGCAGCTCTTTCTGCCCACAGGTCCTGTCCCCGTGCTTTAAAAACAAACGACCTTTCTGCATCAAAGACGTCTCAAGAATTCTTTCTTGGTCATCGGCTCCAGACCTTACCCCACTGTGAACTTCACCTATATTCCAAAACCCCATCAGCAGGACCTCACTGGCCAGTTGAGAGGAGAGACCAAAGGGAGATTGGTGGAGAGGAAGAGACAGAGTAGAGGAGGAACGGGGAAGGTAAAGAGAGGAAAGAGGAAAGAAACATGGAACACACGACGGAGAGAGAGACACACACAAGGGAGGAGTGAAAGGAAAAAAAGATACTGGGAAAGAAACAAAAATGCTCACATGTAACTGAGAACCAGGCCAGAACAGAAAGGGAACAAAAAGGAAGAGGCTCAGGATGTTCGGAGACAGATTCCAGTTTTTCCTGCTTGAATCTTAGAGAGTTGTCCTGGTTAGTGGCTTTCATAGAATGGTTTGAAATTGATGGGTAGGAAGATTGCCCCCATGAAAATGTTAATTGGCTGATTCATAGTTTCCTGTAATTTATCATCCAAACTAGTACTTTTGAGAATGAAAGAGGGTGCTAAAGGGACAGCACACTTAAATGAGTTGGCTCATGTAAGGTGCTCAGAAACTTAGAAGCAGAGTGTTGTTGTTTTGAATCCATTATCATCTCCTACCTAGGATCCTGATGGTTTTCCTTGCTTCCAGTCTTTTTTTTAGAAAGAGAGAGGGCGAGCAGGGGGTAGGCGCAGAGGGACAGAATCCCAAGCGGACTACACTCAGTGAGGAGTCCGACACGAGGCTTGATCTCACAACCCTGAGCTCATGACCTGAGCCGAAATCAAGAGTTGGACGCTTACCCAACTAAGCTACCCAAGTGCCTCTCCTTGCTTCCATTCTTGCTCCCTCTTTCATTCCATTCTCCTCACAGAAGGTAGTTTTATAAAAACTGTGAATTAGATGTTAATCCCGGGTTTTCCTTTGCACTTGAAAACAAAACTCAAGTCCTTAGCATGGTTTGCAAGGTGCCCAGTCACTAGGCTCCAGCCATAATGGCCGCCTTTCTCTTTCTTCAGCGCACTAGTGTCTCTGCGTGTGATGCTGCCCGAGTGCTCCTGCCCTTGCTCTTTCTTCACGCTCCCAGATCCTGGCTTTGGTGGCACCTCCTCGGAGAGACTCTTGGGACCACCCAGTCTACAGAATCCAGATTTGCCTGACTCTGAAGCTGGCGCTCCTTCTGTGCATTCTTGCCAACCCTGGCTCCATCCTGGCCGCCCCTAAACAGACAGTTTGTGCCATCTCCATCTCCCCTGAGACGAGGCTAAATACCACTTCACCTTTGCGGTGTTACTTTTCTGGTCAAAGACCTTCAGAGGGTCCTCACAGACTGATCCAGGTCTCTCCATGTACCTGATCTCAAACTATCATTCATTAAGTGCTTATTGACAACCTACTATGTGCCAGGTATTGGCATAAAAGTGACATGTAAAAAATCTGGGCAATATTGTTTCATAGAAAGTGACAGACAAGTGGAGGGGGACAATATTTCTAAATTTATGTATTATTTTATAAATTTATGGTCTTAAATATGTAGGTAAAATACACATTTGTCTATTCCACCCATATCCCTTTTTAAAAATATTTTTTCATTGGAATGTTAAGAGGTTGCTTTATATTCAGGGTGACCTTTTATCTGGGCATTATTCTGATAATTTTGTAGATTTCTTCTACATAAAACCAAAGAACTTATTTATTCATGTCCTTCAAAACAATTCATACACAAGCTGGATAATTCTCAGTGATACTGAGATAATTCTCTAATGATATTAACTCAGATCCTGGTTACTAATCTAGGGATGGAAGAGCTATATTATTTCAATTCCTAACAATTTACCAGGAAGGGAACTGGTTTATCAATTGTTATTCTGTTCTAGTCCTATCTGAAAAGTAAATTTTTAGATTTACAAAATAGTTATAATAGTAGAGTTCTCATACACCTCACACTAGTTTCCCCTATTATAGACATCTTATATTTGTCACAACTAATGAACCAATACTGATACATTATCACTAACTAAAGTCTGCAGTTTGTTCAGATTTCAGTTCAGTTTTAATTTAATGTCCTTTTTCTGTCCCAGGATCTCACATTTACATTTAGTTATCATGTCTCCTGAAGCTCCTCTGGGCTGTGAGAGTTTCTCAGATTTTCCTTGTTTTTTTGGATGACCTTGACAGTGTTGAGCAGTTCTAGTCAAGTATTTTCTGGGTGTTTGACAATCGGGGTTTGTCTGATGTTTTTCTCATGATTAGGCTGGGTTGTGAGTTTTTAGGAGGAAGACCATTGAGATAAAGTGCCATTTTCATCCCATCATGTCAAGGCTATGTATCATCAACCTGCTTTATCACTGTTGATGCTGACCTTGATCACCTAGCTGAGGTGGTGCTTGTCAGGTTTCCCCACTGGAAATATGTTCTTTTCCCCTTCTGTCCATATTGTACTCTTGGAAGCAAGGAACTGCACAGCCCAAACAGGTGGGGAGTTATGCTCCATCTCCATGAGGGGAGAATGTGAATTATTTGGAATTTTGCAGTGGAGATTTGTCTCTTCTGCCGTTGATTTTTTATTCAATTATTTGTATCAGGCCTGTTGGTTTTATTATTAAATAACTGTGCTCTGATACCTAAATTTTTATCTCCAACATGAAAATATTTCAACACTAAACAATCTGCTTAAAAATATCTAGTTAAGATGCTTGCCATTAAGTTTCAGGGATTCATCTGGGTTATGGGATCAAGAGCCACATGCTCTTCTGACTGAGCCAGCCAGGCGCCTTGGGAATGCTCATTTTATTTTATTTTTTTATTTTTTATTTTTTTTTCAAAGATTTTATTTATTTATTTGAGAGAGAGAGAGAGAGAGAGAGAAACAGCATGAGACGGAAGAGGGTCAGAGGGAGAAGCAGGCTCCCCACCGAGCCGGGAGCCTGATGTGGGACTCGATCCCAGGACTCCAGGACCATGACCTGGGCCGAAGGCAGTCGCTTAACCAACTGAGCCACCCAGGCGCCCTTGGGAATGCTCATTTTAAAAAGCAATTCTTATGTGCAATAAAGTTGAGGTACCACTCATCTAGCCTTTATAATCTAATACAGATTATATAATATAATCTATAATATAATCTGTGACTAGAGCAACACTCCTAAAACACAAGCTGGATGATATCATTACTTCCCCTTCAGAAACTTTCAAAAGATTTTCTTTCTTTCTTTTTTTTTTTTTTTTAAGATTTATTTATTTAGGGGAGAGAAAGCGCACACAAGAGTGGGAGGGGCTGACAAAGAATCTCAAGCCGACTCTGCGCTGAGTACAGCGCCCGATGTGGGGCTCGATCTCACCACCCTGAGATCATGACCTGAGCGGGAAGCAAGAGTTGGATGCTTAACCGACTGCAGCACCCAGGTGCCCCATCAAAAGATTTTCACTGCGAAAAGTCCTAACTTCTTAGCTTAGCATTTTATGTTCTTTACCTTGTGGTTCCCACATCTCTCTGGCCACCCTTTCTGCTGTATGCTCCTCCCTATTCCCTATTCTCACCTAGACACAGGGAAGATACTAACGCCCTCATACACCTCTATGCTCTCCGGTCAGCTTGGACACTGGACACTCATTTGAAGTCTCTCACAGGAGCAGCCAGCAAAATCAGAAGAGTTAAATTGCTTTTTGCTATGATCACAAGGCCACACCAGACAAGCCGATAAAAGGAGGTGGGAAGAAACTTTTCTTTAGCTTACAGGACCCTTACGGATGCAACCATGACGGAGGGAAAGGGCAGTAACAAAGACAAAGAAATTATCATGGGCAGAGGCTGGTTAACAACTACCCCAGATGTACTAACTGCACAGCAACGCCACCCAAGCAAATTTCCCTAAAAAACACCCAGTCATAACAAGATCATAATCACTCAGGATTAGACAAAGCAAAAAAAAAACCTTATAGAAGTAACTTCCTTTTTTTTTTTTTTTTTTTTTAAGATTTTATTTATTTGACAGAGACAGACACAGTGAGAGGGAACACAAGCAGGGGGAGTGGGAGAGGGAGAAGCAGGCTTCCCGCGGAGCAGGGAGCCCGATGCGGGGCTCAATCCCAGGACCCCGGGATCATGACCTGAGCCGAAGGCAGACGCTTAACGACTGAGCCACCCAGGTGGTCCCTAGAAGTAACTTCTTTTTTTTTTTTTTTTTTTTTAAAGATTTTATTTATTCATTTGAGACACAGAGATACAGAGAGAGCGAGAGAGCATGAGCAGTGGGAGAGGCAGAGGGAGAGGGAGAAGCAGACTCCCGGCTGAGCCAGGAGCCCGATGCGGGGCTCGATCCCAGGACCCTGGGATCACGACCTGAGCTGAAGGCAGACGCTTAACCATCTGAGCCACCCAGGCGCCCCTAGAAGTAACTTATGAGCTACTTCACATTCTCTAATAAAAGCACATATTATCTTAAACTTTCTCATAACTTTCAATAAGGGAAAAGTCACCAAAAACTTTGTTGTATTAATTAATGTCTGACTTTGGTTTTATGCACTCAAAATCTTTTTTATTTAAAGATTTTATTTATTTATTTGAGAGAGAGACAGAGGGAGAGCACAGAGGGAGAGGGAGAGGGAGAGGGAGAAGCAGGCTCCCCTCTGAGCAGAGAGCCTGACGCGGGGCTCGATCCCAGGACCCTGAGATCATGAGGGCTGAAATCAAGAGTTGGAAGCCTAACTGACTGAATCAGCAGGCGGCCTAATTATGGGATTCTTGAGGGCAGGGGTGTTTCCTCTCACTGAGTTGACAGTAAAAGCAGGGAAATCTTTGGCTATGAGTTCCTGGAATTTAGTCACATCAATCAGTAACTTTCTAGTGTAAAAAAGTACTTAGAAAAGATTTTCTTTTTCTTTTGGGTAATAAGGCTAGGAAGGACAAATGATAGAGAAACTGTTTATAGATTATTAGGTTTGTGGCACTCTGTATAAGGATACTGTCAGTTTTGTTTTTCTTCAATAAGTTTTTTATAGGGTACATTTTCTTAGGAAAGTTTTTCATTTTAGAATTATGTTTGAATTAAGGTAAAAAGGGGACTAATTTCTTAATCAGTATTTTATTTTTATTCTACTTTGTAAAGCTCAAGTTATCTCCTCATGAAACTTATTAACAGGTATCCTAGAGTTATTGTACAGTTCTTACTTGTCTAGGACTTGGTTCTTATTTTCAGTATATTTAAAAAAGAATCAGGGGTGCCTGGTGGCTCAGTCGGTTAAGCATCTGCCTTTGGCTCAGGTCACAATCCCTGAGTCCTGGGATCGAGCCCCACATCAGGCTCCCTGCTCAGCGGGGAGTCTGCTTTTCCTTCTGTCCCTCCCCCTGCTCATGTGCTCTCTCTCTCTCAAATAAATAAAATCTTAAAAAAATTTTTATTTATTATTGAGGGGCGCCTGGCTGGCTGAGTTGGTTGAGCGTCTGAATCTAGGTTGTGGCTCTGGTCGTGATCTTGGGGTTGCGAGATCAAGACCCACGCTGGGCTCCATGTGGAGCCTACTTGAGATTCTCTCTCCCTCTGCCTGCAGGCACGTACTCTCCCTCAAATAAATAAATAAATAAAATCTTAAAAAATTTTATTACTGAAGTATAGTTGACATGTGATGAAGGAATCTTTTTAAAATGGGTATTATTCCAAATAAATAACAGAGTCTCTTTATATTTTCATACTATTTTTGGAGATTTGTTAGCTTTTAAAAACAAATGAGTATATATCTGCTTGCTGGTCATGTGAATGTACACTTTTAACTAGGAAAAGGTACCACGCCCAATTTGAAAGTTATAAGTGAATTTGTTTACGGTAATCTTAAGGCAGGGTATATCCGTAAGTCTTTGTTGTGATGGGGAAGAATTCTAGTCATTATCAGATGGTAACAACTTGTAAAGATTACACTCCACATGGATATAATCACATTTCAGATACTAAGTCCCCTAAAAAGCCAGACCTTAATTTGTCACACCACTGTAATACACCATTCCCTGCCACAAAAGACTGCTCAAAAAACAAACAAACAAAAATCCCTTGATGTCTTCAACAACTTGCATTTGTTCTTTTTTTTTTGCCAAGGAACCTGAAAACAGCACTGTCTTTTATATTGATGACACTCTATGATAAGCATACACTTCCAATGGTGCCTCTAGCAAGGGTCAAGCCCAAACTATCCACGGGAAACAACATCCATGGCAGCACCAACTTTGTTTGACCAAGAGAACCTGACATTCTGTGCTATATTAGTAACCACTGGCAGATGTGGTCCCTGTCAATTTGTTCCTGTCACATTATTTTCCTTTGTCTCAGTCCAAAGCCACAGGGGAGGGCTACGGGGTTTGCTTTTGACTTGTAACAACAGCAGAGGCTATGGAGTCCCTCACCTGCCTAACTTGACTCCTGGCTCCTTCCCTGGAAACAGGGTAGAACTGGAGACAGAACATACCAAACAGGACGAGTAATCTGCTCTTCCATGAAACTTCTGGTTGGCTACATGGGGAACATGGAAATGTCTATCAGAGGAGGAACAAAAGGACATTCTGCAGAGCTGGCTTTGACAAGAAAGCCCACTACCCACCCTTTGTTTCTTTGCTCAGCCTCTCATTTGTTTTAATATATATCACTGAGCCCAAATGTAAATAAGAAAGCTGAAAAGTTGCTGGTTCCATGACTGTTCCATGCATGGCCAAGTGAACTCTCAGGGTAATTCTAGAATGTATGTTATCCAGGTAAATAGCAGTTAATGGTATCGTGCCAGGTGTCCATTTCCTGGTTTTGATCACGTACTACGGCTATGTTAGATGTTATTAAGATATTATCATTGAATACATGGGAACTCACTGTACTATTTTTATAAGTTCTTACAAGCTAAAATTATTTCAAAATGAAGTTTTTTTTTTTTTTAAGATTTTATTTATTTATTTGACAGAGAGAGAGCACAAGCAGGGGGAGAGGCAGAGGGAGGCCTGACTCGGGGCTCGATCCCAGGACGGTGAGCTGAAGGCAGACGCTTAACCGACTGAGCCACCCAGGAGCCCCTCAAAATGAAGTTTAAGAATAAAAAAACTGATGAAGACACCCACATGTACATCCATATTACTAGTTTCTAAGACATTTAAGACTTTACGGCTGGGCTCTTCTTTATGGACTTCGATATCCCATTGCTGTTGTACTTTACTTATGTTTAAACCTTACCACTTAGTTTTTTTTCCTTGTAATATCAGAGTAAATGATACTCCAGTAGTATCACAAAAATTTCTTTCTGACAGAGAAAGAGAGTGTACAAGCAGGGGAAGCAGCAGTCAGAGGGAGAGGGAGAAACAGGCTCCCACTCACCAGGGAGCCCGATGTGGGGCTTGATCCCAGGACCCCGGGATCATGACCTGAGCCTAAGGCAGACGCTCAACTGTCTGAGCCACCCAGGCACCCCAACAAAAATTTCAATAGGGAAAGAAGGCAAAGAGAGGCCAGGAGTATAGTCCAAGTGAAATTAAAGAGAAACTACAGAAAAGGCCAGGAGGAGGAAGTTTCTTGTCCTCCTTTGGGGTTTTATTTCTCTGCCTGAGAATTACAGGTTTCAGGGGAGGGAGAAAGATACAGAAAAGTTAATCATTGTGGAGAGAGCTGATGGCTTATAAACAGCTGGTGGTGGTTTTGAACCGGGTAGCTAGAAAAATAATGGAACTTTATAAAAATCAAGGAATTCAAGAGAGAAAACTGATTTTTACTTTATTTTTTAATCTGACCACTTTTTTTTTTTTTTTTAGGTTCTTATTTATTTGAGAGAGAGAGCGCATGAGCAGAGGGGAGGGTTAGAGGGAGAGGGACAAGCAGACTCCCTGCTCAGCAGGGAGCCCGACATGGGGCTTGATCCCAGGACCCTGAGATCATGATCTGAGCTAAAGGCAGATGCTAACTGATGGAGCCACCCAGACGCCCCTGATTTTTACTTTAGAGAGGAGGAGAAAAGGTTTGGTAAAGGAGGATGCTATTAGGAAGGCCCTTCAAGAACCTCAAGGATGGGAAAAAAAGGTAATGTAGAACATGTAGGTGGTAGTGGTGGGAAGTACACTAAAGTATATTCCAAGCTACAATTAGTCTGGTACTAGCATAAAAATAGGTAGATTGATATACCAAAAAACTTAGCTATGACCCCAGCATATACCGACTTTTATATATGCTAAATTCCAAACCAGTGAAGAAAAATGGTTAATTATCTCACACTGCTTACTATAATATACAGGTTTCCCCCACTATCCAAAAGTACAGTGTTCCTATGAAAACTTTTGTAAGCTGAGGGATGCCTGGGTGGCTCAGTCCGTTAGGCATCTGCCTTCAGCTCAGGTCATGATCCAGGGTCTTGGGATTGAGTCCCATACGGGGCTCCTTGCTCAGCAGGGGGTCTGCTTCTCCCTCTGCCTACCACTCCCCCTGCTTGTGCTCTCTCTCTCTCTGCCAAATAAATAAATAAATAAAATCTTTAGGAAAAAAAAAAAAAGAAAGAAAGAAAACTTTTGTAAGCTGAAATGGCAAAAAAGCCAAGAAGTAATTATCATTAATTTATTGTGGAAAAATTTTTGAGTGTTTCTACACCTATAAAATCATTTCTTAGGTTTTTCTGATACCTTAGCGCACATCTTGCTAACAGATAGACAAAATAAATCAAGATAAAGCACAAATGCTCATAGACACAGTTCAAAGCTATGGTGGCTTGACCCTGAGAGGCTGGGTGTAGTTTCCAGGGTGGGAGCGGGACGGCACCATGCTCACTGCTCGGGGGTGCATGCTGCCTCCATAAGGGCTCACTGCAAGACAAATGTTCAACCCTATTGCTGTTTTTCCCCTTTTTCTGTAGAAGTGAAAATCCTCTTTGGATTTCTTTCAGTTAGTGAGAACAAGTACTAATGCAGGTCTTTTGTAAATGTGAAGTGGCCTAACACGAACTTTTGAAATGCAGGGGATACTTTTACCCAATTGGCCTAAGAGTTAGATATAAAGAAAATATAGGTGAATATTTATATGACCTAAGAATGAGGAAGGTCTCTCTGAGCAGAAAAACAAAAGAAATCATACAAAAAACTAAGTATATATAATTCCACAGAAACAGTTTAGAACCTGAGTGGTTTCAGTAGGAGAGAAAAAGGACTAGGGTTGGGTACAGAGGTAAAAAGGGACTAGTTTATTCAAATTATTTTAAGTTTTTACAAGGAAAATGTACTTGTGTATTCCCTGAGTTAATTAATCCTGAAAATGTTTCTGAAAGTAAAACCAGAACACCTTCCATACCTCAAAACCATCAAAAATAAAGTCAAATAAAAAACTAGAAAAATATTCATGACAAGCAAAGGGACAGGGTCTTTACTATACAAGGAGCATTTATATAAGAAAAAGATTAAATGTTTCAAAAAAACACTAGGCAAAACATGGGGGAAATGCACATTTTTGCCTGTCAAACTGGCCCACTGAGCCTGGCCCCCCGAGTGGGTGGGGAAGAGCTGTCCTGCCCTGTGCTCTCAAGGAAGCCGCTTCCGTGGGGAAGGGTCAGGTTTTCAGGTTTCGGGAGGCAGGCAAACGGGAGGGAGGACTCCTTGAAAAGTTCCAGGAGGAGGGGATTTTGTTTAGAAAGGAAAAGGGCTTTCTGACAGGGTGCTGTTGGGGAGAAATGGGGAGTATAAGCAAAGGGATGAGACAACCAGAAGGGACTGAGGCCTGGAAGAGACTGCATTTTGGGAAGTACAGGAAGTTTACAGGAATCAGAGTCAGGGAGTCATTCATAGCTTATTCTCAAGGTTTCCAAATTTGACGAAACTATTTTGGTGTCAAAATTGCCTGAGGGCTCTCTCTGGGCACTGACCTTCATGAACCCCCCCCCCCCCCGCCGATTTTTCCTTTCCAGTCAGTCACCAAGCCCTGCTATTTCTTCCATTGAAATGCATTTGCACATTTTTTCAACCCAATCTGCACACTACTGCCAGACTATTGTTTCTAAAGTATCACTTGGATCCTGTCCCCTCCCTGCTCTAAAACCTTTCAGTGCTTTCTTTCTGCTGTCATTGGATCAAGCGTAGACACACCCTCATCTAACACCCTAACTCTGAGATGTCTGCAGTTCACCTAAAAAAACATCTGCTCCAGCCAACTGGTTCAATCACTGATGTATCCCTACATGTGACACCATCCCATGAGACCTTCCATGATTTCCTAAGCCTGATATCCCACTTGAAAGCCCCTTTTCTTTCCGTTTTACTTCTCTAGCACTCCCTCTCTTCCCATCGTGTACATGTGGTTAAAGCACAGGTGTGGAGTCTCACAGCCTAGGTTAAAACCAGGGCTGTGCCGTTAAGGCTTAGTTTGCTTCAACTCCAAAAAATGTAGTAAGTACTTACATGATTTTTTGTGAAGATTCAGTAAGAATTAATGTAGGACAGTGCCCAGAACACAGTAAATACTCACTAGATTAGTATTAATATTATTGTCAAAATATACTCTTAACTCTTGAGTGTAAAGTCTGTTTCACTAGGTGGTAATAGCTTGTGGGCACTGTTGTTTTATCTCCTACATTTAAGCTTCTTAATATTTAGGGCTTGTTTCCTTATACTTTATAGACTTCATCTCATTAACAGTTGGTGCCAAGCCCTGCATTACAGACTTTACCCCATGGTTTAGCTATCATTACCTCCATTACACTTCACTTTCTGGATGGGAAAATGAAGTTTTGGGGATATTAAAAACCTTACCTAATTTGAAATAGCTAGCAAATACTGGGATAAAGATGCACGTTATTTTTTTGACTTTTTTTTTTTTTTTTAAGATTTTATTTCTTTATTTGACAGAAAGAGACAGAGCGAGAGAGGGAACACAAGCAAGGGGAGTGGGGGAGGGAGAAGTAGGCTTTCCGTGGAGCAGGGAGCCCGATGTGGGGGCTCGATCCCAGGACCCCGGGATCGTGACCTGAGCCGAAGGCAGACGCTTAACTGACTGAGCCACCCAGGCGCCCCTTGACTGACTTATTTTTAAGATTGAAAATTGCCTAGGATTTCTACGAATGAACACTGGGCAGTCCTAATGAGCTAGTTCTGTCGTTCTTCCCTTACCTAGAGATTTCCCCAGGGAGAACTGAGCGCTGTCACTAGATCTGGCTTCAACATCACTCCCCAAACAGCCGGAGCCTGTGCTTTCCTCCAGGGACTGCCGTTACCCTTTGACTTTCAGATAGAGAGTATACTAGAAGATCCATGTTTTGTTATAAGAAGAGAGGAAGATCATTTCCAGAGTCAGAAATCATGCCATCAGGGATCAAGAACAAAAACCATGTTTCCATCAGCAAAAGGCATCCTTTATCCCCCTTTAGTTTTCTGAGGATAAAAAAGAGAGGCTCTTAACAGATAGAGCCAAGCCTCCTGAGTACAGAAGGGGCCAACTTTTCCCAAAGGTAACATTCAAAAGACTGTGAGTCTTAAGAATCAGAAAGGCAAAACCGTCAAGGGCATGGGAAGGACAGACCCCACCAGTATATATTCTTTTTTTTTTTTTAATATTTTATTTATTTATTTGAAAGAGAGACAGCAAGAGCGAGAGAGGGAACACAAGCAGGGGGAGTGGGAGAGGGAGAAGCAGGCTTCCCGCGAAACAGGGAGCCCGATGCAGGGCTCGATCCCAGGACTCCGGGATCATGACCTGAGCTGAAGGCAGACGCTTATCGACTGGGCCACCCAAGCGCCCCCCGACCAGTATATATTCTTCACTCTGATCTATTACATGTGGGTGCAACTACATACAAGTAGACTTTAGGGGGGTAAGAATTGAAGGAACATAAAAATGAACCATTAACTGATATTGTAATTATGTTTACAAACTGATTTCCAGTGGAATCATCACATATTAGGTCTCTTTAGGAGCCTATAATTTCCACACTCTGAAGAACCGTGGCCTCTAAGCTAAACCTGCAAATTTTACTTATCTTGCTAACTCAAAAACTGTTTTGGCTGATAGAAAATTCCTCCAAAACAGACCAGCAAAAGAAACTAACAGCCATAAAACAAAATGGCAACAACAAAAAAGCAATCTTCTCATGCCCAGTGAAGTTAAAGGCTTAAAGGATACAAAAACAACAGGTTCATCTACTTAGGACACAAACATGCACCCCCTGCTCTGTCTCTGACCACCTGGGATACTTTACAGGTCAGAAGGAACAAAATCTGTGTCCCCATCAGTAGGGGACAGGCCCACTGTCAGCCTCTGGAAACCCTGGTTGTTAATTCGCCAAGGCTCAGTGTATGTAACTCCCTGAGGTGGGAGACTGGGATTGATGGTTCTGAGGTTTCTTTTGTCCATCCACTTGTGGGATTCTCCCCAAAGGCTTTTTGTGGAGGGAGGACAAGCAAGAACTTCTTTCATTACAGTGCTTTTTGTTATTCTTTCCTACAGATCAAAATAGAATTTCATGGATGGCACAAATTAATACTGTTACGATGGCAGTACTGGGCCTGGGGCGCCTGGGTGGCTTAGTCAGTGAAGCTTCTGATACTTGATCTCAGCTCAGGTCTTGATCTCAGGTTCCGGAGTTTAAGCCCAGCGTGGAGCCTAAAAAAGGAAAAAAAAAAAGAAGGCAATACTCCCCAAATACAGATTCAACTTAATCCTTATCAAAATCCCAGCTGGATTATTTTATTTATTTATTTATTTGGTGGAAACTGACAAACTGATCCTAAAATTCATATAGAAATCAAGGGTCTCAGAGTAGCCAAACAATCCTGAGAAAGAGAACAAAATTGGGCAAGTCATACTTCCTGACTTCAAAACTTACTATAAGCTATAGTAATTAAGATAGTGTGGTACTGGCGTAAGGATAGACATACAGATCAATAGAATAGAATTGAGAATCCATAGATAAACCTCACATATATGGTCAATTGAGATTTGATAAGGGTGCCAAAGACAATTTAATGGGAGAAAGAAACAAGTTTTCAACAAATGGTGCTGAGACCACAGATACCTACAACTGGATCCCCAACTCTTCATGTAAATAAAAATGAACTCAAAATGGGTCACAGATCCAGATGTAAGAGCTAAAATTATGAAACTGTTAGAAACACAAGTGACAACAATAACAAAAAACTGGACTTACTCAAAATTAAAAACATTTATGCTTCAAAGGATACTATCAAGAAAATAGACATCCTACAGAATTGGAGAAAATATTTGCAAATCATAGATCTGATAAGGGAGTTGTATCCAGAATATATAAAGAATTCCTACAACTCAATCATAACCCAATTAAAACATGGGCAAAGGGCGCCTGGGTGGCTCAGTTGGTTGAGTATCTGACTCTTGGTTTCGGCCCAGGTCATGTTCTCAGGTTCATGGGATCAAGCCCCGTGTTGGGCTCTGTGCTCCACACGGAGTCTGCTGGAGATTATCTCCTTCTCCCTCTGCTCCTCTGCCAGCCCTCTCTCAAATAAGTAAAATCTTTAAAAAAAAAACGGGCAAGAATCTGGACATTTTTCCAAAGATGGCCAATAAGCACATAAAAAGATGCTCCACATCATTAGTTATCAGGGAATTGCAGATTAGAACCACAATGAGATAGCACTTTATACTCTCTAGGAGGGGTCTTCTCAAAAAGACAAAGTAGCATGTGTTGATGAGGATATAGTAAAATTGGAACCCTCATACACCATTGCTGGAAATGTAAAATGGTACACCCACTTTGGAAAAGGATCTGGTAGTTCCTCAAAAAATTAAACATAGAGGGTGCCTGGGTGGCTCAGTTGGTTAAGTGTCTGCCTTCGGCTCAGGTCATGATCCCAGGATCCTGGGATCGAGCCCCACATCTGGCTCCCTGCTCAGCGGGGAGTCTGCTTCTCCCTCTCCCGCTCCCTGTGCTTGTGTTCCCTCTCTCGCTGTGTCTCTGCCAAATAAGTAAATAAAATCTTAAAAAAAAAAAAAATTAAACATAGAATTACCATATGGCCCAGATATTCCACTCCTAGGTATATGCCCAAGGGAGGTAAAAATGTACGTTCATACAAAAACTTGTACGTGGAATATTCAAGGCAGAATTATACATAATAGCCAAAAAAAGTGGAAACAACTCAAGTGTTCATCAATAATATATAATATATATAATTATTTTTTAAAGGATTATAGAGATATCAAGAAAAGACTAAAATTAATAAAAGGAAAAAAAAGAAAATTAATAAAAGGGTCATAAAATGTTTCAAAAGCAAAAATCCAATAAAGATTCAGAGAGACCTGGGTTGCCTGGGTGGCTCAGTCAGTTAGGAGTCTGCCTTCAGCTCAGGTCATGATCCCAGAATCCTGGGATCAAGCCCCAGGTCTGGCTCCCTGCTCAGTGGCGAGCCTGCTTCTCCCTCTCCTTCTGCCATTACCCCCTGCTTATGCTCTCTCTCTCTGTCTCAATAAATAAATAAAGTCTTTTTTTTCTCAAAGATTGCATTTATTTATTTGACAGAGAGACACAGCGAGAGAGGGAATACAAGCAGGGGGGAGTGGGAGAAGGAGAAGTAGGAGCTCCGCTGAGCAGGGAGCCCGATGCAGGACTTGATCCCAGGACCCTGGGATCATGACCCGAGCCGAAGGCAGACGCTTAATGACTGAGTCACCCAGGCGCCCCAAATAAATAAAATCTTAAAAAAAAAAAAAAAAAAAGATTCAGAGAGACACTTGATAAGCATGTGAAAAAGGGATCTGTAGGAATGGCAAGGATCTAGCACAAAGAGGAAATATATTCTTGGTCTGGATCTATTCTGAAAAAAAAAAAAGCAAAAGCAAAAGCATATTATATGTCAATTATATTATGATAAAACTGGAAAAATACTAAAAGAAAAACTATAGAGAGTCCAACATAACCTGTTCCACCTTTCTTTGTAGTATTATTGTATAAATTACAAAAAAAAAAAGTCTGGTCTGCACATAGACTCTAGATATATATGAAAAGCTTAATAGTAGTTATTTCTTATGCCCAAGTAAACCTTCCACCCTCATGTTTTCCAAGTCATTGCTCTAATAGGCTTACTATGATTTATTATGCAATAATAAAAAAACACAGAATTGGGCTATCAAACCTAAGGCCATCAGTGAAATCCATCATTCATTTGCACAGCACCTTAAAACTTTATAAATCACTTTTACACATATTATCTCACACGACCCTCTTGAAGCAGATTGTCATTCCCATTTTAAAGATTAAAAAACAGCCTAAGAGGCATTAACAGACTTAAAGCCTCATAGCTAGTGAGAGATGGAAATACACTAGAACCTAGGTCTTACCTCTACTAATAAGCCACCTTCTAAGCTTTATAAAGAAATTGCTCTTTGGCACAGAATATTCCTTTTTTTTTTTACTATGGTTTTTTCTTGGTGAATCTTCTCTTACATACAGTATTTAGAACTCATTTTAAATAGTAATTTGGTATATACTGAGACACAGTTTAACATACAGTATAATACATATTATACACTAATCTCAATCATAGATTTCATTTCTTAAAAAAAAAAAAGCAAAAAAACTGTTAGGATGAACAAATTCCAAGCTAACTACCGCAGATATAATGCTTAAGGAGTCAAAATAATGGTTTCAGGCATAACTTTGCTAGGCACCCAAAAATCAAACATGTGTCTCACCCATTCAATTTACTTAATATATATATATATTTTAAAGATTTTATTTATTTACTTGACAGAGAGAGAGAGACAGAGATCATAAGTAGGCAGGCAGGCAGGCAGAGGGAGAGGGAGAAGCAGGCTCCCCGCTGAGCACGGAGCCCGATTCGGGGCTCGATCCCAGGATGCTGGGATCATGACCTGAACCGAAGGCAGATGCTTAAGTGACTGAGCCACCCAGGTGCCCCTAATTTACTTAATATATTAACATCAGTGGCCAGAGAAATATATATTTTTTTAATTTGTGTTTTCAAATCTTATTTGTTAAAGCACCATGGGGCACCTGGGTGGCTCAGTCGGTTAAGTGTCTAACTCTTGATTTCTTCCGGCTCAGGTCATGATCTCAGGGTTGTGAGATTGAGCCCCATGTCAGGCTCTGCGCTGGGCATGGAGCCTGTTTGAGATTTTCCCTCTCTCGCTGCCCCCTCCCTCCCTTCCTCTCTTAAAAAAAAAAAAAAAAAAAAGAGTTAAAGCCGCATGATGACACTGAAATATATACATGTCCTCCATAACATGTTCATTCTGAACACAAATGTGGTCTAAAAATCGAATCCCCCATTTTTAAAAAAAATATTTTATTAAAAAAAATTTTTTTTAAAAAGATTTTATGTATTTATTTGAGAAAGAGAGCAAGAGAGAGAGCACAAGCAGGGGGGAAAGGCAGAGGGAGAGGGACAAGCAGGCTCCCCTGCTGATCAGGGAGCCATGTGGGGCTCGATCCCAGGACCATGACCTGAGCTGAGGGCAGACGCTTAACCGACTGAGCCACCCAGGTGCCCCTATTTTTAAAATTTTTTTTAAAGATTTTATTTATTTGAGAGAGAGAGAGAGAGCATGAGAGGGGGAGAGGGGCAGACAGAGAGGGAGGAGCAGACTATCTGCTGAGCAAGGAGCCCAAGGTGGGGCTTGATCCCAGGACCCCAAGATCATGACCTGAGCCGAAGGTAGACACTTAACCAACTGAGCCACCCAGGTGCCCCGAGATTTTATTTTTAAGTAACCTCTACACCCTACATGGGGCTTAAACCCACAACCCGAGACAAGAGTTGTACGCTTTACTGATTGAGCCAGCCAAGCAGCCCCCAAATCCCCAATACTGATATAATTTTAGATAAAAGGTTTCATAGTTATTTTTCCTCTATTTTCCCTCCAGAATGTCCAGAATAGTCATCTACTTTATAGTTGTTAATCACTTACTGGCATAAGTAATGATCAAGTTATAACTGGTAAAAAAAGAAGAAAAAAAGTCAACCCGTATTTGAATACGACCAAAGAGTTTTGGATTATAACAAGACTGAATTGGACATTTCATCTGTCTGACATTTACTGAAGATTTATAAGTGTTAGGCTCAGGGCTAGGATATACTATGATTAATAAAACATAATCCCTGTATATGTTCCCTGGAGCTCTCCTCCAGGTAGGGAAAACCACCAGGTAAAAGAATAATTGCAATGCAATGTGAGAAGGACTATCTATAATGGAGGCTTGTACAAAGTACCATCTTCAACTTACTTGTGATCAGGTCTTATGAGATAAGATAAATATCAGTGTCTAAAACATGCTTCCAAAGCTGAATACCCACTCACTATCCTTTATCACCTTTCAGTACTGTGCTATACCCAGGTGTCTTGTCTCTTCCTGATTTGCATATTCGGAGAAGATAGCCAAGGTTGATAGTGTGCCACCATCTCAGGTTAAGGGGAAAACTCAGACCAAACACAAGTACTTTAAAGAACACACAGAGGGGCGCCTGGGTGGCTCAGTTGTTAAGCGTCTGCCTTCGGCTCAGGTCATGATCCCAGGGTCCTGGAATCGAGCCCCACATTGGGCTCTCTGCTCAGCAGGAAGCCTGCTTCTCCCTCTCCCACTCCCCCTGCTTGTGTTCCCTCTCTCGCTGTGTCTCTCTCTGTCAAATAAATAAATAAAATCTTTTTTTTTTTTTTTTTAAAGATTTTATTTATTTATTTGAGAGAGAGAATGAGAGAGAGAGAGAGAGAGAGAGCACATGAGAGGGGGGAGGGTCAGAGGGAGAAGCAGACTCCCTGCTGAGCAGGGAGCCCGATGTGGGACTCGATCCTGGGACTCCAGGATCATGACCTGAGCCGAAGGCAGTCGCCTAACCAACTGAGCCACCCAGGCGCCCCAATAAATAAAATCTTAAAAAAAAAAAAAAAGAACACACAGAGTGTCACGACCTTAGGCAACAGGTATAGCTCCTGAAGTCTTTACATTGTGAAGTGCTTACAAATCCTTCTCTTCAGAAGAAATGCTAAGTTCAAAAGCTCTGCTAGCCAGAGCTTCAATTCTGTGAATAAAATATTAAGCCTGTTTCTCTGAAACTAAAAACTGCACATTTCTGAACCTTTTATATACAGATTCTGGTAGAGAAGATGGCAATAAGAGCTTTTCTCCCGCAAAGCAAGCTACTGTGCATCTATGACAGTTTCCCCAACTGCAGACTGTGTCTCCTTTCTTGCAGAGACCATTAGCAAAATTATTCTCTTCTCATCTAATGCAACTTGACTGGGTTAAGGACAGAACAGTTTTAGAGGCAGATCACTGTTTTGAAGTCGTAAAGCTGGTTTTTATTCTCAAGGTTTGGGCAAGAGGATGTACTTGACTTTTCTTTGATTACAACATAGCTTGGACAACTCCACACCACTGAGGTTTCAAGATGTTGCTCTAGGAATTTTCCAGCTTTCCATATCACAGTGTACATATTAATGAAGAGGAAACTCAAACTGTAAGGGATATTAATTGCCTTGAAGCACAATTCCAACTAAACTAAAAAGGATTTGAAGAGGAAGTTTAGAAATATAATTCCCTCTGGGGCGCCTGGGTGGCTCAGTTGTTAAGCGTCTGCCCTCGGCTCAGGTCACGATCCCAGGGTCCTGGGATCGAGCCCCGCATCGGGCTCCCTGCTCTGCGGGAAGCCTGCTTCTCCCTCTCCCACTCCCCCTGCTTGTGTTCCCTCTCTCACTGTGTCTCTCTCTGTCAAATAAATAAATAAAATCTTAAAAAAAAAAAGAAATATAATTCCCTCCAACAGGACACATATGTTACAATCGAAACATCATTAAGAATTCCCTGGTTGGGGGGGTGTGCCTGGGTGGCTCAGTCGGTTAAGTGTCCTTCTTGATTTCAACTCAGGTCATGATCTCAGAGTTGTGTGATCGAGCTCTGCATTGGGCTCCACCCTGGGCATGGAGCCTGCTTAAGATTCTCTCTCTCCATCCACTCTGCCCCACTCAACGTGCTCTCTCTCTCAAAAATAAAAATAATTCCCTAGGGTGCAGCATATTCTGTGAGAATGAAGTCACGTTCTATGCATTAGGTTTAAGAACTCAAGAAAATGCTGGTCCTCAACTGACAATAGCTGCAAAAGCTCCTGGGAAGGTCTGACCTAACTGCAGTTTTGACCCCTCCATGTAAACACCTCCCCTTCTGTGGATAAGGAAAGCATCCAAACACTGAAGGTTTGCAAGAGTTAAACAGTTAGTCTCTCAAGACAACAGTCGGTATGTAAACATATTTTTTTTTAAAGATTTTATTTATTTATTTGAGAGAGACACAGTGAGAGAGAAAGCACGAGCCGGCTGGTGGGGGGCAGAAGGAGAGGGAGAAGCAGACTCCCCGCTGAGCAGGGAGCCCAATGCGGGGCTCTATCCCAGGACCCTGAGATCATGATCTGAGCTGAAGGCAGGGACTTAACCGACTGAGCCACCCAGGTGCCCCTGTAAACATATCTTTTAAGGCAAAAGTCCATTATCTTGGGTCAGGATTCACTTTAAACAATATAAAAGCCTATGTAAATGGTATTTAAAGGTATGAGAAAATATTTGTAATATACTTTATAATGACATGTGAAAAGGATAAAATTTTTAAAAATTAAAAAGCAGTTTACAAAACATATACAGTATGATTATATTTATTAAAAAGTATATATACACATATGAGGATTCTTTACTAAAAGAACTCATGGCCATTACAGAAAGTTTGAAAAACAGAAGATAAAAAATAAGAAAGAGCTATATACCCTATAACCCACAGATTACTGCTTAATATTTTGGTGTATGTATTTCCAATTTTTTTCTAGGCATATATACTTCCTCCCAATAAATGTATTATAAAAACCATAGTTTTTAGTCATTAGTCTTGCACTGATTTACATATACATGCTATTCTAAAAAACTAGGAAAAATTGTAAGATTCATGAACAACAGTAGTTCTCAACCTGGGATGCATATTAGAATCGACCTGGGGAACATTTAAAACTCCCAGTGCTGGGACCACCCCCAGAGCAATTAAATCAGAATTTCTGGAGATGGGGAGTCCAGGTGTTGGCATTTTTCAAAGTTCTTCAGGTGATTCCACCGAACAGCCAGGGTTGAGAACTACTACATGACAGAGTTTTTTCCCGCTTTGAACAAATCATGACTGATAGTAGTGCTTTCTTAAAATTTCATGTGCATATATATCCCCTGGGGATCTTGTTAAAATATACATTCCAGTTCAGTAGGTCTGGGGTAGGACCTGAGATTCTGCATTTCTAACCAGCTCCCCAGGTGATGCCAAGACTACTGGCGCAGGGACCATACTTTGAACTTCAGGGTTCTGGGAAAGAAAACACTTTTAAAGAATGGAAAGCACAACTTACAAACATTGAAGCCCATATTCTATACCAGACAGGGAATGGTGATCTACAGTAGATGAACAAAGAATTGACATTGGTTGTTAAAAGATGTTTCTAGGAAATAAGATTTTAGAGAACTGAAAGAAAGTTAGGAATAACACATTTTTCAGAGGAAAAACAATCATTGAAGCTTATCTATTTTGTGTGCACAAAGGAGTGCAAGCAAGCAGGGGGAAGAAGAGAGGTGAGCAGTGAGGAAAAAAAGATCAAATGTCTATAAAATTCTTATGGAAAAAATAAAACCCTTGGTTGCAGTGCTGGAAAGGGCTAGAGAAACACTATAAGGAGAGCTGCAGAGTTTATTTCTCTGCCAAAAACATGTTTGGGAACCAATACAGCTAATAAACTGAGGTTGGTGTAGATTAATAACCATCTTCCATCAACTCCCTCCTGGGGACCTAAGAAGAGACCCCAAGAGTATTAGGTCTCCCTTGGCAGTGCTTTAGGAAACAACAACAAACAGTGGACTATGTGCCCAAATGTTTCTCTTTGTCTGTAGAAGGAACATTAAGAAGCTTAAACATGGGGTCTCTTTGCAGCTTCTTGGGAATACCCTTCTTCAAATCTCTAAACTTCACTAGAGCTATAAAAAAAAAAAAAAAAAAAAGGGAAAAACTTTTTCACCCTAGGATCTTCCCACGGAAATTAGAAATGTTTAGTATATTTTTTAGAATGACAGAGTAAATACTTAATATAAAAATATTCATGTCACTACCATACTGTTATTCTTCCAAAATAATTTCTAAAAACAATAAAATATGAAGACTTTCATTATAAAATTATCTGGAGCAATTTTATGCATCAGCTGGTACACTTTATCAGGCATTCCTTATCAAATGGGCCATTTCTTTTTTTTTTAAAGATTTTATTTATTTATTTGACAGAAAGAGAGAGCGAGCAAGCGCGCACACAAGCAGGGGGAGTGGCAGGCAGTGGGAGAAGCAGGCTCCCAGCTGAGCAGGGAGCCTGACATGGGACTCGATCCTAGGACCCTGGGATCATGACCTGAGCTGAAGTCAGACACTGAACTGACTGAGCCACCCAGGCGCCCCTCAAATGGGCCATTTCTAAGTAAATTTCTGTTTAAATGAACAGAAGAAACTAGAGGGGAAGATTTTACCAAGAAATGGAAAGGATTCTGCTGTCAGATAATACATGTTACGCATCTCTTGAGTGTATGGATCTTTGGCAGAAAGATAGGCAATCACAACAGTACCACTGATCTTTACATTTAGCACTTACTATAGAACGACAATGGCGAACATGTACTGAATGCCAGATATTAGGCTAAGAGCTTTATCCATATCTAAATTAATCCTCACAATGCTATGACATAGGCGCTGTTATTAGAGTTCTTACATGAATGAGGAATCTGGTTTAGGGATGGCAAGTACCCTGACTGCCTGATTTAATGTTCATGCTCTTAACATTTATATGACACAGTCAGCTATCCTGCATGCCCAGTTTGTACCAGGGAGAGACTATACTCAGGACAGGGGGACAGAAGATGAGTAAGTCATGATCCTTAAGCTCATGGTACAGGACAAGCAGTCCTTCCAGGACAAGAGGCTAGAAAGCCACTTCCAAACACTGCAGAATATAGATGTCTTTGGTGCCATACAATGCCAGCCCAGATTATGCTGTTAGCATGTTCCACAGGTCATAATTCATCTACTTTTGGGGTCCCTGATTCTTGATCTTTTATATATCCTTGATGGGTAAAAGATATATTTACAAAAAGGACACATTGTATGACTAGAGACACTATTTATTTTCTAGCTTTCCAGAAATTATTGAACCACACCAAACTATATAAAATTGATAGAGCCACAACAATGTCCAGGTAACAGAACTAGTAGCAGTTGAGGGTTGGTCTTTTCCACATTCAAATGCTAAGGTGTGTGGCTGGACAATCCAGTCTAGTCAAGATTGGGAAAACAGATCAGTCTAAGACTGAGGTTCTGGTCTCTCTTCTGAGTTTCTACAAAGTCTCCAAAGGCTACGGGAAACCTCACTGCGTTAGTCTAACGATGGCCAAAAAGGTCAATAATTCTTTCTTTCTTTTTTTTTTTAAGTTTTATTAATTTAAGTAATCTCTACACCCAACACAGGGCTCAAACTCACCACCCGGAGATCAAGAGTCACATGCTCTTCTGACTGAGCCAGCCAGGTGCCCAAAGGTCAATAATTCTTAATCAGTGGCTCATTACTAATGCAGACAAAGTCCTAATCTTTTGCATTTCTCAGAGCTAGCTTTAACAGTCTTGTTTAACTTAGTAATTGCTGACAGTGTAAGGCCAGGGAAAAGGTAAACAGTATTTCCGGCCTTATCTGGCAGCTGGCTACATTCACTGCTTAAAGCTAGTCCTCAAAGAAAGAGGCAGGTTAAAATAACTGCTATTTGAGTACCTACATTCAATTTATATACCAAGCACTGTAGAAAGAGCTCATTTTAATTTTTCAATCTTACCTCCTTTAATACTGACACCCACATTAAATAGTGGTGCTCTCAGAAGTTAAATAGCTTTCTCAGCAACCCACAGCTAGTAAATAACATAGCTAGTATTCAGACAGAGATCTGTCCACACTACGTACTCTTAGAAAGAGTGGCTTCAGGCAACTGCAAGGTCTGGGGTTCTTTGTGAGAACAGGTCTCCAGAGCTAGAAGAGCTGAGGGAACTCATAAGAGGGTGAAAAAGGCAGCCAGATCCCCAAATATGCCATGGAAGTGGTCTTTTTGGCCTTCTAACGATGTTCTCCTGGAGTACGGTTAGCAGAGAATGAGGATGATGTACTGAGTTACTGATGCTGTACCGATCCACAAGGGAAACACAATTTTATCTATGATAAGAAAACTTCCCTATTATAAGTTACATTCAAATACTATTTGAGTTTAAATATTTCAAAATAATGATATTCTTTGATTGCAGCTATGTGTCTGAATATTAAAAAGTAGACCTGCTTTTCTATCTTCTGAATGATACTTGTTTGAAGGGGATTCAAGACCTTACAATTTGCTTTGAAGAACTGAAAATTTGCAGTGTTGTAAGCAATCTAAAATTATGTCCATTGACATAGAAGGCTGATTTGTTTGTTATAAAGTTTTTGATAAAAAGACTTCTTACCCTATTCAGAAGATACCGAAGGAAACAAGAAAATCCCAGGCAGGGGACATTTGGCAGTATGGTCCATATTATGACATGGAGAAATGCTTTGATTTGAAGAGCAGGGGTTATGATTTGAAATCAATCCTAGGCAAACTGTAGATTTGCTCATGAAAGCTAGTTCAGAGACATGGGTTGACTTCTTTCTGCAGACATTGAGTAACTTTTGCATAATCGGCAAAATCAAAACTATCATTTCTCAGAAATCTACACAAATGATTTATTAATATATATCTGGCTCACTACAGAGCCAAAGGAGTGATGTTCAGAGTGAGTGATGAGAAAAAGTCTGTTTTACGGGGGGCGGGGGTAATGTTATTGTAGTACTCTTTCTCCCTTTATCATTTACCCCCAAGCCTCCAAAGAGAGCTGCCACTGTTATTTTTCCCTTTCTCTGGTATAATCACGCTAACCATCTCATTCACTGAAGTTCTACTGTGTATCAGGCACAAGATGTATTGAGGATTCTATAGCTGTGCTGCCAAAAATGTGATCCATTGACCACTGGGGCTGGTTTGTGAATCATCTGTTGCCAGTTTGTGACAAGGTAAGTGTTTAAAAACTTTAATAGCAATTAAGCAGAGTAATTTGTGGATTCTAATAAAACTTTTTGGCTTTTATTTTATATGTCATTTTTCTAGTAACTCATATTTATTATTTTTTATTAACTCATTTTATTTTGTGAAAATATTGGTCTGTGAAGGATTAGAAGTAAAAACCTGGATCTTTACCAGTGACAGTTCAAGGAGCACTCTTCTAGATTGAAAGATAAGACCTCTAGTCTTAGTATGGTCTCAGTATAATCCTATGCAAATGTCCAATAAAAAAGTCCTTCCATTTTCAGACATACACATTTCTGAGGGACATATAAAGTTCAAGCTTTGTAAACAGGTTTGGGGCATGCTGATTTAAAAAAAAGAAGGGGTTATGAGTTAATAATAGGTTAAAAGAAGACCAGAGAAGGGTGAGATAGGAAGGTAATGTGAAGCAAGTAGAAAGGACAATTTGATAAAGAACGGCAACTCAAAAGGCAACCTTTAGGGCAGCAGGTATAATCAAGTGCTATAAGCCTGGGGTAATGAAGTCAAGAGGGTAAATTAAGGTTTGTTGGAGGAAGAAAGACATGGAGTCTAGTCTCTGCCATCCATTCCATTCTTCAGAATCACCTCCTACTCCAGCCCCTAGATGCACCTTATCTTCCAGCCACGTTTAGTTACTGCATTTCCCAAAGACCATACATTCTTGTGCTTCAGTGGTTAGCACGCGCCGATCTACTCTGCCTAGAATATGCATCCTACTTCAAGGATGCTCCTTAAAGCCACAGTGCTATGTCAACCTCCTCTCTTAATTGTGGTCTCTGATACACCCTGAGGCAAAGCTATCTGATCCCTCCTCAGCGTACCTGTAGACTGGTTTACACTGAAGTACTTATCAGAATGTAAGTCAAATTTGCAAGTCAAATTCCATTGGCACAATATTATTTATCCTTTCTCAGTGCTCTGCACATAACTGACACTCAAATGTGTGTTGAACCACAATGAGTATTAGAGAGTAAGTCAGAGGGGTTGACTAGAATTCTCCCTCTCAGGCTGAGCAACCAGAAAGCAAGGCCCACTGAAGAGTGTCCAGGAGCCAAACATGGAGAAGTGCTCATTGAGGATTCAGAAGGCTGGGGCAAGGGCAACTTAGAACTGGAGCTCGGCAAAAAGAAGCCGCAAACCAACCAACCAAAAATCCCCATTCTCCCTAAGGAGAACAGCTAAGTCAGTCGGCCAAATTGCAGGTAAAAAACACATTAGATGGATGCCTGGGTGGCTCAGTCAGTTAAGCGGCTGCCTTCGGCTCAGGTCATGGTCCCGGGGTCCTGGGATCGAGTCCCACATCGGGCTCCTTGCTCAGAGGGGAGCCTGCTTCTCCCTCTGCCTCTGCCTCTCCCCCTGCTTGTGCTCTGTCTCTCTCTCTCTGACAAATAAATAAAAAAATCTTAAAAAAAAAAAACCACAAAAAAACAAAAAACAACAAAAAAACACATTAAAATTTAAAGGCCCGTTCTATATTAAGTTGAATTCATGACTTGGCAGAGTACCTGTAAATTATATATGGGCATGCGGTTCATTACCTATAGTTTGAGGAATTTCAAGGTAAGTAGAATTTCCAGGCAAAGTGGCTGACTCAGCACATACTGATGTATGCTAATGTCTACCATGGCAGACCAGAGCAATATGAGGCAAAGCTTCAACACCAAGGTCACAGGCATGAAGAAAAACCTCTCTCTTCTCATTCCCTCTGGGCTGGAAGCAGCTGTAATGACTAGCAATAAACAAAGGGAGTCTCTATTTGGCGGTATCCTACGCATTTTCATCATAGGATTGCCTTTCTTTCTTTCCTTTTTTTTTTTAAAGGAATGCCTTTCTTTGCTTTGCTTTCCCAGTTTTGGGTTGTGGCCTTTTCTTTTTCTTCTTCTTGCTCTCTTTTAACACTCTGCCTTTACGATCTCTCCCCTCTCAAACTCTCTCCTCCTTGCTCACTTTCTGAACTCATTTCCTTTTCTTACTCCTACCTTCATTATTTTTTTTAAATTTTTTATTAATTTAAAGTAATCTCTATCCCCAACATGGGGCTTGAACTCACAACCCTGAGATCCAGAGTCATGTGCTCTACTGACTGAGCCAGCCAGGCGCCCCCAAACCTTCATTAATTATTAAATATCACTTCATTCTCCTTCTAGGCTTTTTCTGAACTAGCATTGGTCATACAGAGCATCCTGTATGTATCCCCACATTCGTGAGAACCAATTCTAATTCACGGACGTTTACACATCTTTCTCTACCCAATAACCTCCCAGTGATTTTCCCTGTGGTATTTTTCCTATTTATGGGGGACGAGGTGAGAAAATATAAATGGATCCCTGAGAAACTGAGGTTTCAGTATCCTTGAAACATAATATGCAGCACTGTAATCACTGGTGATATCCCTGTGAAATAATACTCTGGCCCTGGCAAAGGCACTGTGCTTGGAAAGCATACAATCAAAATTCAAACTGGCCTGGGAAACAGTGGAGGCAAGTAATTTAGTAATGAGAAGATCACTGTCTGAAACATAACACACTCTTCTCACTAGCAAAGTCAAATGAAACCTTTTTTTCCCTCATAGGTCCATTACTCTACTGATATGTGCAGTTATGTGTCTGAAACTGGTCAGAAAAATGCTACAGTATTGAGAGGGAAATCAACTTCCTCAAGTTAGAACCTTCTTAAAAAAAGAAAAACAAAGCCGAAGAAGGTTTTGGTTTTCTTTTTTTTAAAATATTTTATTTATTTACTTGACAGACAGAGACATAGCGAGAGAAGGAACACAAGCAGGGGGAGTGAGAGAGGGAGAAGCAGGCTTCCCACCGAGCAGGGAGCCCGATATGGGGCTCGATCCCAGGACCCCGGGATCATGACCTGAGCCGAAGGCAGATGCCTAATGACTGAGCCACCCAGGCACCCCGATTTTGGTTTTCAAGTGGGACATATGTGCCATGTAGAGGGCTTCCTTTGCTATCAGTCCAACAGGCACTACTTCCCAGAATTGTGAAAAAAGGCTTCAGATGTCTAAGCTGGAGTAAAAAAGAATCACTAAGACTCTGGTTTTATCAATACCCTGAAACATGAAACCTACAAATTTGCAAAAGAGAAAGCAACCCTGAACTTTAAAACAAAGATAAATAATTGAAACAATGCTATAGTAAGCACAATGAATTTGCAGAGCTACTGGTTTTTTTGTCATTGTTTAAAGATTTTATTTATTTGAGAGACAGCGAGTAAGCGAGCGAGTGAGCGCACAAGAAGGGGCAGAGGCAGAAGAAGCAGCAGACTCCCCGCTGAGCAGGAAGCCCAACGTGGGGCTTGATCCTGGAACCCTGGGATCATGACTGTAGCCGAAGGCAGACACCCAACTGACTGAGCCACCCAGGTGCCCCTGTAGAGCTATGGTTTTTAAAGTGAGTTGGCATATACTATTTCACTCAAATTTCAGAACATCTGTTAAGCAGACAAAGCAAGCATTTTCCTTGTTTTACAGATGTTAAGCAACTTGCACAAAGTTAGATAGCTTAAATAAGTGATTTCCATTCTTCTTCTTTTTTTTTTTAAATTAAATAATCTCTACGTCCAATGTGGGGCTCAAACTCATGACCCCAACATTAAGAGTTGCACACTCCACTGACTGAGCCAGCCAGACACCCCAGCTGATTTCCATTCTTTAATAAAGATCTACCTGCTTGGGACACCTGGGTGGCTCAGTCGGTTAAGCATCTGCCTTCGGCTCAGGTCACGATCCCAGGGTCCTGGGATTGAGGCCCCCATCAGGCTCTCTGCTCAGCAGGAAGCCTGCTTCTCCCTCTCCCACTTCCCTTACTTGTGTTCCCTCTCTCGCTGTATCTGTCTCTGTCAAACAAATAAATAAAAAATCTTTAAAAAAAAAAAAAAGTAAGGTGACTTAATTTCCGCATCTATTATCCATTTTCGAATCCTGGCAGATTATACTTAAATTGTTTCCTCAAGTATCAACTACTCTCAAAAAGATCACCAGTGACCTATAAGGTATCATGGGACTCTCAGTAGTCTCAAATATTCAGTGAATGAATTCAATTTCCAGCAATTCCAAGGACTTGTTTTTGACCTTCATTCCTCCTCATTCTTGATCCCAAATCCCCTCCAAAGCACTCTCTTCCTGCATGTTTCATGTCATTTTCCTTCCTCTGTTACTCTCCAGGATCTTAAAAATTAAGCTGCTCAACACCTACTCATCTCTCAAGATCCTATTCCAATGACAATTCTGAAGTCTTCCACAACACCTCCAGCAGTAGTCAATCTTCCTCTGAGATGCCACAGCACTTTATGCTACTTAGGCACTTACCACAGTGTGTTCTGATTGTTATGGTCCCTTTCTCTCTCCCTTATACAATAAAACTTCTTTGGATAGGAAAACCGGTTTATCGGGCGCCTGGGTGGCTCAGTTGGTTAAGCGACTGCCTTCGGCTCAGGTCATGATCCTGGAGTCCCAGGATCGAGTCCCACATCGGGCTCCCTGCTCAGCAGGGAGTCTGCTTCTCCCTCTGACCCTCCTCCCTCTCATGTTCTCTGTCTCTCATTCTCTCTCTCGCAAAAAAAAAAAAAAAAAAAAGGAAAACCGGTTTATCATTTTGTAACACGTTAACTATAGCCACAAGAAGACATTCCTGTAGTCAGAACCTTAAGGTTCTGCCTTTATCTCAGGGATAACCTCTCAATCCTTAATTTCCCATTTATAAAGTGAGGATAGTAATATATAGAGTTGTTGTGATAATGTAAATATATATCAAAGTGCTTTGAAAAACTGAAAAAGACTATAGGAATGTCAGATATTAGGCCACCCCCTTTCTTCTTGTGGCTATATTTAAAGTGTTATTTATATTAGAGTTATTTATTTAGTTCTCTAGACTTTATCTAAATTCAGAGACAATAATTGCTCTCCAGGACTCTGAATCAGTGGATCCACAATGCACTAAACAGAATACTTCATCAATACTGAGTATCCAAGAAAAGAGTTGTCTGAAAAACAGAACGGAAATGATGTCTTGTTTTAATTATATCAAATTACAAAAAATGTTTTGCCTATTTTAGGTGTAGCACATATCTGAATAGAATTACTTGCTGAAAACAATCCTTGTTAATTAAGAATGACTGTCACCAAACCAACGAATTGCAGTGTTGGAAAATGATTTGAGTCCTTCTGGAGATTATCTCTCTAACACCTTATCCGATGCACACATAATTTCCCTCCGCAATACTCTTGATGGACAGGAACATCCATTTGCTGCTTAAAATACTTTCTGGAAAATGCTTTTTTTTTTCCTTTCAGGTAACTCTAATTGTTGGAAACTGGGCTAAATAAACTTTGTCCCCTATAACGTCTACCCTTCTCTGACAGCCACAAAGAACACATTTAATTCTTTCTCTTTAGAACAGTTTTGTAAACTTTAGAAGAGAACACTCATGTCCCTTGCTTAATTCTTCATCTTCAGGTCAAACCGTCTCATTCTTGGACTATTGTATATATGACATGATTCCAATGCCTCTCCTCTGAACCAGGTGCACTTAGCCGCGATCCCCTCATTGTAGACCAAACAAGTTGCTCACATGTGGGACTGTTACCTTCTTTATGGATATTGGACTGTAAGAAAATATACTTGTTTTTCCTCTCAGCTTCAAAATTATCATCAGGTCAAAAGCAAAAAAAGAACGGTACTCTTAAAATCTTGAAAATCTGAGTTTTAATTATTTAAGCAATGGTTGGAACCTTTAGATTACTAGTCAAGATGGCCTTTGAACTACCTTCCTATGATGCTAAAGCTCAGGAATAGGGATAGGTCTGTACATTCAGAAGTCAGGTCCTCCTGTACCATGGGGATTTGAGGATGCAGAGTGCTGACAAAGGAGGCCATGAGCCAAAGTGAGGTCAAGCTTAATAGGAACCCAGAGCTGCCAAACCTCAGCACCACTGCTAGCCCTTTATCAAATACAGTGACAATATAGCTAGAATTTTTCATGGGAGTCTTACCATGTTCTGTTCCATTTCTCCAGAAGTTACTATAATGTTTCACTATAAACCATATACAGAATCCTGAAAGAAATTTAGAAGATCTGAAGAAGACTGTATCTATTTATATTCCAAATTCTTTTCTAAAATGTGGAAGCAGGAATGCCCATTTAAAAATCCTAAATCACATGATCAATAGGACATCACTTCATTTAATCCATTCAGGGTAACAATAACAACTTCTCATCCTGGGAAACACAATACCAGTCACAATCTACATGAAATTTATGACTGGACAATCTGTGATCAACAGTGTTCACTGGCTTTATGAGTGCTGTGTTTTGGTTGCTTCCTCAGAGCTTGAGTTGATAAACAAAACTGTATTTTAGAAAATCATAAACCTCAAACTCATTTTTAACACTTGGCCAAGGCATCTATTAGGGAATACTGGTATTCAATGAAAGTTCAACAGTCCACTATTTTTAATAAGGAAATCTAAATGAATAAAAGATTTAAAGCCAACTATTTTTGACTGGAAGTAAAGTCAAAGGTCAAGGTGCTATGAGAAAGAGGATATGGGGGATCCAGGACCAAACTATGGAGATGGAATGCAAGAACACAAGTGAAAGTACTTTCAGAAACCTTCTGAGTCAAACTACTTCCTTTTCTGCTAAGCTGTCATAAATTAAAATGTAATTAGTTCCCAGAAAACAAGATAAACACTAGGCATACATCAATGCTTGCTAATTAAATCATTTCTTCAAAGAGGCAAAACAGAAATATTAGTTTCTCAGTAAGAGTAACAGCAAGAACGCACTGGTTTATCTCAGAAAAAAACTGGCTTTGCAGCAATATTAACACCAGTTAGTTATAATGTTAATAATTTTTAATAAAACAAATAATAATATAGTTAACATTTATTACTTACTACGTGCCAGGCCCTATACTAATTGCTTTATATGCAGTCTCATATAATTCTAACAACACTGTGAGGAAATTATATGGATACTGAGGTTTAGAGTTTGAATGTTCTAAGGTAACAATGGTGGAGGCAGTGTCTTAACCTAGAATCCACTCTTTTTTTTTAAGATTTTATTTATTTGAGAGAGGGAGAAGATGAGAGAGAGCATGAGAGAGGGGAGGGTCAGAGGGAGAAGCAGACTCCCCGCTGAGCAGGGAGCCAGATGCGGGATTCGATCTGGGGACTCCAGGATCATGACCTGAGCCGAAGGCAGTCGCTTAACCAACTGAGCCACCCAGGCGCCCTTTTCTTTTTTTTTTTTTAAAGATTTTATTTATTTGACAGAGAGAGAGCACAAGCAGGGGAAGTGGCAGGCAGAGGCAGAGGGAGAAGCAGGCTCCCCGCTGAGCAGGGAGCCCGATGTGGGGCTCCATCCCAGGACTCTGGGATCATGACCTGAGCCAAAGGCAGTCGCTTAACCAACTAAGCCACCCAGTCGCCCTAGAGTCCACACTCCTAACCACTGAACTACTGCTCTATGCGCTGCTGCAGTTACAGGTAAACTTTCTCCATAAAAGCTACACACACACAGCAAGTGAAGTGTCCCTTTCCTCCAAACAGTTGCCAATACTGAATATTATTGATTGATTGATTATTTATTCATTTATTTATAGTAGACTCCATGCCCCATGTGCAGCTGGAACTCACAACCCCAAGATCAAGAGTCGCATGCTCAGGCGCCTGGGTGGCTCAGTCTGTTAAGCGTCTGCATCTGCCTTCAGCTCAGATCGTGATCCCAGGATACTGGGATCAAGGCCCGTATCCAGCTACCTGCTCAGCAGGGAGTCTGCTCCTCCTTCTCCCTTTGCCCCTCGCCCAGCTTGTGCACCCTCTCTCTCAAGAAAGTAAAATCTTAAAAAAAAAAAAGGGGTTGCATGCTTTACTGACTGAGCCAGCCAGGTGCCCCTATTGTCAATCTTTTAAATTTTTATCAATTAATTGGGAAAAAAGAGATAGTCTGTTGATTTATTAAAGTTGAACATCTCTTAATTTATTCATTGGCTATTTGTAGTTTTCTTTTGTGAACTCTTTGTTCATATCCTTTGCCCAGTTTGAGTTAAACATTTATTTTTTTTTAAAGATTTTATTTATTTGAGATAGAGTGAGAGTGAGCAAGAACGAGAGAGAGCACAAGCAGGGGGCTGGGGCAGAGGGAGAAGGAGGCTCTTCACTGAGCAGGGAGTCAGACACAGGGCTTGATCACAGGACCCTGGGATCATGACCTAAGCCTAAGGCAGACACCTAACTGAATGAGCCACCCAGCCACCCTAAATATTTATTTTATTGATTTGTAGGCAGTTGTTTATTTTTTTTATTTTTAAAATATTTTACTTATTTATTTCTTTATTTACTTATTTATTTTAGAGAGGGGGAGAGAGAAAGAGAGAGAGAAAGGCAGAGAGAGGGGAAGAAGATAAAGGCAGAGGGAGAATCTTAAGTAGGCTCCATGCCCAGTGCAGAGCCTGACACGGGGCTTCATCTCATGACCCTGAGATCAAGACCTGAGCCAAAATCAAGAGTCAGATTCCTAACTGACTAAGCCACCTAGGTGCCCCTTAAAGATTTTTTTTTTTTTTTTTTTTTAAAGATTTTATTTATTTATTTGAGAGAGAGAATGAGATACAGAGAGCATGAGAGGGGGGAGGGTCAGAGGGAGAAGCAGACTCCCCGCTGAGCAGGGAGCCCGATGTGGGACTTGATCCCAGGACTCCAGGATCATGACCTGAGCCGAAGGCAGTCGCTTAACCAACTGAGCCACCCAGGCGCCCACCCCTTAAAGATTTTATTTTTAAGTAATCTCTACACCCAACGTGGGTCTCGAACTCACAATCCCAAGATCAAGAGCCGCATGTTCCACCAACTGAGCCAGTCAGGTGCCCCTGTAGGCAATCATTTATATTGTAGATATTATATTAACTTCTGGATTATAAGTAAATAGGGGCAATTAGCTAATCTTCAAAGAAAAAGTTAAATTACTACTTCATACCTTAGACCAAAGCAAATTCCATATAGAATAAAAATAATAAAATTATAAAACCATAATCTTTCTATGGTAGTGTCAATATCTTGATATTAAATTTTTTAAAAATATTTTATTTATTTGAGAGAGAGAGACACAGTGAGAGAGGGAACACAAGCAGGGGGAGTGGGAGAGGGAGAAGCGGGCTTCCCGCGGAGCAGGGAGCCTGATGCGGGGCTCGATCCCAGGACCCTGTGATCATGACCTGAGCCCCAGGCAGACGCTTAACAACTGAGCCACCCAGGCGCCCCTTGATATTAATTTAATAAAGTTATATACAGGTTGGGGCACAAACTATCCTCATAGTTGAAAATGTGTCTAATTTTTGACTCCTCCAAAACTTATCTACTAATAGCCTATTGTTGACTAGAAGCCTTACTGATAACATAAAGTCAATTAACATGTACTTTATTTGTTATGTGTATTGTGTACCATATTCTTACAATAAAGTAAGTTAGAGGAAAAAATGTTATTAAGAAATCATAAGACAGAGAAAATACATTTACAATACTGTATACTGTAGTTATTGAAAAAATTCTTGTGTAAGTGGACCTGCATGGTTTAAACCAGTGTTGTTCAAGAGTCAACTGTATTGGGGCGCCTGGGTGGCTCAGTCGTTAAGCGTCTGCCTTCGACTCAGGTCATGATCCCAGGGTCCTGGGATCGAGCCCCGCATCGGGCTCCCTGCTCGGCGGGAAGCCTGCTTCTCCCTCTCCCACTCCCCCTGCTTGTGTTCCCTCTCTCGCTGTGTCTCTCTCTGACAAATAAATTAATAAAATCTTAAAAAAAAAAAAAAAAAAGAGTCAACTGTATTTATACTGAGGAAGACCAGTTTGAAGAGGCAGAACAGTGCATTATACAGACTACACTAGAAAACTTGTGTAAGAGGACTGTGACAAATTTATGTCATGAAAAGCAATTAAAAGTAAAAATCTTTGGAAATTATTAACATGGTAAATTTATTATTAAGAGAAAAAAGTAAGTTACAAGATAATGCTTATGATTCAATTTTTATAAAAGCAAATACATTACACTAGCTACATTGGAAGGCTATATTAAAATATCAATAAAGGTCATTTCTGGGTGGCTGGAGTTTGTAATAGAAAAATTAAATACCATTTTAAAACAGCAAAGAAATTAGATTTCTACCACATATCATTTGTGTAAAAACATTCCAGGTGGATTAAAGAGCTAAACATTAAAAAGAGATGAAACCATAGAATATTTAATCTTGGGATAAGAAAGGTTTTGTTTTGTTTGTTTAGTTATAGCAATTAATTTAATCTGTATTGCAAACCTATTAAGTAGATACTATGATTTTTATCTGTTTGAATATTAAAGAAACAGATGGAAAGAGACAGCTGAGTGACTTGCCCCAGGTCAGGAAGGTCTTCTTATGACACAAAAATGCAAGGGTGCCTGGGGGGCTCAGTTGGTTAAGCATCGGACTTTTGATTTCGGTTCAGGTCATGATCTCCAGGTGGAGATCAAGCCCTGAGTTGGGCTCCATATCAGCGGGAGTCTGCTTGAGATTCTCGCCCTCTCCCTCCGCCATTTTTCTTGATTGTGCCTGCGCTAGTGTGTGTAGTGCATGGTACACACACACTCGCTCTCTCACTCAAATAAATAAATCTTTTTTTTTTTAAAGATTTTATTTATTTATTTGACAGAGAGACACACAGCGAGAGAGGGAACACAGCAGGGGGAGTGGGAGAGGGAGAAGCAGGCTTCCCGCGGAGCAGGGAGCGCAATGTGGGACTCGATCCCAGGACCCTGGGATCATGACCTGAGCCGAAGGCAGACACATAACGACTGAGCCACCCAGGCGCCCCTCAAATAAATAAATCTTTAAGACACAAAATGCAGGGGCGCCTGGGTGGCTCAGTCAGTTAAGTGTCTGCCCTTAGCTCAGGTCATGATCCCAGGGTCCTGGGATCGAGTCCCACATTGCGCTCCCTGCTCAGTGAGGAGCCTGCTTCTCCCTCTCCTCCCAGCTGTGCTCTCTCTCCCTGAAATAAATAAATAAAATCTTAAAAAAAAAGTGCATAAAATGCAGAAGCCACATGTAAAATATTGATGAATTTAAAATGATAATTTAAAATTTGTTCAACAGGAGTGCCTGGGTGGCTCAGTCAATCAAGCATCTGCCTTCAGGGTCCTGAGATCAAGCCCCCAGTTGGGCTCCCTGCTCTGTGGGGAGCCCACTTCTCCCTCTCCCTCTAGCCGCCCCCCCCCCCCCGCACCGTTCATGCTGTCTTTCAAATAAATAAACTCTTAGAAAATAAATAAAATTTGTTCAACAAAAAAGGAGATGAGCAATACATTGATGGAAAATATTTGCAACATACAGAACAGGCAAATGATACTAAAATAAAGAACACCTACAAACCAGTAAGAAAAGTAAAAAATTCAATAGTAAAATGGGCAAAAACAAAATCAACAAGGAATTCACGGAAAAGAAACTGCCAAACAGAAGATTTTGCAACTTCTCTAACGATAATAAGAACTATTACCGGGATGCCTGGGTGGCTCAGTCGGTTAAGCATCTGCCCTTGGCTCAGGTCATGATCCCAGGGTCCTGGGATTGAGTCTGCTTCTCCCTTTGCCTGCCCCTCCCCCTGCTTGTGCACTCTCCCTCTCTCTGACAAATAAGTAAAATCTTAAAAAAAAAAAAAGAGCTACTACATAATGTTTACTAGGCATCAGGTGTTAGTTTCTAAATGCTTCAGCTATCAACTCATTCAATCTTCACAACAACCCTATGAGATAAGTACTGTTTTTATCCCCATTTACAGATGAGGAAATTGAGGCAGAGGTTAAAGGAGCTGCTCAGGGCCACACAACCAAGAGTACAGGGCTGGGATTCCAACACAGATAGTATAGCTCTACAGTCCAGAATCGCTCTTAACCACTATGCTCCATTACCTGTCCAGGGATCTCAGTATCCAGGGAAATACAAATTAAAACAAGGTGTCACTTGTCTAAATTGTCAAAAATATAAAAGGCAGACACAGTCAATGTGGAAATGAGCATTGTCAACATTGTTGGTAGGAGAATATAATGGTGCTTTCTTTTGGTAGAAAAAACTCTTAACAGAAACAGATACAATGAAAATTCAGAGAGCAATTTACCCAATAAAAAAGGTGGACAATAGGTAGTTTGTTTTACTAAAACATTGTTTTTTTCCCCGAAGGTAGCAGCAAATTTTAGAACTCCTTTCCCTTTCTCTCTTAATCCTCAGATGTCAATAAGGGCTACCAGAGGATGAGTATCCTCTTGCTCCCATGCTAACTTTTTTATGTGGCTGCTTCCCTTGAGATTTAATCAGCTCAGGTCAAACCTTCTCCAAAAGCCTGTTTCTTAACACACTAACGTCATCACTGAACTGGTTAATTCACCTGCCCTTCTAGTGGGCTGATGTAGGTTCTGCTTTCTACTCGTTTCCACATTTGTCCCTTAGCCTCTTTTTTAACAGCTTCAAGAGCCCAGACCGAGGTAAGAAGTTAAACTTTCCCTTTCGGCTTTGTCTGAAAGCCATTAAAAAGATTCATTCTTGTGTTCAGCAGTATGTTAAATCCAATCAGACAAAAACGTTGCTTCTGAAATCTCTCAATTCTCCAGTCTCCTGTTTTACTGTCTACAGCATACATGTTTAGTAACAATGTAAGTTATTAAGGGAAAAATAAATCCATGTCATAGCTTTTCTAACACTTCAGCCATCCCTATTTACTTACAGGTGCCATTATGAAGAGAAACACCAAAAGGCACATGGAGCTATAAAAGAGGCTGTTACTAAACTTCACTACATAAAAGTACTGAAAGTTTATAAGGAATGGCATTATGCCTAGGTGATAATGCCTTCCGTTTTTCCGAAAGCATAACAGGTCAGCTTCCACTTGAAACTTTTCATTTGTACATCCAAAGCGTCCCGTAACTTTTTTGCATTTTGTGTTCTAAAATTTACTACCAACTTGGTCTCTGACGGTGACAAAGCCATTAAAATTTGCAGGGGTGAAATGGGCATTGTGAAAACACATAGGCAGCTCAGAGAAAAGTGCTTCACTAAATCTCCTTTAGGGGAGGAGACCTAAAGTGATGACTACAATTTCACTGAGAGAATAATTTGAGAATGTTCCCTATTGTACGCACAGGATGCAAAAAGAGATTAAGGGTCAGCAGGAAAATCTGAAATTGGAATGTCCAGGATTGCATTTTTTCATCCGCATCCTATGGTTACAGATCGACACTCCATTAAAACACGAGGCTTCCTCACTACTTTAAGGAGGGAAGGGTGCACAAGCGGCACAACAGGCCCGAGGCAATGATCTCTCGCTCCTGCTAAATCCTACCGTCTCCCCAACGTAATCAAATAATTGCTGGACAGCTCCACCTTGTCTACGCGTTAACCACACAAACGCGAGCGAGCAGATACCTTTGCCAGGAGTCCCAGTGCAACACCAAAACACCTCAAGGCACCTCACGCGCGACTTTAGGGTCCTCACTTCGCTGGACAGAAAAGGCAAAAGCTGAGAAAGAAGCAGCCACCATCCAATGCCTCAAAAGGCCAAGACAGAGTTAAGATGAGGTCGATCCCGGGCTTCTCTTCGCCCACCTTCCTCTGCTCCAGCCCTGGAAGGAGCCACAAGTGAGGCAGAGAAGTTGTGGAAACAAGGCGGGGGTGGGGTGGGATGGGGGAACCCGGGAGAGTTTAGCACAAGCATTTGCATTTGTCCCACGCAAGGTCACTCGCTCCGAGTCACTTTTTCCTGCTCCCCCGGGGGCTTCCCGCCAAACAGGCTGCTGGGCTTCGAGGCCAGCTCACCGCGCCCCCTCGGTCCTTCCCTGCGGGCCGCAGCCCCTTCCCGGCCTCTGGGTACGGGCCGAGGCTCGGACCCAAGCCTGCCTCCCCGATACCCGTTTCCGACGCCCGGCGCTTCTCCCAGCCCAATTTCGTCCGGGGCTCCTCCGCCTCCAGCTCCGGGAGCTCCCGACAACGTCCCCGTCCTCCCTCAGGACGCCCCTTGCCCCGCCTCCAGTGCCCGGTCCCGCCGGGGGCCCGGACGCCGTTCCCTCCGTCCCCTCCCGCCGAGCTCCCGTCCGCTGCCTACCTGGCGCGGCCCCCGCCCCCCGGCCCGTCTCCTCCGCGAGCGGCCGCCTCCCAAGTCCTCCCGGCCCCGCCCCGCTCTCGGGCGGATACAGTTTGAAGCCCCTCAGGATCTCCCTGGCCCGCTCGTCCTTGGCTGACATGATGCGGCGGTTGCCGCCTGCGGCTCTCCCACGCTGGCCCGGCGGAGCTTCGCAGACGGTGCCCAGGAACGGAGGACGGAGCCGCAGCCCGGCCTGGAGACCTCGGGCGAGCAGCTGCCGCGGCCAGACCCGGACCGGCCTCTCCCTCCCCTCAGCTCCCGCTCCTGATCCCTTCTCCTTCCCCCTAGTCTCGGAGCGCCCGCCCCAAAGCCAATGGAAAGCCCGCCTCGCCGATTGGCATCCTGAGCAGCCAATAGAAGCACTTAGCGGCTTCGCCGGGGGGACGACGAGCGTCAGTGGGAAGGGCCCTCCCCGGGAAGTCCCGTAGGACAAATTTTTCTTTAGGTCTTGTTGCCTAGAGTTTGCCCCAGCGGAGGGTTGGCTTCAAATCTTCAGAGGCTCGAGGGGCCCGCTCCCTCCGCAGGGCACACTAGGGCTCTGAGGTGACGGCGGGTTGCACTGTGCGATGTGAGAGGGACTACATTTCCCAGCATTCCAAGGGGAGTGCCCGGGGGAACCACAGATCCCAGCACGCAACAAAGAGGCCCAGGGACTACAAATCCCAGCATTCCCTGCACCCCGTTCTTCTGTAACTTAGACTCCAGTGTGCCGCGCAGTGTGCGCAAATTCATAAACCCTCCTTCAGCTTTGGGGTTTCTGAATTCGGAGACTTGAAACTGTGCGGGAAGACCCCCTTAACTCTCAGAGGAGGATGACAGCCCAGAGAGAGGTAACATCTGTTTGCATGGAACTCAGAAATCTCCTGCAAATCATGGTAAGGCTGCAAACAACAAACAAAACACTGATTAAACCATGGAAGATAATATGACAAAATGACTCCTTCAAATCGTGCTTGTTTGTTGGTCTGGGGCGCCTTTTACTTGTTTTGCAGGGGTTTCTGGTGTGCTCCTGCGTTGGACTGGGAAAGATACCGATTGTATTCTCAGAATATCCATACCGGAAGGGATATTAAGAGAATTTGCCAATCCAACTCCTCTTGTTTTACATACGAGGAAACTGAGGCCCAGAGAGGTGAAGAGATTGTCCACCGGTTACAGCAACTTGGGACAGAGTTAGAATTCGGCTCTAAGTCTCCTGACCCACAGTCTGCGTTGTTTACACCACACTAAGGTGGCGATATTTTTAGCAACATGGCTATGTGATTATTATTCTCCTTGGTGAAGTTTCCCCATCTAGGTTGAAACACCCAGAGGTTAGGCAAGCATTCATTTGGTGGATTTCCTGTTAGGGAAGGAGTGTGATGTTTGTTTATCTTCAGTCTAGGAAGGACTTAGGACTTAGTGGTTTGATTTGTTCTGTGTTTGTTGCTTAAGGTGACATTTATTGTGATTTTAGGAACTAGGTAAAATTGTGTAAGCTAAGGTTTCCTTGGACATCTCCTATCTCTTTCCCTAGGCCTTCCTTCCTCTTCCCGTCCCCCTTTCACCCATCTAGGCACCCACCCAATTTTTCCTTCCATTGTAATTCAACAAAGAGCCTTTTCAGGTTTCCGGTAAAGGGTGAAAGGCATTGTCACAGCCACCAGGAAGATAACCATCTAGTTAGGAAAGAAAGGAGACTGCTGAGATTCAAGATGAGCTGCAATAAATGTCATAAGGGAAAGGTCATCTGAATGCCACAGAGGTTCTGATGGAAAGATTAATTCCAGCTGGCAAAACTGATGGAGGAGGTGGCATTTGAATTTGAAGGATGGGTGGGTTTTTTTTTTTCTGTTAAAAAAATTTATCTTGAAATTTTTTTGTTAATGAGGTATGATATATGCAGGAAGGGCACTGTTTTTATATATGTATACACCTCTGTCACCACCCCCCAAATCAAGATATAGAACATTTCCAGCATCCCTATGCCGCTTCCCAATTGGCACTGCATCCTCCCATCCCGACAACCACTCTTCTGGCTTCTATTACCATAAATCAGTTTTGTCGTGAATTTCATTTAAATGTAATCATACAGTATGTACAGTAGGAGTCTGGCTTTTTTCGTTAATCAATTATTTTTGTGAGATTCATCCATGATGTATGTAGCAGTAACTTTTTTTTTAAATTGCTGACTAGTATTCCATTGTATGTATCTAGCAATATTTGTCTATTCTGTTGATGGGTATATAGGTTGTCAGTTATCAGTTTTGGGCTTTTGTTAACAAAGCTGCAATGCGCATTCTTATAGGTTTCTTTTTGCAGACTCTGCACTCATTCCTAGGAGAGGAGTAGCTGGCTTATACAGTATGCATATGATCAGCAACAGTAGTAGATTTTGCCAGTTTTCCAAAGTGTTTGTATCACTTTTGCCTTCACCAGCAATGTAAGAAAATTCTAGTTGACTTTTATCCTTGTCAAAACAGGGTCTTACAAGTCTTTATAACTTAGGTATTTTGGCTAAATGTGGTATCTTTTTTTTTTTTTTAAGATTTTATTTATTTATTTGACAGAGAGACAACGAGAGCAGGAACACAAGCAGGGCGAGTGGGAGAGAGAGAAGCAGGGGGGAGCCCGATGCGGGGCTCGATCCCAGGACCCTGGGATCACGACCAAGCTGAAAGCAGACGTTTAATGACTCAGCCACCCAGTGGCTAAATTATTTTGGCTAAATGTGGTGTCTTATTAATCGTTTTTTCTTACATTGTCTCTGGTGTTGAGCACCTTTTCATATGCTTTTTGACTATTTCAGTGTCCTCTTTTCTAAGTGCTTGTTCAAGTCTTTTGCCCACTTTTTAAGTTAGGCTTTTTGTCTTCTTATTCTTTTTTTTTTTTTTTTTTTTTGACAGAGAGATAGTACAAGTAGGCAGAGAGGCAGGCAGAGGGAGAGGGAGAAGCAGGCTTCCCGCTGAGCAGGGAGCCCGATGCACGGCTCGATCCCAGGACCCTGGGATCATGACCTGAGCGAAGGCAGCCGCTTAACCGACTGAGCCACCCAGGCGCCCCTTTTTGTCTTCTTATTCTTATTGATTTGTAGTTCTTTATAAAGTTTGGATATGGAGTTCTTCGATACAGGCTTCACAAATATCTTTTCCAAGTCTGTGGCTTGCCTTTTTAGTCTCGCCCTGGTGTCTTTGATAAACAGAAATTCTTAATTTTATTTTTTTAAAAGATTATTTATTTATTTATTTATTTGAGAAACAGAGAGTGAGCAAGCGAGGGAGCACAAGCTGGAGGAAGGACAGAGGAAGAGGGAGAAGCAGGATCCCTGCAGAGCAGAGAGCCCAATGCAGAGCCCGATGCGGGGCTCGATGCTTGGCTCGATTCCAGGACCGCTTAATCAACTGAGCCACCCAGGTGCCCCCAAGAAATTCTTAATTTGAATGTAGTACAATAGTTCAGTGTTTTCTTTTATGATTAGTGCTTTTTTGCATTAAGAAATCTTTGCCTACAGGGTTGGTAGGATTTTAACAGGCAAATAGGAGGGAAGGGCATTGCAAAAAAGAAGAGAAAGCAAGGTAGAGCATAGGCCCTGGTGTCAGAGAGGGAAGGTGTAAGTTGTGTTGGGCATGGGAAGGCCTGGAGTTTGGGCTGTAAGAGGGTGGGGCAAGACAAAGCTGGAAAGATCGGAGGGAAGCATCCTGAGAAGGGTTCTCACTGTGGCCTTGGAGTCTGGACATTATTCTGGAGAAAGTAGAGGCACTGCCAGAATATGTATGAACTCAAACAGAACTTAGTTGTCTTCCCTCCACCGCCAAATTTGCTTTTTCTCCTCTGCAGCCCCATTCACTTACTACCACCTCCAAGACAGCTCTGGCCTGCGTAACCAGAATCCTGGGTGATACCCTCCTTCCCTATCCCTGCCTTCAACTGGTCACCAAGTCAGGCAGATTCTCTAGTCTAAATGCCTCCAACAATGTCCTTTCTTTTTCATGCCAACTGCTAGTGCCTTTGTTCAGGATCTCACAATCCCTTATCTATACTGTATCAATCACCTCAAGAGTTTCCCTGCCTCCAGCGCTCTCCATATCCAGTCCATTCCTATAGCAGCTAGTGTGATCATTCTAAAGTGTCAATTATTCACACTTCTCCACAGGTTAAAAGCCCCAAGTAACTCCCCAATGTCCTTAAGATAAAATAAAAACTCCTTTACATGCTTACACTTTTTGTGATTTGCTTGCTCATTCTTCCACGCTCAACTCAAGCCTCATCTCCAGAACCGTGCCTTAAATCACCTCTCCCCAGAGCACAGGCAGGAGAGCCTTATCTGTAGCACTAGGGTGCCTGTGGCAACTGTCTGTCATAGCCACAGGTCTGTCTCTCTCAGAGGCTGTGGGCTCTCCCAGGTAGGAACTTCGCTGTATTAAGGTTTTTACCTGGTATACTGCCCTGCATGTGGTTTATAAGACCCTTGATGTCCTGACTCCAGGTCTGTAGCCCTCACTTCTCATCCCTGAACCTTGGGTTCCAGACACCCTGGGTTTCTTTTTTGCATTAGTATATGGTACACAGAGCAAGCCTCTGTGACTATGATCTGCTGCCTTTTTTCCCCCTTTTTGCTCAGAAGATGCCTGTTTTCTCTTAACCAACATACATACTCTCTTCTGTGCTTCCAAAGTATTGTCATATCTCTCTCATAGCACTTAAGACATTAAAGCTTTTTTTTCCTCTTTTTTTAAGTAAGCTCCATACCCAATGTGGGGCTTGAGCTCACGACTGGAGATTGAAAGTCTCATGCTCTACCAACTGAACCAGCCAGGCACCCCCACATTGAAACTTTTTGAGGGCAAGAACCTTGTCTTCTCTTTATATAACCTTCTAGAACACAGAAATTAGAACAAAACAGTTTTTGAATAAATCAGTGGGTTGGTGCTAGGCTCCTTTGCATTTGTCTGACTTCTGCACCATGATTCACCAAAAGCAAATAGGGCTCTTTTCCTTGTCTTCAAGACCCGAAAGTCTGTGGTGTGTACTTTAAAGGAACCAGCTTAAGTGTTAAGCTGTGTAGCATTCCTTAGCCATCTTCCAGGAGAGTTGCTAAGTACCAAATGCAACGCTACTTTCGTCATTTTGCTCACAGAGCCATTGTTGGCTCAACCCATCTCTTGCTTATTTTAAAACTTCTTTTTTTTTTTTTAAGATTTTATTTATTTGAGAGAGAGAGAGAGAGAGCACAAGCAGGGGGAGCGGGAGAGAGAGAAGAAGACGCCCCGCTGAGCGGGGAGCTCGACGTGGGGCTCGATCCCAGGATCCTGGGATCATGACCAGAGCCGAAGGCAGATGCTTAACCAACTGAGCCACCAGGTGCCCCTATTTTAAAACGTCTTCTGAACAGAGGTCACGAATATGGTCTTTGGCTTCCCAAAGCCTGGGGTCCAAAGCCGACCTTGCCACTTAACTAGCTTTTGGATTTTTAAGCTTAGAGTTATGGTAACTCACCTAGACAATGTATGCACCTGGCACATGGGAAAACGCTCAATAAACGGGAGTTGTTATTACACTTAATATGTCTTTGTATCCCGGGGTAGCCGCAGCTGCCGTAGGGAGCTCCTGAAGGGTAAAGCTTGGCCAAAGCGGTGGATTTCGAGCCCAGGATGGTGATGGTGACGGTGATGGCGATGGTTTGGGCCCCATCACTGCCTAGACTGCATTCCTCTCTTCAGGCTCCTCTCCACCCCGCTCCTGGGCTACGACCCAGCTCGAACGGTCTCTCCCAAGCCCAGGCCGCACTGGAGGTCTGAGGCTGCCAACGCCGCGGGGGGAACCTAGTGTGGGCGGAACTCGAGTGCAGCTGCGGGAGGCTTCCGGGGGAGCCGCAAGGGCAACGGGTCGGCGGAGGCAGAAAAGCGTCGGACGCCGGGCCGATCATGGACGCTTGACAACCTGCGGACAGGCGCCGGGAGGCCGAGCCAGCGACCGAGAGGACGGAGAGACGGCGAGGGCAGGTAGGGGTCGGCGAGAGGGCGGGGCCCGGCGCGCCAGGCTTGTCCCAGCCGTCTGGTTTAGCGCCAGTCCCCAGGAAAGCCCGCGGCCACACCGCGCCGGCCCCGCCCCGGGGCGCGCGCCCCGCGGCTCCTCGCTCCGCACCCGCGGCCCTGCCTGGAGCACGCCGCCCGCCTTGAAGTCCAGCCCAGCCTGCAACCCTCAGTTCCTCAACCGAGGCCGTCATCGCTTCCCCATCCCCAAAGGCTGCCTCTTTGCCCCTCTGCTGTGCATCATAATAGCGCCCCCGCACGACGCGAAGTCTTCTCCCCTGTGTCCCTAGCCGCTTCCTCCGGCCCTCCCACTTGAGAAAAAAGCGACTCTCAATGCCTCCTTCCCTCTTTGCGCCTACAGGCTTGGCGCCTTAGGCCGAGATTTTTTTGAGGGACCGAAGTTTCTGTCCATTTCTCCCTCTCCACCCCAGGTCCTTCCATTCAGTCTCCACACGTGTGCGCTTGGAGGGGAGGTTTTCGTTCCATCACCTCTCTCCCGCCGCCTCCCACCTTACCCCATCTCTCCCCTTTCCCCTTCCTTCCTCAGCAGCTTTTCTTCCCTAGCACTTCACTTTTTCTGTTTCGGACAAGACATTCTTATGTAACCCTAAGTCAGGCGACATGCTTGTTTCTCTCATACCGTGAAAGGAGTGCTGCTCTGTATGCCTGCCTCCACAGGAAAACTTGGTTTCTCTTGCACCGAACTGTCGTTTGAATTATTCTTTTCTTCACTTTACCTCTTCTTCTTTTTGTAACACTGCCCCCAAATGCGTCGTTCTTGGTGGAGTAGTCTTTTCTTACACAGGACTCCTGCAGAGTAGGTATGCAGTGTGTGTTCCCTTTTAGTCAGCGTGTAATTGGATTAACAGTTGAGGGACCCTGGGCCCCTAATGTCTTGAGGATGGCAATACAGTATCTTCATTGTTTTGTCAAATCCTTTTATTATTTTCTTGAGATTTCGTACAAATTCTGAAATCGTGTTCGGTAAAATCACATAGCATTAGGAGGTCAAATAGAGAGATTTTCCTCAAGGACTTACACAGCATGTATTTTCTTAGTTTGAATATGTTGATTATCTTTCATTATGATTTCCCCCTTTTCTTAGGCTCAAGTGACTTCTTTGATTAAATGAGACATCTTTCTTGTCTGGTTTTTGTGGTTTTCCTTATCTGTATGTGTAGGTGGGATTCTAATGACACACTGTAAACTGTAACTGATTGCTTTTGCTTACATCTGCTGCCTCTGTCTATGGGCAAAATTCTCTGTTTCTTAATTACAGTCTATAAATGAGGTAGATATAAAGCAGCTATTGAGAAACTCCTGTGTGTTTCCTTGGATCTAGTCAGGTTTAAGGGCTTAGAAGGTGCTGCTGTTGGAAGACGGCCACATGGGGATGAAGTGGCTTTTCCTAAGTGTGTTTCAAACTTCTGAGCAAGGACACAATCCCTTTAACTTTAGGTGGAACCCTGCCCATCTCACAAAGTGGTCACAGCATCTGGACGGTTTTCTTTTTTGGATACTATCAAATTAAAGTATTCTGATGTCTGATCTGGCAATAAATAAGCATAGACTTTGCAAAGGAGAAGGAAGAATGGTTGAAACACTTTTCTTTTGGACAGATCTCAAGGCCAGAGAATGGCAGGTGAACAGAAACCCTCAAGTAACCTCCTGGAACAGTTTATTTTACTAGCCAAAGGTACCAGTGGCTCAGCCCTCACTGCTCTCATAAGCCAGGTGTTGGAGGCTCCTGGAGTGTATGTCTTTGGAGAACTGCTGGAGCTGGCCAACGTGCAGGAGGTAAGAGCAGTTTCCAAACAATTTCTCTGTCTTCTTTGTTCTAAACCTTCCTGTGATTCTCCAGGTTCCCAGGGAATTTCAGTGCTGAAGCATTGTGGACCTGTGAGGGGGGTGCTGTTGAGGGAGGATGGGAATTGGGCGGGGGGAAGAGGGAAGGAGAGCAAGGATGATGTTTTGGGCTCCGTCTGGTCAATATTTTCATCTCAACTTGGGGTAAAATTAGATTGGGTTACTAATAATTTGAAAGATAGGGGAAAAATCCACTTGAATCTGATAAATAAGAAAAGTAGAGTATAAGCATAGCTGATGTTTAACAGAGGTACTTTCAGGCATTTGCAAGGACCAAAAAACCTCCAGTGCAAATATAGACAAGAAAGATTGGTCAGGTACATACCAAGCAGAAAATGCTGCTATTGAACATGAGCTGGGCCTGTTGAAAAAGGCAATGTTACACTAAGTGGATGTGTAAAAAAATTGGACATGAAAAGCTAGGAAGTAGTCCTTTTTGCTTTGTTTGCTTCTATTTTTGATTGCTGTTATTGAAACTTTGGGTATCTAGTTGTGGTTGTTGTGCCTTAAAAATGAGAAGATTTGTGAAGAATGACCAGGTAGAACAAAGAGATGTAGAGCAACCTATACTTTTCAACCTCTATGTCTCACTTTGGATACTTTTACATATATTGACTGATACTTTTATATTGATTGTTTGATTGATTGAAAAGTCTGGCAACATCTTTATTGCTTTGGGGGTTGTGCTCAGAAGCTCTTAGAGGTTGGGTCGGCTTCTTCTTTACCGTCACAGCTTCTCTCTGGCTGTCCAGGATGGCGCTAGCTCTGGGGGTGGCCGCCATGCACAGATCAGTGTGGTGCTTGTGCTTGTGGATTGTGTGCACCATGCTGCCTGGACATTCGTGTCGATGGTGGTCCACATGTAGGAAGTGGCTGGCTTTCGCTGGCTGGTTCTTTACTTCATGACCATTAGGACACCTTTGCCATCAGTTGCTGGCTCCATGTCCACAGCCTTGTGGTGAATCAGCCCCTTGTGGCAGAGGTGTGGGCCTTCGCGTTATGGGACTGCTGCTGCACATCTTCTTATTCCTCTTGATTAGGAAACTGAAGCAGTTCCCCATGACCCTCTATTGCTGATGTATGGACCTGGCATCATCTTTCTTCCTGTGATAAACAGAGACAGAAAGAGCCACTTTTACATTTTAATTGTGAATTTTTTTTTTTTTAAGAGGGGGTTGGGGAGAGAATCTTAAGCAGGCTCCGCACCCAGTGTGGAGCCTGATGCAGGGCTCGATCTCACAACCCTGAGATCATGACCTCAGCCAAAATCAAGAGTTGGATGCTTAACCGACTGAGCCACCCAGGCACCCCATGAATTTTTATTTAATGCCAGCTTTGCTTGCTAGACTAAGCTCTGTAAGGGTAAGGTCTGTTGTGCTCCCCATTGTTTCCTTAGCACTTAATATGTAGTCTGACACACAGTAGGCTTTTAGTAAAAATTTACCAGAGATGTAAAAGAAATCCTGTGAGGAAAAATTTTTACTTTTGTTTTTAATTTTTAAATTTTTTTTTAAAGATTTTATTTATTTATTTGGCAGAGAGATATAGCAAGAGAGGGAACACAAGCAGGGGGAATGGGAGAGGGAGAAGCAGGCTTCCCGCTGAGCGGGGAGAGGAAAAATTTTTAAAACTAGGTTTATTTTGGGCACCTGGGTGGCTCAGGTCATGATCCTGGAGTCCTGGGATCGAGTCCCGCATCAGGCTCCCTGCTCAGTGGGGAGTCTGCTTCTCCCTCTGACCCTCCCCCCTCTTGTGCTCTCTCTGTCTCTTTCTGTATCTCAAATAAATAAATAAAATCTAAAAAAACACAAAAACTAGGTTTATTTTTTTAATAGGTTTTATCTTTTTAGAGCAGTTTTAGATTCATAGCAAAATTGAGAGGAAAGTACAGAGATTTCCAATATATCCCTGCCCTCATACATGGATAGCCTCCCCCATTACCAATATCCCCCTCCAGTGTGGAACCTACACTGACACGTCATTATCACCCAAAGACATAATTTACATTAGGGGTCACTCTTGGTGTGGTACATTCTGTGGGTGTGGATAAATGTGTAATGACATTGTCCTCCATCACACTATCATACGGAGTAGCTTCACTGCCCTGAAAATCCTGTGTTCCACCTATTCATCCCTCCTTCCCCTCTTAATCCCTGGCAACCATTGATCTTTCTACCCTCTTCCTAGTTTCGACTTTTCCAGAATGTCATATAGTTGGAATTGTACAGTATGTAGCCATTTCAGATTGGCTTCTTTTACTTAGTGATATGCATTTAAATTTCCTCCATGTCTTTTTATGGCATGATAGCTCATCATTTTTTCAGTAGAAGAGATGACAAAGGGGTAATATGTTCCTTCAGGTTCCTGAAAAGCCTGAATAAATATACCAAGTGGTTGTTTCATAACTATGGAAGATAGGCTGAGAGGAGATGGATGAAAATTAAAATGAGAAAGACATTGATTTAGGCCAGTGGGAGAAGTTTTAGAGTATCTGCTCTAAAGCAAATAGTCTTTTAGGCTTAATTTTATAATCATCTGTCTGAAAAGTGGGGGCTAGATTTGATGGTCTCTTCCTTGTCTGTTTTAGGACCTCAAGAGGTTCTTGATAACCTGAGAAGGTAGACTGGGTTAATAGGAAGCCAGAGTTCTCGTGGGGGTGCTGAGTAAATCACCTCTATCTCCCCAGGTTTGTTTTTTTCCATGTGTGAGCTGGGAACCCTAGTTGCTTTTCAGTGGTCTGAAATGATAGATGTAGTTCCTGGAAACATTTTTGTTTTAAAGATTCATTTATTTATTTTGAAGAGAGAGTGGGGGTGGGGGTTGGGTGGAGGGAGAGGGAAAGAATCTTTTTTTTTTAATTTTTTATTGTTATGTTAATCACCATACATTACATCATTAGTTTTTGATGTAGTGTTCCATGATTCATTATTTGTGCATAACACCCAGTGCTCCATGCAGAACGTGCCCTCTTTAATACCCAGCACCAGGCTAACCCATCCTCCCAGCCCCCGAGAGGGAAAAAATCTTAAGCAGGCTCCATGTCCAGTGTGGAGCCTGACGTGGGGCTCGATCTCATGACCGTGAGATCATGACCTGAGCTGAAATCAAGAGTCAGACGCTTAACCACCTGAGCCACCCAGGTGCCCCTTGGAAACTTCTTTTTAAAAGATGGTTTACAGAGAGGGAAACAAACCATAAGAGACTCCTAATCTCAGGAAACAAACTGAGGGTTGATGGAGTGGAGGGGGATGGGAGGGATGGGGTGGCTGGGTGATAGACATTGGGGAGGGTATGTCCTATGGTGAGCGCTGTGAGTTGTGTAAGACTGATGAATCACAGACCTGTACTCCTGAAACAAAGAATATATTATATGTTAATAAAAAAAAAGAAAAAAAAAGAAAAGATGGTTTAAATTAAGTAGTATTACTATTGGCATCCACAGAATACTGCTTGGGTAATACTACTTTATGGAGTTTGATAAATTGGAAGAGTAATGGGTACATATTTGTGAGTAAAAGAAACACCCAGTTAAGTTAATTGACAACAGAGCAGAGAAGTTCCAGGCAGAACAGTATCTCTTTTTGTTTTACTTCTACAGATGGCTCTTTGCCGTCCACATTAGTGAGGAATAAGTAATTTTTTCTTTTTAAGGAATAAGTAATTTTAATGAACATTTTCATTTGGGACTGCCTGATATTGTAGTTCCCAGGACCACATGGGCTGTTGTGTCACACTTTATGCTGTGCTAATCTCTCCCAGCACTCATACTGTTCATGTAGTGCTGAAACTTAGAACCTACCCTACACTTTATTCAGTTTGGACTGATAGTGGCTTGTGTTGTACCTGCCAACCCGGTGTGTAGGCAAGGCTGCTCCAGTCCTCGTTTTTTTGTCGCGCGTGTGTTTTTTTTTTTTTTTAAAGATTTTATTTATTTATTTGACAGTGAGAGACACAGGGAGAGAGGGAACACAAGCAGGGGGAGCAGGAGAGGGAGAAGCAGGCTCCTGTTGAGCAGGGAGTCCGATGTGGGGCTCAGTCCCAGGACCCTGGGATCATGACCTGAGCCGAAGGCAGATGCTTAGCCGACTGAGCCACCCAGGTGCCCCGTGTGTGTGTTTTTTTTAAGACTTATTTATTTTAGGGGGGAGGGGCAGAGGGAGAGAGAATCCTCAAGCAGACTCCCCGCTGAGCATGAAGTCCAATGTGGGGCTTGATCCCAGGTCCCTGAGATCATGACCTGAGCCGAAATCAAGAGTCAGATGCTTAACCGACTGAGCCACCTAGGTACCCCTCCAGTCTTTGTCTTAATAGCAAGGAAGTTCTTTTTTTTTTTTTTTTTAAGATTTTATTTATTTATTTGTGAGAGAGAGAGAGAGAGTGCACAATCGGGGAGCGGCAGGCAGAGGGAGAAGCAGGCTCCCCGCTGAGCAAGGAGCCCAACGTGGGACTTGATCCTGGGACTTTGGGATCATGACCTGAGCTGAAGGCAGACGCTTAACTGACTGAGCCACCCAGGCGTCCGTCCCAATGGCAAGGAAATTCTAAAAAAACCTGAACTGCTCCCAATACTTACTGCTTTGTGTGTGTGTGACAAAAGCAGTTGCTTAGGCATGCTATATGGAGTGTAAAATGTGTATTCCTGAGAGAGAAAAATTAAATTTAAAATTAAGTAAATCTTATTTATTTTTTCCCAAAGAATCAGAGTTGGAAGGGACCTCAGGGACCATCTAGTAAAAGAGTCAACTGTGGCACATGATCATCACCCTTTGCTTGAGCACTGCAGTGATTGGTAGACAGCTTGGTTCATGAACTCTTTGATTTTTTTTTTTCCCTCTTCAGCTTGCAGAAGGAGCTAATGCTGCATATTTGCAGTTGCTGAATCTGTTTGCCTATGGAACATACCCAGATTACATAGGTGAGTTGGTTAAAATGTTCCAAAGACTTTTCTTAATTATGTCACTCTATTTGGACATACTGACTCCATGAGGATCACTGAGGTCTGGGATAGAAAGCGTGGGGTGGGAACTTTCTGACCTGGCTGTTTCCCACTTTACTGAGCACTGTAGGTGACCTCACATGAGGTCTTTACCTTCTCACCCTTTATTTCTCTGTGGGTAAAAGGGGGACTATGTTTATGCTCACGTGTAAATATGGTCCTTATTTGTTTTCCAGATGAGGTTCTTGTGGCTTGGTGTTTGTAGAACACTTAGGAATGTTGTGAAGTGTCAGAATACCCAGTTGTAAAGTACTTAAGTGTTTTCTTTTTTTTTTTTTTAAAGATTTACTTATTTGACAGAGAGAGACACAGCGAGAGAGGGAACACAAGCAGGGGGAGTGGGAGAGGGAGAAGCAGGCTTCCCGCCAAGCAGGGAGCCTGATGCGGGGCTCGATCCCAGGACCCTGAGATCATGACCTGAGCCAAAGGCAGACGCTTAACGACTGAGCCACCCAGGCGCCCCAGTACTTAAGTGTTTTTTTTTTTAAAGATTTTATTTATTTGACAGAGAGAGACAGTGAGAGAGGGAATACAGCAGGGGGATTGGGAGAGGGAGAAGCAGGCTTCCCGCCGAGCAGGGATCCTGATGCGGGGCTTGATCCCAGGACCCTGGGATCATGACCTGAGCCGAAGGCAGACGCTTAACAACTGAGCCACCCAGGCGCCCCAGTACTTAAGTGTTTTAAATGTTATCAGAATAATGTCACTATATTGATGAAAATTTGGAAAATAGGACACAGAGTCACTCATAGTTATATCACCATTAAACTACTTAACAGCATTATGTTGCTGGACTTCTCCCCTTTGTGTTTGTTATTATGTAGGTGTCATTCAGTTATGTATATGATATTGTATCTTCTCTCACTTATTTCATAGGCATTTATCCATGTTTTACATCTTTGTAGTCATTTTTAACATTCTGTAATCTAAAACTCCATATTCAGCCCATTCTGTTTTGTAGGTCATTTGACTCTTTCTTTCTTTTATTTTTTTTTTTTAAAGATTTTATTTTTAAGTAATCTCCACATCCAACATGGGGCTTGAACTCACGACCCCAAGATCAAGTGTCGCATGTTTCACTGACTGAGCCAGCCAGGGGCCCTGATTATTTGAATAATTTTATATTAGGATCTTAAGTATCAGGAATGAGGTGAATGCATGTCTAAACACTAACTTACCTTCCACCCAAGCCATTTTTGTTTGGCTTCCTTAGTTTTTGTTGGTATGACAAAGGCCTGGTATTTTACTTTAATGGTATGACCCAGGGCCTTCCCTACTATATCCCAGGCTTCTTTTTCCCTTTCTTTTCTCCTGGTCACTTGAACCTACCCTGTGCTGTGTCATCTGGACAGTTTGCCACATGTTTTTTCTGACCTTTGCTTTGTTCCAGTGAGTGTGTCTTCTGTTTCCATCCTCACTAAAGGGACAGCATTGCACAGACTCTGGAACCAGACTGCCTGAATTATATTCTAGCTCCACTTCCACTACTTGTGTGTCCTTTGGCAAATTAATCAGATGGGAGTAATAATAGAGGTCCACAATCCTTTACCTGCACTCCTTGGGCTAGATGCTTCAGAATTTAGAATTTTGGGGACTCTAGAGAGGTAATATGATGCATATGCCATTTTATGTAATACCTCCAAGATGTGGGCAGCACCTATAGTGAAAACACATCCACAGTTTTGCAGCAGTTTTGAAGTTGTACAACAAGTGGAATTAATAGCCTGCTTCAGTTGAGGTCAGGAATTGCCACCAGATAAATTTCAGCAGCATGCCCAAGAAAAAAAGTCAGCTTGGATTCACCTTTTTGGAATCCAGGATAAGGAATTAAAGGCATTTGGATCTATCTTTCGAGGTTGTTGTGAGGACTGATTGCGTGTATGTGTACATGTGTCCTGCGGCTGCTGCCATTGCTCTTGTTACCATTACTGTTATTACTAAAATTTTGCCCATTCTTTAAGGCTCATCTCAAACTCCATCTTTCTTTTACTTTCCTGTCCCTCCCAAGGTGATCGTGCTCACTTGCTCTCTCCGTTTCTCTAGTTCTTTCCTTTTCTCTCCTGCCTCCCCCGTCCCCCTCAGCCTCTTGCTTGCTCCTGGTAGTTTGTACCTTTCTTCTGGTGGTTCTGTCTTGCACCTGTAGCTGTCGAATACTCAGTTGTAAGACTGAGGACAAGTCCAAGGCCCTCGAGTTGCACAAATCTGTGGTTATCATCCCTGGGGTTGTGCAGTGCAGCAGCCCTGGCAAGGCCCATCTTATCTATCCCTTTTTTTTTTTTTTTAATTTATTTGACAGAGAGAGACACAGCAAGAGAGGGAACACAAGCAGGGGGAGTGGGAGAGGGAGAAGCAGGCTTCTTGCCGAGCAGGGAGCCCGATGCAGGGCTCGATCCCAGGACCCTGGGACCATGACCTGAGCCGAAGGCAGATGCTTAAGGACTGAGTCACCCAGGCGCCCCCATCTTATCTATCCTTGACTTCCCTGAATCACTTAAGACAGTGCATTGCACATAACAGATTCCCAGTGAAGACATGCTGACCTTGGTTTAATGTCACACAGGGCACAGATAGTATTCCATTAAGATGATTGTCTTACCATTTTGTGCATTCATGCCTGGCTTTTCAGGAGCACATGGTCTTCCAGAGAAGACAGGAGGTGCTCATGGAACATTTGCCTCATGAATAAGTGCAGAGTCATGACAGTGAATCAATAGTAGATTCGGTGTGGGGAGTTGGTGAGCTTATTCCATAAAGAAATTCTAATTTTATTTTGTGTCTTGATTTTTGTGGTGGGTGGGACTGAGCAGCCAACAAGGAGAGCCTGCCAGAACTGAGCACAGCTCAACAGAACAAGCTGAAACACCTTACCATCGTGAGCTTGGCGTCGAGAATGAAGGTACAGTGCCGAACCTCTTCCTGTCTTGCTCCTCACTGGTGTCGGTGCACGAGCTCGCAGCTGTGCATAGTAATCATACCATGAATGCATAAAATTGGCTTGGCAAAGGACAACAGAGATAAAGATAACCATTAAAATAGTGTAGATAATTATTCACCATTTCATTCAGGAAAAGTATGCCCAGGAGACCTTGTGAATCAGCAGCTCTCAGTTCTGGCATGCTGCAGTGACTCACTTGGTGTGAGCATTTTGCTGTACCAGAGGGAGACTGCTGTTTCAAGATAGGTAGTTTTTCAGATGGGAAAACTTTCCATCTCAAGGCAAGTTAACCACTTCATCTGTTGCTTAGTGCAGTGAACTGTGCCAGTGCTGGAGGGAAAACTTGCTCTATTGGACTTACTGAGGCTAGATTTTTAATATGCTGCCTTCTTCTGGGGATTGTCAAGCTTAATTATCTTAATCAGGATTTTTGCCTTACGTGCTCTCTTTAGACGCTCGCCTTCTGTAAGATAACCACTCCAGCCTATCTCTTAGTTCTCTGCCCCACTCCATTTAGAAGAGGCCTTGCAGCCAGCTTCTCGTAGCCATTAACAAAGAAGATCCAGATTTAGTTAATTTACAGTTGATTTTGGCTCTCTGCCCAATCCCAGCATAACTGCCTAAGTTTTTGTGGGGCTTTGCCACTGGAAGAGGTTTGCCCTTTGCATTTCTCCTCTGTGACTGAGCTTGAGAGATGTAGATTTGTTCTTGCATTGCCATTTCAGTTGCTGAGATCATTTTCCCTGGTCTAATAACAAATTTCTGATTCTCAGCCTGGCATTTCGGGTGGGAGGCCTGTTTTCTTAGGAAATGAGGACTTGACCCTTTTTTTTTTTTGGCCTGATCATGGACTTCCCAAGTGTAGCAAAGAGTAGGAGTAACTTTTTTCCTTATTTCTGCAATCTGTCATTATAAGCCCATCTACATCCCTGAGTTTCAGACCTTTAGTCATAGAAAACCCCTCTAGGTATGTTTGCTGTTATTCTCTTGTTTGTATACCTCTTTGTCCTGTCTGTTTTTGAGATTTGATTGCTGTGTTAACCTCCAAACTAGTAGTGATGTGTCCAGAAAACTAGATATTTAGATATAGAGTTGTCTTGGATAAATGTAAAGTGTTGGTATAGCCCAATAAGGGACTGCTATTGGGGAATTGACATTGGTTGTAAGAGTCTGAGAAAACACATGTAAACTTGAGGATGACCCCTGAGTTGGCAGTACCCACTGGGCCCCTGTACATAGATATGTTAGCCTGCAAATTTTTTTGCTTGTGCTCTCCTGGGCAGGCAGCCGGTTCTCTTCAGTGTCTGAAATTGTGTGGGAGTTTTATGATGATCTGGCATTTTATGTCAAGTCTGCAAGCTTCCAGAAGGTGGTAGAGTGGTACACACCGAGTATTTCCCTTTCTCTTCTGGGACACTAAGAGTGCTTCACAACATCAAAGCTAAAGGCTGGGTGAAGTCCAGGAGGTAGAGAATCTAGGAGAATGCATTCCTAGATGCTGTGGGTCTTGTTTCAATCCCATAGGATCACAGCTCACATTTATCTATGTCTTGTTGCCATAGTTATTAATAATTACCACCAGACTGCGTTTCCCAAACCCTTGAGACAGGTGTACACCTGCATTTTCTTTAGCGCTTGTCAATGGTTTTTGTAAATATCACTTGGCTTTATCTGCAGTGTATCCCCTACTCCGTGCTGCTGAAGGACCTGGAGATGAGGAATCTCCGGGAACTGGAAGACCTCATCATTGAGGCTGTGTACACTGACATCATCCAGGGGAAGCTGGACCAGCGAAACCAGCTGCTGGAAGTGGATTTCTGCATTGGCCGTGACATCCGAAAGAAGGATATCAATAATATTGTCAAGACCTTGCATGAATGGTGAGACTGAAAGAAGGAGGGGTCCCCTCTCGTTAGGGAGGGGGACATATGGCGTGCCCTCTGTGCCTCTGCTTCGGGAAATGTTGTCTCCCAGTATCAGCTGGGGCTGCTCGGGAGCTGGAGCCTTAGGACAGTAAGCCAGGGAGTGGGGCTGCATTTGTGACCAGAGCTGTGTGGCAGCAGGAATCCCTGCAGGCCTCCCAGGGCCTTAGTTGTAAAATAGTTCTCATCCTGCTGCAGCGGGGGGGCTGTTTAATAGCAGGCTTGGCAGGTGGAGCCTCTGGAGCCTAGCCATGTGACATGGATCCAGTGCTTTGCAAACTCAGCCTCCGAGTTCGACCAAGCTCAGGAAGTTAGTGTTGATCAGATTCTGTGGATACGAGAACTCACATTCAGCCTCAGTAACTTTGGGCTAGTGTTGGTAAAACATTGTGAGGGATAGTGAAGAGAAGGAGTGGGTTATTCTAAGTTGGAACACAGACGCACACACAGACTATTTGATAACCATATTCTGGTATATAAAAAGAAGTGGGACATTTGTGGGGCGCCTGGGTGGCTCAGTCGGTAAGCGTCTGCCTTCGGCTCAGGTCATGATCCTGGGGTCCTGCGATCGAGCCCTGCATTGGGCTCCCTGCTCAGTGGGGAGCCTGCTTCTCCCTCTCCCACTCCCCCTGCTTGTGTTCCCTCTCTCGCTGTGTCTCTCTCTGTCAAATAAATAAATAAAATCTTAAAAAAAAAAAAGTGGGACATTTGCATGTTCTCTATTTTATTTTTGTTTTTTTGCATGTTCTCTATTTTAATGGAATTTGATGTTTGCAAGAGCTTTGGACATTCTACAAGGATTTGTTACGGAGTTATTAAAATGATTTGGAGCTTATAAAGCCAGATGGGCCTAGTTGGAGAAGAGGTTTTAGCTGAGTTTTGAAGGAGGGCTGGGTTAGTGAGAGTTGGAGGTGAGGAGAGCATGTTCCCAGGCAGGCATGTGGTGTTGTTGGAAATCATGAAGCAGAGCGGGCAAGCTTTGTACAGAGGGTTAGGGAAATTGTCTTCTTTAAAATAGACTGAAACATTTCAGGCATGAGTAGCCCAGCTTTGACTCCCTGACCCCCTGTCCGGACCCCGCCAAGTTTCCCTCACTTCAGCTACTATTGGACCCCAGGGCATGTGCTGTCCACCCCTTACCCCAGGTTCTGTCCCAAGTATGGCCTCAAACACCTTCCCTTTACAACATCTGACACAGGCAGGAACTTTCAAAAAATTTAAAAGTGTTCAATCAGAATAAATAGGAAATAAACTTAGAAAACACCCCTCACGTGAAAGTGCCCTGGCACACAAATCTAGGCCTCCAGTCCTACTGTGTCGGCTGCCTTACTCCATCTTTGAGATGACTGATGCTGTTTTCATGCCCAGAATCTGGCTTCACTGTGTTTCCACCCAGAGGTGCCATCCTAACCCGATCCCAGGATGTTTACTAGTACAGATTCTTAAAGCTTGTGTTGAGGCACTGGAGTTAGATTTGAAACAAAATTGTTGGGTAGAGCAGTACTCCAAATACGACAGAATGTTCGCAATTACTTACTTTAAGGTGGAGGGTAAATGTGTATTCATTGTACTATCCTTTCAACTTTTTTTTAGGTTTTAACATTTTCAAAATAAAAAGTGGGGAAATGAAATAATGAGAGGGATGGCAGTTAGGAAGTAACAAACTTTTTTTTTAAGATTTTATTTATTAAGTGTGTGTGAGCAGGGGGAGGAGGAGAGGTAGAGGGACAAACAGACTGCATTGAGCATGGAGCCCCATGCAGGGCTCAATCCCAGGACCTCAGATCATGACCTGAGCCTAAATCAACAGCCGGAGGGGGCGCCTGAGTGGCACAGCCGGTTAAGTGTCTGCCTTCGGCTCAGGTCATGATCTCAGGGTCTTGGGATCGAGCCCTGCATTGGGCTCCCTGCTCAGCAGGGGGTCTGCTTTTCCCTCTCCCTCTGACCCTCCTCCCCGCTTGTGCTCTCTCTCTGTCTCAAATAATAAAAAAAAAAAATAAATCAAGAGCCAGATGCTCAACTGACTGAGCCACCCAGGCGTCCCGGAAGTAACAAACTTCTGAGAAAAGGGGCAGTTTTTAAAATAGGATGCTTTTAGGGGCGCCTGGGTGGCTCAGTTGGTTAAGCGTCTGCCTTTGGCTCAGGTCATGATCTCAGGGTCCTTGGATCAATCCCTGCATTGGGCTTCCTGCTCAGTGGGGAGCCTCCTTCTTCCTCTCCCTCTGCTGCTTCCCCTGCTTGTGCTCTCTCTCTCTCTCTCTCTGTCAAATAAATTTTTAAAAATCTTAAAAAAAAATAGGATGCTTTTAGAAAATCATTTTTCCATTGAGAAAAGTGGTGAATCCGTGCCACCTGTAAAGTCTGTCCTAATTCCCTTGGGGGTACATTCTGTGAAACTTTCCCATGGGATACAAAGGTTGACATTCAAGCTGTGTTCTAGGAAACTATCCCACATCCTCCGTGTTTGTCTCCAGGTGCCCTGTGTTACATATTCAGAAACACTGGTCTTGGAAGGAGTGAAGGGCAAGAGCCTTCCTTGGCAGACAGGGTGTTAAAGGAAGTCCCTATCGGGTGTTGGGGACAGAGGTTTTGGAGGCTGGAGGAGAGCTCCCAGGCCTTTCTGTGGCTCAGGGCTGGTTATCTCCGTTGTAGGTGCGATGGCTGCGAAGCGGTTCTGCTAGGCATCGAGCAGCAAGTTCTGCGAGCCAACCAGTACAAGGAGAACCACAGCCGAACTCAGCAGCAGGTAGAGGCAGAGGTAAGGAAGAGGACATCTGTTACCTGCTCCAGGGTCTCCCTGTTTGCTCCTTCATTTTCTTGGTGTAGGTGCAACAGCCGCTAACAGGCACTGGGCTAGCGGGGTGCGGATGCGGGTGATGTGGTCCTTACTTTTCATGCTCTCTGTCTCCTTTCTGATTCCTGGTTGCCGGAGGGTGAGCGGGCTCGGAGAGCGGAGAATTGTCATTCCATGGTATACATGTACTGTGCAGCTGTAGAGCAGAAGAAACGAGTTTGGGGGTGGGTCTGGAAGATGGGTGAAAGGGTGGGGGGCGTGCAGTGGGGCAGGGCTTCAAGGCCCTGGTTCTGCTCTGCTTCTGAAGCTGTGTGGTAGGTGCACTGTGTGCCTTTTATTCTTTAAGCTACACATGTATGTTGTAATCTTTTAACATGCATGATTTCATGTTGAAAAAGGAAGGAAGGGGAAACATTTGGCAGATGAAGTGCAAGTGAAGAAAGTGTGTTGTTATGGTTTTAGTGACACCTGGTTGTTCCGGACACGATTAGCCTCTCAAAACACAGGTTCTAGCCTTCGGGTTAATGGGAGCTTGTGTGCCTGTGGCCTGGTCACGTGCAACCTCAGAATCAGAGCCATAAGCTAAAAACTGTAGCATTGGAGTCCTTTCCTAGTGTGATGGAGCTTGAAGTGTTCATGGTATTTAATGAGTTTTCTAAGTCGTGTGTCCAGGAATATGGCAGAATGGGACCCAGAGTTAACATTCTTAAGAAACAAAAGAAAAGTAGATGTGCCTTTCAAAGGGGGATTTGTGAAATTTGAGGATGTCCATTACTCTGTTGTATGTACTCCTTGAGAATAAAACCTGTCTTAAGTGTCTTTGTAAGACCCGCTCCTTGTCACATGCCTAACCCATAGTAGGTGCTCAAATTGTTGTACTGAATATTTCTGTGTGTCTGTGGATTGCTGAACTCCACTTTTCATGAACTAGAACACATTTATTTTGGATATACACACATCCCTACATACGTATATGTACATAACAAGTCTGTGAATGTTCAGTGCATTGTTTAATTTTTAACCCTACCTCTAGCCAAAGAAGTTTGAACTACATTTAATTTAGCACTAGCTAAAATTTAGCTAATTAGCTAAATGACAAATACATTTAGGACAGTAAGCCTGCTGCTTCTCTAAAAAGCTGTGTAATCCTCGTCTTGGATATTGTGGCCTCTTCTCTGAGCCTGGGATTGATGTCTGAGCAAAGTAGGAAGGGCCAACCACTCTCTCCTATCCATTGATTCTTTCCTATAAATTAAACTGTGGAAACGAATGAAGTTTGGGGGTGAAACGCGCCCACTGAGCTGGAGTAGCCTGTGTAAAGCAAACCATCTTTAACCTGATGGGTAGCTGGAGAGGAGCCTGATCACTGCTGGAGGCCCCACTGTGCCCAGACTGTTGCTAATTGTGTGGTAGGTGGGGGGCTTGGATTGTGCTCACTAGCAAAAATGAATGATGTTAATTTCAGAATTTTGAATGGTTCAAGTTTATTTCCGTGACAAATGGCATCTGATGAAAGAAGGCACTGACTAATGGTGAGGCATGACCAATACTTAGAGAACAGTGTGGGCTCTTAAATTATGGTTATTACAAAGAAAGAGAGAGCCAGTGCACATGGGTTTGTTATCAGAGGCCTACTTTTGGAAAACCACAGCTGTGGTTACTCTGCTGGCAGAGCCTGGTGCTGCCACCAGGTGGCGGTAATAATTTGATTAAATTTGAGAGAAAGAAATTTGAGGAAAAGACCAAGGCCACCTCCACCACCAATTAAAACAATCTACTGTCTTGGGGCGCCTGGGTGGCTCAGTTGGTTAGGCGACTGCCTTCGGCTCAGGTTATGATCCTGGAGTCCCGGGATCGAGTCCTGCATCAGGCTCCCTGCTCAGTGGGGGGTCTCCTTCTCCCTCTGACCCTCCCCCCTCTCATGTGCTCTCTCTCTCATTCTCGCTCTCTCAAATAAATAAATAAAATCTTAAAAAAAAAACAAAACAATCTACTGTCTTAACAGTCTTCCAGAAAACCTGGAACAGACCATTATGAGACGAGAGGGAGCATGGTCAAAACGCAGAGCCTTGTCTGTTTTCCATTCAGTAAATGTATAATCAGGGTACTTAGTATAGGGTGCTGATCATTCCCCAGCAAAAGGTACATAGAAGGCTGTTTGTTGATTTGAAAAGAAAACAAATCTACCAAGAACAAAGGGGCAGAGGGAGAGAGGGAAGCAGATTCCCTGCTGAGCAGGATCCTGAGATCATGACCTCAGCCGAAGGCAGACGTTCACCCGACTGAGCCACGCAGGCGCCCTGAGATGGCATGTCTTGGGCTGGCAGGACACTGGGTGAAGCCACACTTGACTTAGGATGCCCTCTGTATTCACTGTCCCAGCCCGCTGTCCTCTTTTGATGCTCCTTTCAGGAAGGTTGTAGTGTTGATTGAGGTGACAGCAGTTTAGGGCATGGCTGTTTCTACATCGCAAAACAACAAAAACCGAAATAAAAGAGCTTTAATCTAGTCAAGGCTCATTCTGCAGATGATAGATCTCTTCCAGGAGCCTGGTATTGGCCTTAGACACAGCATTGTTTCTTCTCTGTGTTAGGACTGCCTCTTACTCAAGCTCCTGAAATTCTGACTGCTGAGAACTTTTGACCCTGACAGCTCCCTTCTTTATAGAAAATGCTGCCTGCTTTCCAGAGAACACGGGGGTCATCAAACTGGGGAAGCACCCTTATCTCCTCTTATTCTTTCCAGTGCTTTTCCTCCCCTTTTCCTTCCTCTCAGCTGGCTGAGGGGCAAAAGCATAAAAGATCCTTTAGAACTGGTGTTGGGGAATGCGTATATAAACAGGCACAGGAGGGCACAGTTGGTAGAAGTACAAGATGGTATAATCTCTTTTCAAAAGGCAAGATAGCAGTAGTTGTTAAAAATGTAAAATGTGCCAACCCTTTGATCTGGAGAGCTCACTTCTAGGAATATGTCTTCCAGTGCTGTTCACAAAAGTACGAACAGGTAAACAGAAGACTGTTCGTAGCAGCACTGGACGTAAGTGAAAAGCAAAAAATTGTCAAACATTCATAATAACAGTACACAGATGATACCAAGGATGTGTGTTTTGATGTGGAAGATGTTCAGAAGTTGCTTAAGTAATTTTGAGCCCTCCTTTGTTAAGTAAAGAAATGTGTGCTGTGGGGCGCCTGGGCGGCTCAGATGGTTAAGCATCTGCTTTCGGCTCAGGTCATGATCTCAGGGGCCTGGGGTCGAGCCCCACATCAGGCTCCCTGCTCAATGCAGGGCCTTCTTCTCCCTCTCCCTCTGCCATTCCCCCTGCTGTGCTCTCTGGCTCTGTCTATCTCTCTGTCAAATAAATAAATCTTTAAAAAAAGAAAAAAGAAACGTGTGCTGAAAACCGGTGTAATCGTGTTTTGCCAGTCCTGATACTATGTTTTCGTCATTTGTCACTTGGTTGGCTGAAGTTCATCCTCTAGTTGTTTAGTCAGGAAGGCTCATGCAGCTGTATTCCCAAAGTTCCTGTGAAAACATTTTTAGTTTCATACGTGAACAGTGGTTAACTGACTGTAGTGTTCTTAGGACCCCCTTTTTGTTTCTAAGGCCATTTTAACCAGTACTTTCTTTCACCTGCTGTGTTGTACCTCTTTGCCAGATGGTCCACTTCCACTGGCTTATTCCCTCTTTTCAACCAAGGAAGCGTTAGTTCCATTTTTTGCTTGACTTATTTCCATGTATTGTCTACGAGTAGCCCCAGCTTGCTTCTCCTCATCTGGCTTTCTCAAGATAATCTCAGATTTTCTTGCCGAGGTTTCTGGTTTCTTCCCTGGATGGCCCCCAGTACAGTGAAAACAAGTTTCAACGAGTTTTTGGCACTTAGAGGCTGCACTTGCAGCACACTAATTCTGTGTCTCCCTCTAGGTTACCAACATTAAGAAGACACTCAAAGCCACTGCCGCCTCCTCGGCTCAGGAGATGGAGCAACAATTGGCGGAACGGGAGTGTCCCCCTCACGCTGAGCAGAGGCAGCCCACCAAGAAGATGTCCAAAGTGAAAGGTCTGGTCTCCAGCCGCCACTAGGGCCGGCTGGGGCAGCTGGTACTCACCAGGCCTGGGTCAGGTGGGGAGGGGACACCAAGGGCCTATTTCCTCCCCTCTCTACCTTCCGTGAGTTCCAGACCTGCCCGGCCCCTCACCAGCGCCTCCCACCCTGTTGGTACTGTTCCAGAAGAACCGTTAATCCTTTCTCCCCCACTTTCTCCTCCCCCAGTTGTTCCTTCAGACTCAGGGGCTCCACTGATGCCATCCCAACAGGGTCAGACACTGCCCAGCTTCCCTCCAGGAGGTTCTTGTCTTTGTTTAAGGGCTTGTCTCCCTCCCAGTTTTTCTTTTGCTCCGTGTCATTTTTGTCAGGCTGGTCCTAAGCCGGAGGCAGCTTTAGCCGGCCCGCAGGATGACTGCGAAGGAGGCTCCTCTCTGAGTGAGGAGGAGGGTGTGCCTCCTCCAGCCCCATGTACCACACACAGTACCCACACGGGTGCAGGTGGTCTCTAGCCAGGTATCAAATGCTTTGTTTTCCCTCTCCTGCCTTATCCCTTGTTGGCAGCTCCGATCAGGCCACGGAGGGATGTGATGCTGGGCTATGTTTACTAAACCTGCGGGTTTTCAGCCTCTTAAGCCCAGCTCCAATCTCTCATTAGTTGGGAGCACTGGGTTGACTAACCTCTGGTATCTGAGCACCAGTGGAGGGTGCTGCGGGTCTGCTGGGTGGCAGAAGTTTCTTCCGGTTTGGTGTTCTTTGCTGGCCATGCTTCCTGCCCTGCTGCCCCCTTGACTCCTCAGCCTGGTTTTCAGTGTGAAGGCCCCAGCTGCCGCCCAGAACTGTCTGCCGACACTTGCTCTCCCGAGACCCTTTATCCCTCCCGGCGGTGTCTAAGCTGGGGACGGTCGTGCTGAGGGCCCTCTGTCTGCTGAAGGACCTGCTGCTGCTTCTGTCTCTCTCTTTCCACCCCTCCTTGGCTGATGACCCAGAGCCCTCTGATGATGGCATTCTCCTGGCAAGAGAAAAGGACTTGACTAGCCTTTCTGAACTTGAACAGTTTCAGGTTATATTTTAATTTTTTTTTTTTTTTTTGTACAGGTTCTGATTCTAATACATTTCAACATGCTTTTTTTCCCCCTCGTGTCAATATTTGTTAAACTAATCGCCGGTGATTTTTCACCTGGTTGGAGGGTGGTGTGTGTGTTTGTGTGTGTGTGTTGTTGTTTTTTTTAAGGGGAGGTGGAGGTCCTGGACTGATATTAAAGTTCAATGAGAGAAAAAGCACATTTTAGAACAAGAAATAAAAGTGTAGATTTAATGTATGTGACTGTGGAGTGTGGGGTTGTGTAGCTGGTGGATCTGGAGGGTCTGGGATTAGGGTGGTTCAGGGAAAATGTGACACTCTTTCTGTTCCATGGATAAAAAACGGGTTTCTCCTTTTTCCAGACTCTCCAGCAGGTGTTGACTGTGGATTGAATGTCAACAAAGTATTGTTTCCCTTTTCACCAGGTCCGTGTGCCCATATAACCTGTTGCCCACCTGGAGAGTTTAATTCCCAAATTATGTTTCATGAAACCCCTTGACAGATGCTCTGTGGAAAAGGGGTTCTGTTGTTAAATAAATTTCACACATCCTACATCCCACATCCTCACTGGAAATTCATTTTAAGGTCTCAGAAAAGGCCTGGGTGAGGAAGCCTATTCCCACACTGATTTCACCACCAAATTCTTCTTGTGGAACTATCCACTATCTAGTGGAATACACTTTGAGGAAATTTTTGGAAACATTATCTATTTCTCAAAAACACCTCCTAGCCTTGTAGGTTTTTACAGCTATACTTTCTAGACCTAAAACAGGCACTCTCACTCTTGGCAAGTGGTTTTTCATCCTTATCTTTCGCACTGGGGAGCAGACTAGGAAGCCTGGCTTGACTTGTGTGAAATGTGTGACCATTTGTTTGACTGCCCCAGGGCCCTGAGGAGCTTTAGGTTCATCTTCTTTATGGTTCTGCTGCTTGCTTCCTTAAAAATAGTAATGGCAGTACTAAGAACACATTTGTGAAGTGCTCTATAAAGTGTCTTCATGTATAATAAGCCACTGAATCCCATCCACTCAATCTCCTCAGGCTGTAAGGGTAAGTATTACTACAGTTCTCGCTTTACGTATGAGAAAAGAGGACTCAGAGACTCAAAGTACTCTGACTGCAAGTGCAAACAGACTCCTAGGTCTCCCGGCTCGTACATCCTGCCATCTTCTCTGTGTTACAGTCTAATTTAGAATCGGCTCCCCACGTGCTCGCTTAAGCAGCACATATACTAAAGTTAGTCTGCTCCCCAGACGGACCTTTGGCATCCTTTTACCTGCTTGTTCCTCTGAGGGCTCATCTTGCTTTTAACTGACACCCAACACACCACAGTCTCTGCTCCCCAAACCCACTTAGCCACTTTGTAAGGAATCAGGGTGGATGGGGCTGGGGCTCTAGGAATTGCGGGAACAGCTGGAATGTTCATTGCTCTGTTGGGTTCCCCATCTGCCATGTCAGGCTCCATGTTCTGACGGCTGGGCTGTCTGAAATATGCATAGGTGTTTTACTTCCAGTGTTCAGAAAAGGGGTCCTCATCAATAGGGCAGCATCTTAGGAAGGAGACATTGCAGCATTAAGCAGCATTAGCTAGGGAGCAGTGCCTCTAGCCACCTTCTTTAAGCTGTTTGCTTTCTGAAGTCCTCTGGTCTTTGCTGTCTGTCCAAATGAGAGGCATTCTGGTTCCTACTTGGGTAACATTAGGAAGGTAGTCAGAGCCGGGTTGCTGGAAACCAAATCACGTTCCAGTTCTTAGTCATTATTCTAACAGCCTGAGACTTCAAACACTTTTTTGAAATGCAGCAATTGATTGATTTGTACTGGACCTGAGGGCTGTCATATATGTACTTGAGTTTCAAGTAATAGCATGCTTTGATCATTCTCTGATCGTACCTGTGTCTTTCTGGGGATTCTGCATACAGCCATGAGCATCTGATCGCTTCAGTAAGTCTTTTCTTGTAGTTATGCTTGAGACTTACAGATTGAAATCTATTTTTTAGTATAAATTTCACTTTGCATCTCCATTACATTACCCTGAGGATATTAAATGGATCTTTTAAACTTATGTCTGTTAGGCAGGTTAGCTATGACTTGACCTCAGGACAGTAAAGGTGTTCATTATATAAAGGGAATGTTTTTTGGGGATGAGAACTGTTGTTCTCAGTTAAGGATAAAACAAGGAAGTAAGTGATGGAGAAGGGAAAGATAGGGTGTGGCCCAACTCTTTTTGGGGTCATTTATGCCTGTCCTTTCATTGCTTTTCCCTAGTCAGAGATTCATCTAGTTACTTCCTTTCCAGATTTTCAGTTTCACAGGAAATGGCGTGGAACCATGGGAGTGAATTATAGAACCTGTGGAGAACATGCATAAGTAGTATAGGAAGGTCACAATGGAACTCTGGCAAACACCTCCAGCTTGACTCTAAAAGAAGAGAGATGCCCCTGAAGAAATTTTATTTTTATTTATCTATTTTTAAAGATATATTTGAGAGAGAGGGAGAGAGGATCCCAAGCAGACTCCCCGCTGAGCTTGGAGCCCAGTGCGGGGCTCGATCCCACTACCATGAGATCCTGACCTGAGCTGAAATCAAGAGTCGGACACTCAACTGAGTGAGCCACCCAGGCGCCCCATAATTCTTTTTGTTGTTTTTTTTTAAATTTATTTTATTAAGTAGGCTCCATGCCCAACGTGGGGCTTGACCTCATCACCCTGAGATCAAGTCGTGTGCTCTACCAGCTGAGCCAGTCAGGTGCCCCTCGCCCCTAAAGAAATTTTAGAATGGGCAGAGAAACAAGGAAAACCGAAAGAGCTTGGGAGCTCCTCCAGCACCTCACATTGCTGCCGGAGAAGGCCCACGACTGCAGGGCGGTGCCGCTATACGTCTGCTGTGTCTCTTGTCTCTAAACCCAGCCGGGTCCTCAGAGCTGTTGGGCCGTCCCATCGTCTGCCCCGAGCCAGTGTGTGCTCACCGCCTACAGCCGGTCTAGTTTCACCGTTCTCTCAAAGCGGTGTGCCTCATCACCCCTCACTCGGCGATGACTGGATTTCCTGCTTCGTAGTGAAAAGAACACTAGGTTTTCTCCACCTACAGAATCATCTGCTTCCAGCCTTACCTGCTTTGTTCCTTTCGAAGTGGAAAAGGTATCCCTTCTGTGTGAGTAATTCGTCAACTGTGCCATGTCGAGCTGCGTCTCCTGTCCCCAGAGTTTTCTGCCTCTGTCGCTCCCCACTACTGCGTGTGATAAGAAATTGTGTACTTTAACTCTCCCTGAACCTGATGTCCAGAGCCACCACCTTTTTTCTCTTTTTTACAATCAAGCTCTAGCATTGTCTACCCTTTCTGTCTCTACTTCCTTTCTCACGCCTAAATATGATCTGAGCCGAAATCAAGAGTCTGACGCTTACCTGACTGCCTCCCAGGCACCCCATCTGCCTTCATCTTTATGTTATAGTTGGCCCTCTTGAGCCCACTTATTTAAGTGTTATTTTAGTTTTCATGGTCCCAATCTCTAGATTCGCCTTGTGTTCCCCTGCCTCTTCTAAAATTTCTTCAGGGGCATCTCTTCCTTTAGAGTCTTAGTAGTAGGCATTTGCTAGGGTTCCATCATGACCTTTTTTTTTCCTTTCAAGATTTTATTTATTAGAGAGCTAGAGAGAGAGAGAGAGTGAGAGTGCAGTAGCAGGGAGGAGGGGGCGAGAGAGGGAGAAGTAGGCTCCCCACTGAGCAGGGAGCCTGATGCAGTACTCAATCTGAGGACCCTGGGATCATGACCTGAGCTGAAGGCAGACGTTTAACCAACTGAGCCACCCAGGTGCCCCTATGGTGACCTTCTTATTTTATTTCTATACATTCTCCATAGGTTCTGTGATTCACTCTCATGGTTCCGCTTCTATTCATAATACCCAAATCTCTGTCTCCACTCATTCTGCCAACATGTGTAGTCAGCAGCTGAGGTGGGCATCTCTACGTGCCGTTTTCCAGCTCTACTCAGATAGTAAATGGCACCCACCAGTTGCCAAGTGTACTGTTTTGTAGGGCTGGCATAACAAAATACCACAGACTAGGGGCTTAAACAAAAGAAGTTTATTTCCTCACAGTTCTGGAGGCTGGAAGTCCAAGATCAAGGTGTTAGCAAACTTGATGTCTCCTGAGGCCTCTCTCCTGGGCTGGCAGATGGTCACCTCACTGGGGCCTCACATGGCCTTTCCTCTGTGCGTGTGCATCCCTGGTGTCCGTCTCTTCCTATAAGGATTCCGGTCATACTGGATTAGGACCCCACTTTTATGAGTTCATTTAACCTTAATTACCTCTTTAAAGCCTATCCCCAAGTATGGTCACATTAGGGTTAGGGCTTCAACACATTTTTGGGAGAACATAAATTTCCGCCTCTCCGTGCTTCCCTGCTGTGTGGCAGCAGCCTCCCCTGCCGACAGTCCAGCCTCCCGATGCCTCCCTCGTGATCTTTCAGACTGCAGTGGCTTCCCCTCCCTAAAGTCCAGGTTTCTGTCTGGTGTTGAGAAGACTGTCGTGCCGTGGACTCAGACCCTGTCACAGGTCCCTCCGCTTCTCACCCCATATGCTCCAGTCTCCCTGAGCTTCTGTGGTTCAGAAAGCGCCATGGCCATCTGCACCACTGGACCTCTTTACGTTCGTGCAGTTTGCTCCGTCTGGGTTTCTTGCCTCCCCTGCCCCTGTCCACCTGGCAAACGCTCATCCACGAAAGCTCCCATTGCTGGGGATAACCCCCAGCTGCACCATTTGGTACCCTACACCTTTTTTGGTGTTCCCACCTATTTCTTGCATTACAGTCCTTTATAATTTATTTGCCCCCCTACTAGACTGTGAGCTTCTTGAAAGCAGGGGCTGTGCTCCCTTCTCACGCCTCCATGGTGCTCCGTGTTAGGAAAGCCTTCCCCAGCCCAGAATGCCTGTGCCACGGGACCCGGCAGAGGCGCAGCCTCGTGCGGGTGTGGGCGGATGGAGGCTGCTGCAGTTGCCTGGAGCTCCAGAAGGTGGAGCCACACTCCACTGTTGTGGGGTGCTAGTGTACGTGGACTGGCATCCTGTCACTGCCAACAACCGGTCAGCGGGATCGTGGCCCCCAGCGTGGAGGCCTGCCCCGGTCTAGGCTTGTCCAGGGGGAGCCGCTAGCACCTGAGCACTTACTGTGTGCTGGGTTAAGCACTTCTAATGGGTGGCTCATTGGATCCTCACAAGAACTGTAAGGTAAGTACTATTGTAACTGGTTTTACTACTGGGGAAACAGCTCTGAGTTACTATGTGCCAGAGCTGGGATTTATATCCAGATCTGACTCAGACTACATCTGAAATTAAGGCATGGCTGTACCTCTGGGAGGCTGGGGGTGGCCAGGTTCAGGCTCCAGGACTGAGAATGCAGAGACAGCAAAGGGGTTCTTGCTCTCCCAGGCTGTTCATATTATTCGATAATTTGTTCTTTTCCCTTAATAGATTGTGAACATCTTTCCATATTGTAGTGGTTTTAAAGTATGTCTACAAATGCTTTGATACTCCTCCCACAAAAGGTAGAGCCTGATTCCCCCACCCCTTGAATATTGAATAGAATGTGGCAGGAGTGATGCTGAGTGACAGGCTGGATTAGGAAGGTGATACTCAGCATACGAAAATCCAAGCTCTTTCTTGGGATGCATGCCTTGGAATCCCTTGGCTTTGCTGAGAGATCTCATGCTGGAGAGATCACCTGGAGGGGCAGGGGCAGGAGGGGGGAGGGAAGAAGGGAGAGACAGATGCCCAAAGAGTCTTCACAGTACAGTGCTACCTGAGAATGAGCAAGCCTTAAGGTAATTCCAGTGCCCAGCTTTGAGGCTGGTACCAAATGGTGCAGAGACAAGCTCTCCTTGCCAAACCCTCACCGACTGCAGACCAGTGAGCAAAATACAGTACAGCTCTTCCTTGACTTATGATGAGGTTGTGTCCTGATAAACCCATTGTAAGTTGAAAATATAAATTGAAAATGCATTTAAAACACCTATCAAACACCATAGCTTAGCCTAGCCCACCTTAAACATGCTGAGAACACTCACACTAGCCTACAGTGGGGCAAGATCATCTGACGCAAAGCCCATTTTATAATAAAGCGTTGACTATGTCATGTAATTCATTAATACCGAAAGTGACAAACAATGGTTGCGTGTATCCGTTGTTGACCCCCCTGATCGTGTGGCTGGCGGGGAGCTGCAGCATCATGAGAGGATCGTACTGCACCTTGCGAGCCTGGGAAAAGATCCAAATTCCAAATTTGAAGTACAGTTTCCACCAAATGTGTCTTGTTTTTGCACCATTGTAAAGTCAAAAAATCTTAAGTTGGAACTACCATGTTGGGTACTGCCTGTAACTGCTGCTAATATTTAAGCTTCAGGCTGGGGTAGCTTGTTACTCAGCACTAGCTAACTGAAATAGATGTCAGCAAGGACAGTGGTGTGCCCTAGTTTGAATTCCATGATGTAGGTGTATCAATTTGTACAGTCATTGGACAGCTGGTCTCCCAGTATTTTATTTATGTGAAAAAATATTCATGTGGAGGTTTACAGATCTCTAACACAGATATCAGTCCTTTGTCTTCGACAGTTGTCACCTTCATCTAGCATTTTGGGATGGTGGGGTGTTGTCTCATCCACCTGGGTCAGTCCCTCCATGCTGTAGCTGTATTGTTGGTCTACAGTGTGTCAGGCATGTTCTAAGCGTCGTGAAGGAACCAGATGATACCTCTGACTTCATGGAGCTTTTGTTCTTGTGGGGAGATAGACAATAAAGGTGTGAAATGGGTAAAATCCGGCCCCATTACTGTGAGTGTGGAAAGAAAGGAGGGGAAAGGTTTCAAGCAATGAAGACAGCCTCTTGGAGGTCAGCTTCAAAGGAATCACAGGCTTCATTCTAATTTTTTTTTCTTTTAGTTTTAAATTTTGAAATGGCTTCCTGTTTGACTTCTGGGAGAAGAATGAAGGCATTTTGCCTGAGAACATGGCAGTTTGAAGATTGGCTTCTGGTTATAATTTCTTCACTCAGTTGACTGTGTCTGATAACTTCTTTAGGAGAAATCCCTAGAGGTGGAATGTTTGAGATTCAGAGTAGTTGGAATTTTAAAAAAGATTTTATGTATTTATTTGAGAGAGAGCACATGCACAAGTTGGGGGAAGGCAGAGGGAGAGGGAGAAACAGACTCCCGCTGAGCATGGAGCCTGACATGGGGCTTGATCCCAGGACCCTAAGATCAGGACCTGAGCTGAAGGCAGATGCTTCTTAACCAACTGAGCCACCCAGATACCCCAGAGTAGTTGGAATTTTAAGGTCATTTCTGCATAGACCCAAGCTCCCACTGAAGGATCTGCTGACTTACACTCCTCCCAGTGATGCAAGCCAGGGCTTCACCACAGGGTGCCTGGATGTCCGAGCTCTAGTGGGTTCCAGAGGGTGCTCTGCTGGGTTTGAGCACTTTCTGTGTTTGCCTCGTTTTGTGACAAGCCCTGGACTGCATTAGACGTTGCCATTGTTTTCCATTAGAGCCAATCTGATTCAGGGGGAATAGTATCTCTTTGATGTTGTGGTTTGCATTTCTTTAATTACCAGTGAGGGTTAATACTTTTCATATGCTGATTATCCTATTGCGTTTCTTCTTTTGTGACTTTTCTTGTTCTTGTCCCTGACTCATTGCTCTGCTGGGACCATTGCTTTTTTTCGATTTTTAAGTACTACCTAGAAGTTACCAGCAGAGGGCAGCAGTGCACCAGGGTGCTGAGGAAATGGTGTTGGACCCTGAACCTCAACAGTGTTATTTTGGACAAAGGCAAAGCCTGGGTCCTGGGGTGTTGGCATCAATGGACTTGGGGGGAACTTAGAACAGTCAAGATGGTTAATTTCCTATACAAATCGAGTTATTCATCTGAAATGGGTGGGTTTGGAACAAGAAGATGACTTTTGAAAGGCCAAGACTGTATGTCCCAGAGTGGTAAATGAATTCTGTCTGGTAGGAGACACCCAGGAGCTCTTAGACAAGGGCTGTCATTGTGGCACTGTGAGTCCCAGGTTGTTGCCAGAGTAAGGGTGTGTGTGTGTGTGTGTGCACGCACATATGCATGCACATGCCCTCCCTATCCTCCAGAAAGGTAGAACACAATTGCATGTATGCTAGCCTCTCTCTGTGAGCTGTCTTGTTCTGTCCTCAATCTCACTGAGAAATTGAAGCAGCTTAATAGGGAGGGCCTGGTGATGCTGCTGAAATGTGGAATTGTGAAGGGCAGGGCACTCGTGAATGCTGCCCCAGCCTCCTGACCCCTAGGAGCTAGATGAGCATCAGGGCGATAGGAAGCCCTGAAATCATATGCAGACCTATCAAGCACTTACATATCTTCTTTAAAAAACATTTAATTTTGGGGCGCCTGGGTGGCTCAGTCTGCCTTCGGCTCAGGTCATGGTCCCGGGGTCCTGGGATTGAGCCCTGCATCGGGCTCCCTGCTCCGCGGGAAGCCTGCTTCTCCCTCTCCCACTCCCCCCTGCTTGTGTTCCCTCTCTCGCTGTGTCTCTGTCAAATAAATAAAATCTTTAAAAAAATAAAAAAACAAAAAACATTTAATTTTGAGATAATTTTAGATTCCACTATAGAATTAGTTGCAAAAATAGTAGCGACCCTGTGTACCTTTCACCCAGTTCCACCAGTGCTAACATCTCTCTTAACTTTAGTATAATATCTAAACCAGGAATTGACATTGGTACAATCCAGGCCTTATTCAGATACCATGACCTTTACATGCATTTGTGTGTGCGCATGACATTGCTGAGCCACGTGAGCGGTCCTAGGCCATCTTTTGGAATTCTTGTTTTGCGCAAAAAGTATACCCATATTTAAGTCATTGTTAGTAGCATTTTGTTACTTGCAGCTATAACATTCCTAATATACCTCCAGTTGCAAGTGTAGGAAACCTGTTGCAAACTTGCTCAATTTAAAGAAAAGAAAAAAAAAAGGAAGGGGGGAATATTGGTTCATGTAATAAAATCCAGAGGAATGACTAAACTGGCCTCCAGAGGCTCAGAATGTCGTCAGAAAACTTGCTCCATGGGGCGCCTGGGTGGCTCAGTTGGTTAAGCACCTGACTCTTGGTTTCGGCTCAGGTCATGATCTCTTGGTGTTGGGCTCCACGCTCAGCGGGGAGTCTGCTTGAGATTCTTTCCCCCTCCGTCTTCCCCCTCCCCGCTCCTCCCCGTGCTTGTGCACACGTGCACGTGCTCTCTCTCTCAAATAAAATCTTTAAAAAAAGAAAAAGAAAAAGAAAGAAAGGAACTTGCTCCATTTCTCTGCAATGTCCATGGCTCTGCACACTTTTGAGTTCTGGCTTTATTCTCAGGGCACCTTCCCTCAAGATCAAGAGAAGCTGTAGCAGTCCTACACCTTTCATCCTCACTGCAGGTCGCACGGAAGTGAGGGACTCCGGGGCTTTCATCACTCCCTACAGCGGTTGTAAGGTTCATTCTAATTGGACCAGCCTGGGTCAGGTGCCCCTCTCTCAACCAATCACGGGCCAAGGGAATGACATTCAGTGATTGGCCTGTGCCTGGACTCCTAATCCCTCCTTGAACACCTGGAGATAGGGATATTTTATTGGTTTAATCTAAGCTTAAACTGGAGATGAGGTGATCCTACCCTGACCACATGGGAGAAGGGAGGTGTCTGAAAAGAAATTTGAGGTGCTACTACGAGTGGGAGGGGAAATGGAGGCTGGACAGCAAACTGCCCGGGTCTACTACCTCCAGCATAGGGTGTCCCTCTCTGGTCCAATCAGCTATGACTGGGAGGACAGGATCATATGGTACAGGCATGTCTACCCGGATGGGGGTGCAGTTCTGACATAAAGGAGTTGACAGCTGGACCACAATAGTGGTTCATGCCTCCGAGACACTGTTCCGCAGGTCTCCATGTGCCTCAGGCCTTTAAGCTGGTTGTGACGTCTCTAGCCATCCCCACTGGCCAGGGGCCCAGCGGGCCACCTAGGAGATGCTATGGTTGAGACAGGGTCTTGCGTTTCAGCTGCATATGCCAGGCAGTGCTTAGGATGTATTTAGATAGGAAACCCCACCTCCACGCCCCACCCCATCCACACTGCGTTCACTGGCTGCCCACTGTGTCCTCAGGCTGTCCAGTCCAGTCCTCACTTTCCTGCTGTACTCTTCCCTACCCCCACCATGAAGTCCACCCCGTCCAAATGGGCACAGAGGTCTTCAGAGAGACTTTCCTGTGGCAAGGTGGCTTCTCTTGCCTCTCAATAGCCAGGCTTTTGGAAAAGCTCAAGATTTCCTGAAGTGTGCTATTTGTACCATGGTGTTAAGTGACATATGCATCAATTTTTTTTAACATTCCTTTTTATTTATTATTTTTTAAAGATTTATTTATTTGGGAGAGAGAGAGCAGGAGGGAGGGGCAGGGGGAGAGGGAGAGAGAGTCTTAAGCAGACTCTGTGCTCAGTGCGAGCCTGTCGCTTTATTCCATCTCATGATCCTGAGATCACGACCCCAGCCAAAACCAAGCCAGGTCGCTTAACTGCACCACCCAGGCGCCCCAACATTCCTTTTTAAATCTTTTTACTTAAAAAATCTTTTTACTTAAAACTCTTTTGAAATAGAGATATAGAAATATGCAAAACAAAGGTAGAGCTTAATGAAGTATTGTAAGGCAAGCACCCTAAATGCTCTTGTAACGCAAGAGGTGGAATGTTGCAGCCACCCCAGCAGCTCCTCCACGTTCCTGGGCCAAATCACAGTCATGTCCCCCCCACCCCCGCCGCCAAGAGTAACCACTGCCTGCTTTTTATAGTAACCACTTCCTTGTGTTTCTTTATAGTTTCAGCATCCAAGTGTGCATCTTTAGAAACTATGGTTCAGTCTTGCCCACTTTTTTTTTTAAAGATTTATTTATTTGAGAGAGCGAGCGAGCGCATGAGCAGGAGAGGCAGGGGGAGAGGGAGACAGAATCTCAAGCAGAGTCCTCGCTGAGTGCGGAGCCTGACACAGGGCTTGATCTCATGACCCTAAGCCAAAACCAAGACTTGGATGTTTAACTGACTGTGCCAACCAGGCACCCCAGTCTTGCCCACTTTTAAAAATACATCTTTACCTCTCTTTAATCTTCAGAGTCTCCTCTTATCCCTTTCCTTTCCTTTCATTTTATCTGTTGAAGAATCCAAGCCCTTGGACTGTAGCGTTTCCCACTGTCTGGGGTTTGTTTGCTGCCCGCTCCTGGGACAGTTCCATATGCTCTGCTGCCCTTTGTATTTGCTGCTCATTGTCCGCTGGATCTAGAAGCTTGATGAGACCTGGTTTCTGTCTTTTTGGCAAGACTCTAGGTGGTGATGTGTTCCTTCATCAGGGGCCACATAATGTCAGGCTGCCGCTCCCTCTGTGGTGTTTGTAGCTACGGATGCTCAGTTCCTAGATTCATTAATTCACTGGGGGTCCAAGATGGTGACATATATTGTTTTCATTGTGCTATGATTCACATTCTATTGCTTATTAATTTTGTCATTCCACACAATTTATAAGTAAATAGGCTTTGAGAAAATGTCTTGAGAGTGTTAAACAGATGATGGCATCGTTGATGAGACCGTTCCAGTGTTCTACACGAGGTAATGAAAAGAACCACAGCTGCCACCACTACCAAATGATGATATTTTAATTCCATCATTTCTTTTTCATTTATTTGCTGGATTTCTTTATAAACAGATGCTTCCTCTCATCTACCATGAGGTTACCCAGTGGTATGGCTCATGTAGAAGAGGCAGGATAAATGCTTCCTTTATTCCCTATATTTATCAGTTTGCAGAATAATAAGCTCCTTCCTTATTATCCTCTGCAGGTGACCAAGTTCATTTTTTCAGTATCATCATGAACTCACAGATTTAAATAAATTTGATGAGTTTCAATTTGTTGCAATTATTACAATGTTCAAAGCTCAAACTGTCCTATCTTTGGTCAGTGGGAACCCCTGTGGGTTGGCTTCTGGGTTCTTTTGACATTACCCTAGTCTACGTATAGCCTATCCATGATGGCTTGCATGCCTCCATTTATGTCAGGATGGTCCAGACGCCTTTTGTACATTTTCTCCTCCTGCTGTCAGTCATTTCTCCGTACAGCCCTGACTTTTAGTGGGAAATGGCCTTTTGTGACCACAATGTGGACTCCAGGGATGCTCACTGCTATGAATTGGTCCTTGTTTCCAGGCGTTTTGAATGGACGGAGCTCTTAGGTATAGATAGAATGATAGATTAAATACCTCACAAGTTCATACTGTTTTTCCAATTAAATTTCAGGACTATGGATTTTTTATTTAATCTTTTAAAAAATTACAGCTGTCTCTTCTTTCTTCCACACTGAGCATCCTGATTTTAGGACACAGGGGACGATAGTTAAAATAGCTCATAATTACTCATTTGTTTTAGGCAACATTACACACACAACAGGGAATATCAGTACTAATGCTGCTACCAGCAGAATGACAACTGAGAAGAGTTTAAAAGTTCTCGTGCTCGCTCCAGCAGGACACAGAATAAAACTGGAATGATACTGAGAAGATTAGCATGGCCTCTACACAAGGATGACACACAAATTCGTGAAGTGTTCCATATTAAAAAAAAAAAAGTTTGTACCCCAATGTTTATAGCTGTTCTGTAGCTACATCAATAGAGCTTATACTCTTCATATACCATATTCTCTGCCTTTTAAGCCTCATACAGTTTTGGTTCTACCAGTAACTATGTATTTAATGCTGTCTGCTAGTTCTTATGCTGATGTAGCTAGTAATTTTGGCAGTCTGAGTCTTGTTCTCTAGTAAATTCTTCAGGAAGTGCTCATGGAAACAGTATTCCCTGAGTTCTTGTACACTGATAACAGTGTGTACCTTTTACACTTGAAAGTCAGTTTTCTTGAATATAAATTCCTTGGCTCACACTTCTGCCTTAGATAGCTCACACCATTTTTTTTCGGATACAAAGAAGTGCTGTTGAAAAATCTGATGATAATCTAATTTTCTTTCCCTTGTAAGTCACTTGTTCTTCTTCACTTCGATTATTAAAGGATTCCCCCTCCCTTAATATCCAGTCAATTTACTAAAGTATGTCTTGGTGTTGCTCATTCTGAGTCAGTTTTCTCAAGCATATTGTATTCTTTTTTAACATATATGCACCAGTTACTCATCTATTGATTCTCAGCTTCCAAAACCATCTTCACTGTCTGCTCTGCAATAATGGAGCTGCACCCCATAGCTATTTCTCCTTTGAGAGTTAAACTTTGTCAGTAGAGCGTGCTGTAGGGGACTGGAGGAGGAAGGGGTTTCTCTTCTTGACTCTAGTGTGCCTCATGCATAAGCCTATGCAGTGCCTACCATGCATGGAGCACAGGGCATTACCCATGGAAAACTTCCCTTGGCATTCCCTTGGGTGGTCTCAGCTTCAGCAAACTTCTCCACCATCCAGTGAGTCACAGCTGTGTTCCCTTCCAAGGTCTTGGCATCAGTTCTGAGGAAGGAGGACCTTTTCTTGGTACCTCTGTCTCAGACCTGGGTGTAGAGATTTTGCCCTTTATCTGCTACTTCTGCATTCCTTAAAGTTCCTTTTAGTCTTTACTGGCCATTCCTCCATTATTCCAACCTCCTGTTATAGTTAGTAATCCCTGATATGAAACTTTCCTGTTCAAACTCCTTTGTGGTTTCTTTCTCCTACATGGATCCTGACTAATGCAACGTAGTATCAAATCACTGCCGTCCTGCACTCCCCCCCCCCCACTTTTTCTAATTTCAGGGAAATTTCCTTGAATTTTAGTTTCTAGTATTTGTTCTGTTCCCTTGTTATGAGTTTCAGTTTCAGGCACTGCTTTGACTATTTCCTATATTTGTCATTTTCTTTTGAACTCCTTTATGTGTACTTCTCACATTTTATTTCTCATGAACGTCATCTGATTTGCTCTTGTATTTTTTCTAATTTAGTCTTCATACCTGAAATTATTGTTTCTTTATTTCTAAATTTGTCCTAAGTGCTATTGTCTCACTTCTGAGTTTTTCTAATTATGATTTTTGTAATTTCTTTTTTCTTGACTTGGAATAGTTGGTATAGTTTCACTTATTGTCTCTATGGATGTTATTCTGCTTCTTATTCTCTTTTTGTATTTTTCTTACACTTTGGGTGGGATTTTTTATTTTTTTCTTTATGTGAAATTAGTTCTCTGAACTTTTGGAATGAGGTGGGTTGAGGAAGATTTCCTAACTTCTATAATTTTAATATAGTGTTTTTTGAAAAGAATTATTAGGGGGGTCCTGGGTGATGCAGTTGGTTAAACACCTGACTCGGTTTTGGCTCAGGTCGTAACCTCAGTGTCATGAGATTGAGCCCCATGTCAGGCTCCATGTTTAGTGTGGAGCCTGCTTAAGACTTCCTCTACCTCTGTCCCTCCCCCCTGCCCTCTCTCTCTCTCTCAAATAAATAAATAAATCTTTAAAAAAAGAGAATTATTAGAACTGATAACAAGTTCAACAAGGTTGCAGGATACAGGATTAATATACAAAAACCAGTTGTATTTCTGTACACTTGCAATGCACAATCTGAAAATAAAATAAAATAAAATTCATTTACAATAACACCAAAAGGAATGAAATGAATAACTTTGACAACAGAAGTGTAAAACTTATACTCTTTTTTAAAAGATGTATTTATCTTGGAAGGGGCAGAGGGAGAGGGAGAGAGAATCCCAAGGTGAGTCTGCACTGAAGTGCAGAGCCCCATGTGGGGCTTGATCCCACAACCCCAAGACCACGACCTGAGCTGAAACCAAGAGTTGGACACTCAACTGGCTCTGCCACCCCGATGCCCCAGAAGTATAAAACTTACACTCTTAAAACTACAGAATATTGTTGAATTTTAAAATTCCAAATAAATGGAAAGACATCCTATGTTCATGGATAGAAAGACTTAACATTATTAAAATGGTAATATTCCCTCAATTGATCTGCAGACTCAATGCAATCTCTGTCAGAATTCCAGCTGACAGAATTCCAGTTCTTTGCAGAAATTGACAAACTGATCCTAAAATTCATATGAAAACTCAAGAGGCCTAGAACACCAAAAATATCTTGAAATAGAAGAAATTTGGAGGACTTTACAATTTCAAAATTTAATTAAAAAAAAAAAACCAAAACAGTGATTAAGACAATGTGGTAGTGGCATAAAGATAGGCATATAGATCAATGGAATAGAATTCAGAGTCCATAAATAAGCCTCACATTTGCAGTCGACTGATTTTTGACAAGGGTGCCAAGACAATCCATGGGGGAAAGAATAGCTTGGTTTTGTGTGTGTGTGTGTGTGTGTGTGTGTGTGTGTGTTTCAGTTTGTTTGTTTTGCAGATCTAATTGGCTTTATTAAGTGATTCATGAATCACACAGCATCCCGTCTGGTAAGTAGAAGGGCACTACCAAAATAGGGTTTTTAACAAATGATACTTATGGGACAACTGGATATCCACATGCAAAAAAATTGAAGTTGTATATCTACCTCACACTAGATACAAAATTAACCCCAAATGAATCCTAGACCTAAATATAAGAGCTAAAACTATAAAATTCTTAGAAAAAATAGAGATAAATCTTTGTCACCTCGGACACTAAGACAAAAAATAGGTAAATTGGACTTCATCAAAATTAAAAGTTTTGTGCTAAAGACACCAACAAGAAAGTTAAAAGACAACCTACTGAACAGGAGAAAAGATTTATAAATTATGTATCTGATAAGGGACTAGTATCTAGACTATATAGAGAACTCTTATAACTGAATAACAAAAAGACATATAACTTAACTGTGGTATAATAAGAAAGATACTTGGTCCTTGTTCTCAGTTCCTGGCACAGAGCTCCTAAAACTCTTGGAATTTCCTGAGTGATAAGGGTGATAGGAGTGTCTTTTTTTTTTTTTTTTAAAGATTTTATTTATTTATTTGACAGAGAGACAGCGAGAGAGGGAACACAAGCAGGGGGAGTGGGAGAGGGAGAAGCAGGCTTCCCGCTGAGCAGAGAGCCCGATGCGGGGCTCGATCCCAGGACTCTGGGATCATGGCCTGAGCCAAAGGCATACCCTTAACGATTGAGCCACCCAGGCGCCCCAGGAGTGTCTTTTTTTCTAATGAGTTGACTCTTTGTCCACCTCGAGGTAGCTTCAGGACAGGGGCTGGTTCCCAGAAAGACCAAGCCTTGATTAATAGCTTGGAACTTTCAACTCCACCCCCCAACCTCCAGGGAGGGGAGAGGGGCTGGAGATTGAGATAATCACCAATGGCACAGTCATGCCTACATAATAAAACCTCCACAAGAACCCCTAAATGACAGGGTTCAAGAGCTTCTGAGTAGGTGAACACATCCACACGTCAGGAGGATGGCACAGCCAACTCCATGAGGACAGAGGCGCCTGTGCTCAGGACTCGTTGGGATTTTCCTGAGCTTTATGAGGTATCCCAGCAAATTATTGAACCTAGGGTGGGTGGGAACCCCTGACTTTTCGCCAAGTTGGACAGAGGTGTAGGTAACCTGGATGCAATACTTGTAGCTGGCTTCTAAAGTGGGGGCGGTCTTGTGGTGCTGAGCTCTTAAACCTGTGGAGTCTGATGCTAACTCCAGGTAGTATTAGAGTACGATTGAATTATTGGACATCCAGTTGGTGTTGGAGAGTTGGAGAAACAACTGGATATCCAATAATTCAATCGTACTCTAATACTGACAGAAGTGAGGTTGGAAAAGACACCATGTATCTGGTGTCAGGAGGGAAAAATACCTCTCACCAATTAAAAAATGGGCAAAGGATCTAAATAGACATTTTTCAAAGAAGATATACAGAGGCCAATACACATGAAAAGATGCTCAACAGCATTTATCAGAGAAATGCAAATCAAAACCACAATGAGATACCACTCCACACCCACTAAAATTGCTATAATCAAAAAGACAGATAATAACAAGTGTTGGTAAGAATGTGGAGAAATTGGAGCCCTCATACACTGTGGGTGGTAATGTAAAATGGTGCAGCCACTTTGGAAAATGGCCTGGTAGTTCCTCAAGAAGTTCCACATAGAGTTACCATTTGACCCAGCAATTTCACTCCTAGGTATATACCAAGAGATGGAAACCTATGTCTATACAGAAACCTAACACAGATGTTAACCATTCTTTCTGTTGGGTATCGTGGTGGTCAGGCATGGGTCAGGCTGAGTCCTGACCGGGGGTATTCTTACCGGTTTCTTTTTTTTTTTTTTTTTTTAAATTTATTTATTTGAGAGAGAGAGAGCATGAGCTGGGGGGAGGAGCAGAGGGAGAGAGACAAGCAGACTCCACACTGAGCTTGGAGCCTGACATGGGCTCGATCGCATGACCCTGAGATCATGACCTGAGCTGAAACCAAGAGGCAGACGCTTAACTGAGCCACCCAGGTGCCCCATTACCAGGCTCTTTTTGATGACTCTTGGAGGGCAATCTTTTCTCCCCTTCTTGCACATTTTTGGAGAGTTGGGAAAAGCCTTATTGTAAGCCCCAAGGAGTACAATCAAACACTAATCTGTAACTAATCTACCTCTACAGCAGGGCCTCTGGGCATGGGACCTGAAAAGCGATGATGATCATACGAAATCAATAAGCATGGCTACAGGCATGTGCGTGTCTCACTGTTTGGTCAAGCATCCCAAAGGGACAGGAGGGTGATGATCAGTCTTTCTCTGCCATGAGTGAATCTGTGGGCCTCCACATTGCAAAGTGAGTTTTTTAGTGAGTGCTCTAACACAGGAACGGCAGACCGTGGGCAGCTGTCCACCCATTTGGGCTTTCCTCTAAGAGGCAGCTGGGGGAGGCTTAAATTCCATGCAGGAGATACTTATTCAGAAACATTAGTCAGTCCTGACATTCCATGACCTCATAAAAATGCTAACACCCTTTTTCTTATCCACATGTAACCTTAGAAAAAATTAACCTGGCCTCAGCCATAATTTATATGGGCAAATAATACCCTGCTTATACTTTAACACTGTCATCGAGAAACTTCCTTATCTTTGTCACTAAATGACACACCAAAAGTTTATTATCTGCTACTGAAGATTTGTTTTTATGGCTCTTAGAAGATGTATGGCCCTCCGACACCGACAGGAGAGTCAGACAGCTGCAGAACAAGAGCCCGACTTCCACCGAGAATGTAGCTGGGCCTGATGCTCAGTGAATATTATTTTTCACTGCCTCCCCCCGAGTGGGAAATGCCCGAAGTCACATCCAGGAGTTAACAGCCAGGACCACTTTCCAAGCTCAGGGATTGCAAGGCCCCGATGGTGGCCAGTCCTCTGTCCCCACCTGCCTCCCACTCCTGCCGTTTATGTCCCCTCTCCCAGCCCAGACCTTCACCTCCCCAGGAGAAGACTCGGGGAAAGTTGTGTCTCTTTATTTTTCCAGATGTGCTTCAGAATCATTTGGGCATGTTTCCTAAAAATTTCCATCGAGATTTTGATTGACATTACTTTAAATATATACATCAATATGAAAAGAAACATCATTACAACATTGAGTCTTATCACGAGCATGACATGTCTTTGTATTTTCTGGTCTTTTATAACTCTCAGTTTTTATTTGTTTCTGCACAATTTATTGTTAAGCTAATTCTTTTCTTTTTTAAAGATTTTATTTATTTATTTGACAGAGAGACACAGCGAGAGAGGGAACACAAGCAGGGGGAGTGGGAGAGGGAGAAGCAGGCTCCCCGCTGAGCAGGGACCCCAATGCAGGGCTCGATTCCAGGACCCTGGGATCATGACCTGAGCCGAAGGCAGACGCTTAACGACTGAGCCACTCAGGCGCCCCTGTTGAGCTAATTCTTAAGTATTTTCCTTTTACAGTTGCTATGGTCTATAGGGGTCTGCCCCCACCCTTTTGTTTTCTAGCTGTTGGTGTAGAGGAAAGGAATTGATTTGTGAATTATTTTATATCTGTTCACCTTAACTAAACTCTTATTAGTCCTAAGAATTCAATTTTTCATTTGATTATTTTAGGAATAAAGTCACATTATCAACAAATGATCATTCTATCTCCTGCCTTTCCCTTCCTCGAGCTGAACCTCTTTTTCAGCTGTTTCTTATTGTGTTCGGCAGAGCAGATCCTTTCTTAAGTAAACCTTTCGTTAGGGAAGACATTTAGGACTCCACAGAATATTTAAAGAACAAAACCATGAAAGTGACATATCTCAATTTCTGGGATGCTGCCAATGCAGTACTTAGAGGAGATTTATTGCTCCCAGTGCTTATATTACAGAGAGGAAAAAAAGAGAAACAATAAATCAAGTCCATACCTGATGAACTTTGTTCCCTTTAAGTTACAAACCAAGAGAAAGGAGAAAAAGGAAGTAGTAAATTTAAACAAAATGGAGGAAGAAGAGAATTGATAAATTTAATCAACAGCACGTGGGAGGAGATGGCTCTTCTGCAGAATGGGGCAAAGCGGCGCAGGAGGGAGGAAGGGGCCCAGCGCTTTCTGGCAGCCTGCTCCTCCTTCCCATCAGATACCTGGGGGCAGGTGGGCTTGGGTGCAGGTGACCCTGTGGCCACCCACTGGCCGTGGACTCTTGACTGGAGTTCTTACCCCAGGGAATACCCCAGAAGGACTTGGGGCGGGATAGAGAATGCTCAAAATCAGGAAAGCACCTGGCAGATCCTGCATCCAGGGAGAGGGAAGCACAAAGCTTGAGGCGAGTGTACCCTATCGTGGGGTTTACACCCATACTTTGTCAATCCACCTAGTCTTACCCTGCCTATAGGGTCTTCCTTTCCCTCTGTCTTACCTGTTTTTAATTAAAAAAAAAACAAAACACCAAAAAACTAAATTTAATCTTGATAGAGAAAAGGGCAAGATCTTGGTTTTGCCTGCCCTCAGGCCAGAGCATTTGGGGATCAGATACCACAGGCTGGGGAAAGTGGGGGCACACAGGTGACAAGTGTGGGCACAAAGAGGGGAGACTGGCTATTGGAGGATTTAATATTATGTTTATTTGAAGGGGAAGTTCCTTTACAGTCAGTCTTAAAAAAATAAGCCGTTAGCCAAATTCTAAAAAGGAGGGAATGCAAATTAATATACTGTGAAAATAGGAATGAACTAATACAAAACATGTTTTACAAGCAAAATGAGGGGATCAGATTCTCAGCAATCTGTATGTTTTTGTAACAAAATAGAAATTAATATTTTCCCAGGGGCTCATCATCTATTCCCTTCAACTCAATGTAATATGCAGCAATTTTTTTTTTTAATAGAGAAGAAAAAGCTCCCAGCTGCTTTTTTGAACAAGCCGAAACAGGAGGACATCTTAGAGTCGATCTGGATCTGCTGAGAGTCACTGGGTGGCCCCTTTGTTTTGCAGTGGAAGGAGAGAGGGCTCTCATTTTCCAGGTGGGGGTCAGTGAGGAACAGGCTTAGCAGATGCAGGCCTCCCTGCTGTGCAGAGTTCTGGCACACCCCAACTAAGAGCCCCCGGGGAGGGAAGATCTAAGACCCCAGCCCCTTCTCCCTGAGATCTGAAGTGAGGGAGGCCCATGGGGTCATCTAGTGGACTCTGGCCAAGGTTGCTGGGCTGACAGGGCTGTGCTGTTCCAGGCACCGCGTGGGCGGAGGCTGGGCGTCCCCAGTTCAGCCACCCTGCTGGTGTGGAGGTTTGGGCAGAATCCCAAGCTCATGAAGGTGACCTAAGGAAACTGAGGACTTGGAGGTCAGATGAGGGCCGGGACAAACAGGGGCATCTCTGCAGTGTGGTCCATAGCATTCTGCAGATTTGGGGACCCGTTCTCAGCAGTGACACTGGGTGGCAGCATCGAGGCAAAGATGGCAGTGGTTCTCTTTGCTTGGTGGCAGGTGCGTGTTGGGGAGGCCTCAAGATGGAAGGACAGAACTTCCTGCTAATAGGAGCTTGTAGACACATAATTAGAAATTCAAAGAGATGTGACTCCCCCCTTTTTTTTTTTTTTAAAGATTTTATCTATTTATTTGACAGAGAGAGGCACAGAGAGAGAGGCAACACAAGCAGGGGGAGTGGGAGAGGGAGAAGCAGGATTCCCGCGGAGCAGGGAGCCTGATGCGGGGCTCGATCCCAGGGCCCTGGGATCATGACCTGAGCTGAAGGCAGACGCTTAGCGACGGAGCCACCCAGGCTAAGCAGGTCATGTTGTTCGTCTCCATGCACTTAACACTATATATTAATTTTTAGTACTTTGCAAAATCAAGTTAGTTTGGGCAGCTTTAAGAAGGGAAACGGGGGCGCCTGGGTGGCTCATTCGGTTAAGCGTTGGACTCTTGATTTCTGCTCAGGTCATGATCTCGGGGTCCGGTGATTGAGCCCCACGTAGGGCTCCCCACTCAGCACAGAGTCGGCTTGTCCTACCTCTGCTCCTCCCCCTGCTCGCTCTCTCTTTCTGTGAAATAAATAAATCTAAGTTTCAAAGTTTTAGAACAGGACATTTTCTCTATGGTCAAACAGATCTTCCAGTTGGCTTACTTGCGGCAATGCCAGCTACCCTAACAAATAAACCGCGCGGTCCGTGGGGCTCGAGCGCGGTCGGAGGTCCAAAGCGGGTGTTGTGCTTGGCAGGCTGGCTCCCCTCTCCGCACTGATTCTTGGGCCCTGGTCGCTGCCACCTGCTATCTTCAACATGTCACTTCCAGGGTCACCATGCTTGTCCTCATCAAGCTGACTGAGGGGCGAAGAGCATAAAGGATCACACATGGGAGCTTCTCAGGGGCCAGGCCTAGAACAGACACCGGTCCCTTCGGCCCACATTCCTTTGATGGGAACTGTCACGTGGTCTCACCTAACTGCAAAGGAGGCTGGGAAGTGAAGTCCAGCGATGCCTGGGAGAAGAGGAAATCATCTTCTGTATCCCAGACATGACCACTGATTATCACAAGAGACCCAGGTTGCCCCTCACGAGAGTTGAACTGGAAATGCCAAGTTCAGTGTGAAAATGTCAAAGTCCTTGAAACATGTTTTGTTTTGTTTTGGATGAATGAGTAAGTGAATAGTACATTTCTCTTGTAGGGAAATGAGTTTAAAATTGTGATTCTTGCACCAAACTCACCAGCAGTACTGAAGTTTGTTCCCTCATGCTCTGCTTTGACAGTCTTTCATTTCTGTTGTGCTGAGAATTGGGGTCAAAGAGCACGATACATTCTTCACTGCTCACCTATGAACCATTGCTCTGAGGATTCTTCACAACCACTCCTGTGTCATCTGCCCGGTGATGTGCACACTCGTGCAGCTTTGGTCCCTCGAGGTGTTCGGGGCATCAGAGCTGAGCTGAGAGGCGATGTCAGAGCTGGGTACGGGTTGGGTGGCCCTCACACAGCCTGCAAGTGCCGAATGGGGTTGTCCAGGAGTTCGTGTGTGATGACCTCTGTGCTCTCCCCGAAAATACCTGGAGGAACTTTGCAAAGGGAGAGGGTCCTTGGGAGTAAATCGGGTTGTCCCCGTGGGCATACAGGTAACTTCCATGACTGTGATGAGGGCTGGTGGGGTCTGAGAAAACAGGCCACACACAATCCAGAATGCATTCATCTTGTGGGTGGTACTGTGGTCCCTTCAAGGCATTTATCCCCTGATGAAGACACGTCGGGGCCATTTAATTTCCTCCTGACAAATGCGTGTATCCTCTCAGCCCTTGGGTCAACAAGGCTCTGGCTTTCACCCCAACAGGAAGTCCTGTCTCTGTTGCTGCATTTGCTACATGTCCCACCCAGGAGACACTCAGGAGTTGGTACTGATTGACTTCCACGTGATGCTGTGGGCTGCGCACCTACTCTGTGCCAGGCACCTGCTGGGCGCTCAGTGGACACGATTCCCCAGTCCTTGCGACCTGCTGCAGGACAGGTTCTGGGGCAGATTCTTCTGGTTCTAGAAACAAGAGGCTCCTCCCAGCTCCTCAGGCAGTGGGTGTTCATTGAGGGATCCAGAAGCCCCCAGGTGCTCTGTCTTCTGGGGTATTTTCTAAATAGATCTTTTGTACTATTTTACTGCATGTGTTGATTGGTGAAAGGGGTTTACCTCACAGGAATGCGAGCTCTTCGACTCAATATTTTTATAGTGTTAAAAATCCTCTAGGTCTCCATCATCAGCAACTTCCCCTGTGTACCTCTCTCTCTCTCTCTTTTTTTAAGATTTTATTTATTTATTTGACAGAGAGAGAGACAGCGAGAGAGGGAACACAAGCAGGGGGAGTGGGAGAGGGGGAAGCAGACTTCCCGTGGAGCAGGGAGTCCGATGTGGGGCTCAATCCCAGGACCCCGGGATCATGACCTGAGCTGAAGGCAGATGCTTAACCCACTGAGCCACCCAGGCGCCCCTCCCTCTATACCTCTCTTGACAGCCTGCAGCCTCCTGGACATTTGAAGAGGTGCCCCCAACATGCCCTGATTCCATTTTGGGGGTCCTTTCTCCACCTCCTCCAAACTCGGCCTCCTCATTGTGCCGAGCCGTTTAATTTTCCCTCTCCCTGGGGTCTGGGCCTCCCTGGGCAGCCCCAAACCCATTAATATTCTCTGCTAAACGGATTATCTGTTTAGCACACATGTTGGAAGTACTGAGGAGCTACCAGCACCTTCTCTTTCTTTCCTGCTTTTCTTTCTCCCTTCCCCACAAGCCCGCACAAGGGGAGGAGAGCTGTGTAAAGGTTTTGTTTTTCCCCACTGATATGACGTGGGCTGCCTCCTTCATCCCCTCCCCACCCCAGGCAAACATGGCGGCAGCCTCCTGTTTTCTTTTATAATAGGATGGAGAGGTGTCCCCCCAGCATTCCCAACACAGGAACCACGGTGTACCCGCCCCCTGGAGATGAGTTGTGGATTCAAGGCAGCTCTAGGACCAGGATTCAGTCATCTGATAAAAAGATGGTCTGGGGCTTCCCTGCCAGGCTCCATCACTGCCTACGGAGACCCAGCTGCCGCCCCCCCCAGCCCCGTGCCAGGTCCCTGGCCCATTGCTCCCTCCTCCCCCCGGCAGCCGCCGTGATTTGCTGCTCATTTTTCCCAGTTCATGTTTCTGAAAGGGAATCTGATTGGCCTAATTCCTTTCCGCTCTCCTTTCCTGCCAGCCACTCATAGGTCAGATGCCCACCCTGGCCAAGCAGCTGTGGTCAGGGTAGTACAGAACCCCACAACCTCAGTAGGGACCGAGGGAGCGGGCATTTCCTGCTGCTGCAGGGATGGACCTTGTAGTAGAGTTCCCTATTTTGCCCAAAGTCACACAGCTAAGGGTCAGAGGCAAGATGCAAATCCAAGTCTGTTCATGCCAAAGCCACTTAACCATCACCCCCTTGTCCTGCATTCACCTGTCAAAGGTAGAGGTGGGAGAGGGATTCTTTGGCCAGGACTAAAATATGGCCAGAATGGTGGACATCGCTCCTCTAGTAGATACATTTACAACCCCCCTATCAAGAGGAGTTATCAAGCCCTTAAACAAAAAAAACTCACACTGCAGGATAATGCAAGAAAAGAAGCCAACAAATCATTACTCCAATTTTTGAAAAGTGGTGTGAATTGCATATTAAAAAGTCAAGGGAATGGGGTGAGGTCATCTTAAAATGGCAGAAGGCCCCTCAAATTAGAGCCAGCTGTGCTCAGGCCCCACACCTGGCTGCACACACGGGCCAGTCCTCGTGACAGACGAGTTAGGAATGGAATAGAAACCATCCCGGGGACCCACAGGAAATGCAAGTCCCTCGCCAGGTAGGAGCTGAAGTAGGAACGCGAGGATATGAGCAGCCATTTCAACTCTCCACAGTTCAACACTTTAGAGAAATCCTCCAGGGGTTTTAAAGCTTTCCATCCTTGTGTTTTAGTTTATGAATTTTAGAAATCGCCTTCTCCCAGTCTCTTTCTCCTCCTTGGGCCTCATGATTACTTCCTGTCCCAGGCACCTGCAAAATAGTCCCAGTTTCCCCTGATTAAGACCTCTGAGTATATTTCCTAAGTCCCTCCAGGGAGCTCTGTACCTGGGGCATTGTCTTTGAAGGAGTATTCATGGAAGGATCGCATGATTCCAACCAAGACTACTTGGGTTTGAATCCTGATTCTAATTTTCACCAGCCTAGGGAGCTAGTGTCTATGCCTTGGTTTTCTCATCTGTAAAATGGGGATAAGAATAGTAACCACCTAATAAGGATTGTTGTGGGGATTCCATGAGATGATTTATGTTAATTATTGGAACAGTGCCCAGCACATAGTAACTGCTTTATAAATATTAGCTATTTTACTGTAAAGTAGAAGATAGAAAGGAGTTAAATGACATTTTTTTGGTAACAAATCTTAGCCATTTTGGCCATTCCAGAGAAAGGCACAGAAAGGAATGCCATGGGACTGCCTGGTCTGGGGCTTAGGGTATCCTTACTGGCATCTCCTTCTGGGTCTTAGTCCCCTCCAAACATCATGGCTGAGAGTGACTCTATGAACTGTTGTCTGCTACCCTTGCAATGCTATATTCCAGTGCTCTTCTATCCCTTTGTCATGGGTACTTGTTTTGTGGCTCATTCAATATCCATTGCCCCTTTTTAACAGCCCTTAATCTCTTTGGGGAGATTTACCCCTATCCCATTGGGTGCTGTCTTTGGGAAGCAGTAGATCAGGAAGTTCCCAACCTGATTGCTGGAGAGACCAAAGGGGTCTTCAGAGCCCATCACAGAACTCAGACTGCCCAGCCCATGACTCCTTGGGTCAGAGGACCTACGCTCCATCCACCAGAGTCTCCTGGGACTCTGAGATACGAGGGGCAAGTAGAGAGACACAGGACGGAAAAGAAAAGAGTCAATGTTGACTCATCGCAGATGCAGTGCCGCCCTGGCCCCTGATCTGTGTTTGAGCTTGTTTCTTCTGCTTTCCCCTCGGCCTTCTGAGTTATCTGACAACCTTCCTATATGCTTCCTCCTGGCTAGATTCACAGACTCCCTTGTATGCAACCAAAGACATCTAACACTCATTTGTTGAATTTTATTGGGAACTATTCAATTTCACAGCTCTGACAGATTAAAGGGATGAAGGCCACTCTTGGTTTCTAAATCACTCCTGACCCACAAATTGGAATCCAGATGGAAGGTCGTGGAATAATGAAAAGGTTCTGAACTTATGTTTGTATTCTGATTCTTGTTCATCTGCTTAGAATGCTTCGAAGTGATCTCTCAGGCCTGCTCTCTCTCTCTAAAAACCTTCCTTCCACATGTCACGTCATCCTGGTCAGGAATCACTGGACCTGTCAGGCAGTGTCAAAAACTGGCCCATGGAACAGTGATCAAATATAGAACCTTGCTTACCAACACCAGAATCTCCTTGACACTCAGCTTTCTTCTTCCTTCCTGGCACTTTGCAAACTCACTCCCTTCTTTCCATTTCAGGCCTGCTCTCCTGTATGTCATCTCAGGGTCTTTGGCCTCTGGTCTCAACCCCTCCCAAGTCCATCATGCTTGTCAGATGGAGCCATCTGAGCACTGAAGACTCATGATGGCTGGAGCTGGAGGAGATCTTTTTTTTTAAAATTTTTTTATTGTTATGTTAATCCCCGTACATTACATCATTAGTTTTAGATATAGTGTTCCATGATTCATTGTTTGTGCATAACACCCAGTGCTCCATGCAGAACGTGCCCTCCCCAATACCCATCACCAGGCTAACCCATCCTTCCACCCCCCTCCCCTCTAGAACCCTCAGTTTGTTTTTCAGAGTCCATTGTCTCTCATGGTTCTTATCCCCTCCGATTTCCCCCCCTTCATTCTTCCCCTCCTGCTACATTCTTCTTCTTCTTTTTTTTTTCTTAACATATATTGCATTATTTGTTTCAGAGGTACAGATCTGAGATTCAACAGTCTTGCACAGTTCACAGCGCTTACCAGAGCACCTACCCTCCCCAGTGTCCATCACCCAGTCACCCCATCCCTCCCACCCCACCCCCCACTCCAGCAACCCTCCGTTTGTTTCCTGAGATTAAGAATTCCTCATATCAGTGAGGTCATATGATACATGTCTTTCTCTGTTTGACTTATTTCGCTCAGCATAATACCCTCCAGTTCCATCCACGTCGTTGCGAATGGCAAGATCTCATTCCTTTTGATGGCTGCATAATATTCCATTGTATATATATACCACATCTTCTTTATCCATTCATCTGTCGATGGACATCTTGGCTCCTTCCACAGTTTGGCTATTGTGGACATTAGGAGCTGGAGGAGATCTTGAAAAGCAACCAGGACAATGATTTTCTGTGGAGGAGGGGGACATTGAGGGTCTTAAAGACTAAATGCCTTGCAGAGTTAGAACCCAGGACCCCTGAACCTTCTTCAGCACTTCTATTATACCATATGGCCACCTATGAAACAGGAGCTAAAGTTGTTGGAGAAGTTAGTTGGTGTTGGTGGTAATCAAATCATTGTTTCCAATCTTACATCCATGTTCTTGCTTTGAGATGCTGAGTTGCCTCCCACTAGAGTAAGCAGAGTATATTTCTCTGCTCTGTGAATGTTGGGCTTGGCCAAGTGACTTGTTCTGACAAATGGAATCAGAGCAGAAGTGACAGTTCCAAAGAGCATGTGTGATGCTACCCACATCACACTTTCTGCTGCACTTTTCCTGTTTTCCCAGTGTGGGAAAAACATACTCCAGGTGGCCACCAGTCCCAGAAGGAGAGACATGGAGGAAAACTAAATGGAACCCAGAGCCTGAAGTAGAGCTGCTTCAGACAACCTGCAGCTCTAGACGATCACTGCTCTAAGCCACTGCCGAGGCTGAGCGGGTTTGTTACCCAGCAAGACTCAGCAGGAACCTGCCTGATACACTGTGCTCAAGCTCAAAGGATGAGCGCAGTGTGAACAGCGGAGTGCATAGCTCCAGACGTCCCGCAAGCTGCTGCCCGAATGGACTTCTTAAGTTCCTCCTGCTCGCCAGGGCCTGGATACTGAAGTCCGCTCTCCTCGGCTCTGCAGTGAGAGCTCTTCTCACCTGAAATGCAACCAGTACTTCAACCTCCTCTCCCTCTTCTTCCCTTTACTAACCTTCTATTCCACCTGTACCACAGGCCCATTCCTGCCCCTCACTCCTCTAGTCCTCAACTTCAGGAAGACAGCCGGCCCCAGGCCATTCATCCCGCCTCTCTCTGAACACAGATCATCAGAGAGCACAGCGAGCTCAGTGATTTTCCCTCGCTCTCACACATGCTCCGTCATCCTGGTGCCCCACCCTGGTGCCCCATCCTGCCCCTTCTCTCCCTCTGCGTTAGAAATTGTGTCCCCACAGCCCCACCTGCTCCTAACCCAGACGCTTTCACATGCAGTCCTGGCAGCCCTGTGTCACCCCCAAGCCACCGCTGGGCATCCTCCCTGGTCCATCCTCATGTTAACAGGACCTAGGTGACCCCTGGAGGAGAGGCTGTTGGAAGCCATGGGAAAAAGACCTCACAGGGTGACCAAGACAAAGAGAGGAGGCCAGGTAGCCCTGGGGCTTTGACAAGACTGACTTGGATGCTAGGCCGAGTTTGTTAGCTGAAGCTGCGTGAGAACTTGCGGAAGAAGGCCTGGCGAACCCCAGCTTAACGCTCAGGAAGGCCCTTCTCTCCCTGGTGGGTGGACATCCAGAAGTCAATGCATGCAAAGGAGCGGAGAGAGAGAACCTGCCTCATCACAGCAAAGGAAAGTAGCCACCTAATTTTTTGGCCAATGGTTCACTGAAAATATTTTACTAAAGGACACTTTTCCTAACTGGCAAGAGTGGTCTAGAAGTGGATCACTCAAGTCATGGAGGGAGTCCTTTTGAGGCTAGAGCAGTACCTGATGCCCTGACTCAGAACATCAAAACCACCACCGGAAAACCTGAACACGCAAGACCGCAGTCTCCAATTTAGTCGAGAGAACCTGCCGCCCTCTGGGGCCCAAAGCCAGAGAATGTGCCGGAGAAGAGTTTTATTGCAGGGACCTAAATTTAACCAGCTGGAGCTCTTTTTAAACAATCATCCTATTCATATATTTAAAATAAATTGTGCATCTTTTAGCAAGCAGTCAGCGTTTCATTATTAAGATGGAAGATGGAACAGAGTGTTCTTGGCTGGGTTGGTCCCAGAGTCCCAGGCTCCTTTTCAGGACTTCTCAGCATGTGGTAAAGACATTTATTAAGGTAAATGTGTTTCGGGCCTGACAGATTGGAAGCCCACATACCTACCCGGCAAGCTTCTGCCAGCCAACTGAGTGGCACATAGTGAAGCCTTTCCGAAGTGATGTCATATCTCCTGACATTCTACCAGGCTCCTGGAGGGAGTGAGGAACTTAGAGACCAAAGGGAGGTTTTAGAATGCTCAATGGATTTACCAAAATCTCTTGGTAAGAGTTACTAAAATGCTACCCAGAGCTCCGAGAATTAAAATAGCGTGAAACGGTTAAAAAAGAATGTTTCAAAAACAGCCTTTGGATCCATAGGAAGTCAACATATATTAAAGGGGAAACTAGGAGAACATGCCTTGAAAAGATCAACAAATGATGAAGACTTCTGGCAAATTTTACAAAGAAAAAGTACACATAATTAGGCATGAATATGGAGAAATAACCCTTGAGACAGCCCCTGATACCCAAACCTGACAAATCAGCACAAAAAGATAATATGGATCAATCTTTCGTCTGAATATCTTAAATAAAATATTAGCACATCTGATTCATCAGCACATCAAGCCAGTTTTATTATAAGAGTGCAAGAGTAGTTAAAAATTTGGGAAATTTGGTCTTGTAATTTATTACATTAATTGGATAAAAGTGAAAAAAAAATCTTAAACATAATTATCTTCAGTGCCCCTCAAACTTTTTAGTGCATGTAAGAATTACCTGGGGTTCCTGTAAACTTGCAGATTCTGATTCAGTATGTCTGGGGCTGAGTGTATGCATTTCTGACAAGCTCTTGGATGCTGCCCATGCTGGTAGTTTAAGGAGCCCACTCTTAGGACAAGAAATGCAGAATCTCAAGCCCCAGACCTCCTGAGTCACAATCTGCATTTTATCAAGATTGCCGGGTGATTTGTATGCGCATTAAAGTTTGGGAAGCAAAGCTCCAGCTCAATCGTTCTCACCCCTGGGTAGATGTTATAATTACCAGAAGAGCTTTTTTTAAAATGCTGAGGCCTAGGCTCCACTCTGGACCAATTAAATCAGAATCTAGGTGACAGGGCACATAGGCAAGAGTATTTTTAAAGATTTCAGGTGATTCTTTTTTTTTTTTTAAGATTTTATTTATTTGAGGGGCGCCTGGGTGGCTCAGTTGTTAAGCGTCTGCCTTCGGCTCAGGTCATGATCCCAGGGTCCTGGGATCGAGCCCCGCATCGGGCTCCCTGCTTGGTGGGAAGCCTGCTTCTCCCTCTCCCACTTCCCCTGCTTGTGTTCCTGCTCTCGCTGTGTCTCTCTCTGTCAGATAAATAAATGAAATCTTAAAAAAAAAAAAAAGATTTTATTTATTTATTTGAGGGAGAGAGCATGAGCAGGGGGGAGGGGGTGGAGAGGGAGAAGCAGACTCCCTGCCCAGCAGGGAACCTGACACTTGGGTCCATCCCAGGACCCTGGGATCAGGACCTGAGCCGAAGGCAGAAGCTTAACCGACTGAGCCACCCAAGCACCCCTCCAGGTGATTCTAATGTGAAGCCAGTATTGAGAGCCACTGACCTAAGCACATGCTGAAAACACACTAGATATTATTCAACATCCATTTCTGACCAAAATGCTCAGAATTCTAAAAACAGGCATATGATTCCTTAGCATGGTTGAAAGTATTTATCAGAAACCAACAGCAAACATTGTACTTCAAGGAAGAACAGAGGCAACCTCATTAAATCAAGAACAAAACAGAAATACCCAGAAATACCCAGAAATCACCCAGAAGTACCCAGGAACTATTCAAAAGCTCTAGATGCTTCAGATGATTAAATTTGGTAAGAAACAGAAAGTTGAGGGTAAATTGAAAAATAAGAGACAGACCATGAAATGTCCAAATAATATGATTGTCCACCTAAAAAGTAACATCAGCTTAACAGAGTATTAAAACAATAAGAAACATATGTGATGTGTCCAGATACAAAGTAAATAAACAAAAATCAAGAGCCTTTTCATATGTCAGAAATGAGTTGAGAAATATGATTTTTTAAGGAACCCTTTAACAATAAGAACCACATATAAAATATATCCTAAAATAACTTCATAAAAGATGTGTATGGCATACTTTTACCAAAATGATAACAGTTTACCAAAGAAGCTTGAGTAAGTGAAGAGATACATCCTCTTTATGGATAGAAAGTCTTAATTATAGAGAAATGTCAGTTGTACCCCAAATTAATGAATACATTTAATACAATTCCTATCATGAGTCTGATGAAATTAAAAAAAAATTTTATAAAGGTGTTCTAAAATTCATCTGGAAGAATAATTATATAAGGCACAGAAAAGCAATTTTTGGAAACAAGGATGAAATGAGAAGGAGACTTGCCTTGTTAGATATTTTTAGATGAGGTATAATTTACATACGATATGATAATACACTTTAAGTTACAATTAGATATGTTTTTTTTTTTTTTAAGATTTTATTTATTTATTTGAGAGAGAGAATGAGATAGAGAGAGAGAGCATGAGGGGGGAGGGTCAGAGGGAGAAGCAGACTCCCCGCTGACAGCAGGGAGCCCGATGCGGGACTCGATCCTGGGACTCCAGGATCATGACCTGAGCTGAAGGCAGTCGCTTAACCAACTGAGCCACCCAGGCGCCCCACAATTAGATATGTTTTGACAAAGGTATACACTCTTGTAACCGCCAACCCCACCAAAATATAGGACCTCTTCACAGAAGGTCCCATGTGACCCGTTAGGGTTGACCTCCCAAATCGGCTCCCCCATGCTAGGCCTGATGGAGGCAACCACTGGTTAGTTTTCTGTCGCGATAGATTAGTTTCACCTGTTCTAGGATTTCATAGACGTGGAATCTTACAGAATGTTCTCTTCTGTGCCCAGCTTCTTTCACTCAGCATGATGTCTTAGATTCACCCCCTATAAAGGCCCTTCTATTGAACCTATGGTGATCAAAATTGTGTCATGCTGTCATAGACATAAGTAGACTGAGCAGAACAGAACAGAGTCCAGATCTGACTGTAAGTTTGGGTGGGAGTTTAGTAGCTGAAAAAAAAAAAATGGCATTTAAGATCAGTCTAGAGGGTACAGGTTAGCCAATAAATGACCTCGGGGCAACTGACTCATCACTGGGGGAAAATGATTAGATTCCCCACTGTTTATACTATGCTGAAATAAATGACAGGTGGATCAAATAATTAAATATAAAAATCTATCGGGGCACCTGGGTGGCTCAGTGGGTTAAGTGTCTTTTTTTTTTTTTAAAGATTTTATTTATATGAGAGAGAGAGAGAGAGAGCACAGCAGGGGGAGGGGCAGAGGGAGAGGGAGAAGCAGACTACCTGCTGAGTGGGGAGCCAGGCACGGGGGCTCAGCCCCAGGACCCCGAGATCACAACCTGAGCCGAAGTCAGATGCTTAATCGACTGAGCCACCCAGGCGCCCCAAGCATCTGACTCTTGATTTCAGCTCAAGTCATGATCTCAGGGTTGTGAGATGGAACCTGCTGCTTAAGATTCTCTCTCCCTCTCCCCTCCCCACACCCCCTTCCTCCCTAAAAAAAATGGATCAGAGAAGAAAAATATAGGTAAAATATTTTATAATCGTAAAGTTGGAGAGCTCTCTTTAAGCACTGATCAAAAACCAATGCTTACATATATATGTTTACATACCTTTATATGTATATATATATACACACACACCTCTATCTACCTATCTATCATCTATCTATCTATATCTAAAATAAAAAATTGATAAACTTGACCTACATAAAAATGTAAAATGTCCATCTGGCAAATAAAATCATCTGGGAAAAAGTAATTGCAACATACATGACAGGTAAGGAGTAAATATATTAACTAGTTAAAAAGTTACTGAAAATCAGTTAGTAAGCAAACTCCCAAGAGAAAAATAGGCAGAGGAAGAAAAAATCATTCACTGAGGTAGAAATCCAAATGGCCAATAAACATAAGCAGTGGGGTTCAAGGAAATACAAATGATAATTAACTATCTGATTAACTCCTGTTTAGCTGATTGACTTTTTAAAAATTAAGATATTTGGGGCACCTGGTGGCTCAGTCGTTAAGCGTCGGCCTTCGGCTCAGGTCATGATCCCAGGGTCCTGGGATCGAGCCCCGCATCGGGCTCCCTGCTCGGCGGGAAGCCTGCTTCTCCCTCTCCCACTCCCCCTGCTTGTGTTCCCTCTCTCACTGTGTCTCTCTCTGTCAAATAAATAAATAAAATCTTAAAAAAAAAATAAAAATTAAGATACTCATTTTGGGTGTATATGATCAGACATGAGTATTTTTTAGGATGGCTTAGTTTTGAGTGGTGTTTTATAATGTGCTCTCACGTGTGTTGATCTTCATGGCAACTCTGAAGTAGAAGAGTGAGGTGTTAGCATTAATTTTACAAATGAGGAGTCCTAGGTTCAGTGAACTTTCTTGATGTCACAGAGATAGTAAGTAGTAAAATCAGGGGTTAACTTGTGGTTTTCTGGAATCAAAAAAAAAAAAATTTATGTAAGTAATCTCTACATCCAACATGGGGCTCAAACTCATGACCCCGAGATCAAGAGTGCATGCTCTTCCCACTGAGCCAGCTGGGCACCCCTAAATTTTTATTACATCATGTCTTTCTTAGAGCTAATATGGTTAGCTTTTTTCTTTTTTTCTTTTCTCTTTTTTTTTTTTTTTTAAAGATTTTTTTATTTATCTGACAGAGACAGCGAGAGAGGGAACACAAGCAGGGGAAGCGGGCGAGGGAGAAGCAGGCCTCTCGCCAAGCAGGGAGCTCGATGCGGGGCTTGATCCCAGGACCCTGAGATCATGACCCGAGCCGAAGGCAGTTGCCCAACCAACTGAGCCACCCAGGCGCCCCTGGTTAGCTTTTTTTCTAATGAATTTCCATCAGTTCAAAGGTTTCAGAATTATTAGTGCAAATATATTATGCTCTCATTTCAGGGAAGAGACATTTAATGCCATAGGGATCTCCAATCTTGTTTCTTAATAAAACATTAAATCCACTTAAGGGAAGCCACAATTGATAGAGGCGATATCTTAAAAAGAAGGTGAAAATGACTGCATTATATTCTTCTTTAGTATTGCAAGGACACTGTGAGCTATAACACTAAAGACGTTGTCAGGTATTTTTGAAATTTGTAAAAACTGATCAGTTAATTAGTTAATTGACTCCTTCGACAAATATGTATTGAGTACGTACCAGGCGACAGGCGCTTTTCTCAATGCTGGGGATGCAGGGATGAGCATGACAGGCAAAAATCACTCTCTGTGTAGAGCTCAGATTCTAAATTTATTTTTAATGTATGATAAAATAATGTTTGTTCTAGTTTAAGGATAAAATACATGACTGTGTTGCTAATGTTTTAAATGAACCAAATAGCATAAAGGCAGATAATTTAATAAACACACATTAGAGTTTAGAGTACCCAAGGATGTTCACCATCTTTGCCTGAAAATTAAACTTAGAATTTTAAAAATGTCAGGGTGACTTGTTAGAGGTTAAGTTTATATTTTGTTCCTCTTATTCTTAAGAAGTTGCCAGAAAGCCTCCTTGAACTCATTGACAGCAGATAACCTTAGAAGCACAGGACAGGACATCTGTGCCCCTGGCCTGAGTTTGTATTTAGGAGAGGGGACGACATAAGAACGCTCTGATCTCAGGCGAGGGGACGTGGCAATAGTCTGGGCAAAGGGACTATAATCAGAACCTCTTGTTTCAAAGGTTAAAAGAAAAAAAAAATCTGAGCAATCCCTTGGAGAATCCCTGAGGGAAACAGAGGACCTTAGTTGTAGGGCTTCTGGGAGATCGGCCTCAGAACAACTCGGGGTGGCGGGGCCGAGGTCCTGGGCCAGCTCGCCCTGGGGGTGTGGTCATCAGTGCGCCCCAGACGGACGCCGCCTGCCTGGGTGGGCTCTGCCAGCTCCAGGGGGCATGGGCCAGAGCTCCAGACTGGACTCCTGCCTTCCCGCGGGCCGGGCCTCCGTGTCCCCAGCAGGCTGCTGCAGGGCGCGGTGCTCTCCAAGCTCCCAGAGCATACCCTGGCACTGGAGGGTCTCGGGGATCACACGGAGGAGAATCTATACTAGGGGCCGGGGACCCCAACATCTGTCCACAGCCTGGGGGCACAGAAGGAAGCCAGGAGGACGCTAGTTACTTCGTGATTGAAAACATCTTATTTTTTTTAAACACTAATTACTGGCTCAAGTAAGGCAAAAAGCTGGGTGACACAGCAAGAATGTGACAAAGCGTTCCGCGCCGCTGTGCAAGTACGCAGGAGCTTGGCGTGTGCGCGTCGGAGGAGGGGGATGTCTCTTGGCCCCTCGGACTTGATGAACGCTCGGCTTGGGGTCTGTTCCATGCCCCGAGGAGTCGTGCACTAGACGTCTGCACGTCTAACACGACCTGCTTTCCCCAGGCCACTGCGAGTGTGGACCCTGCTCTGCACGCCGGGTTGAAGTGTGCAGCCCGGGCCTTTCCTTACCCCCCAACCCCCCAAAGCCCACCCACGAGGAGGAGGATTTACATTCTCAGCAAAAACGACTTCAAATGGATCCTGGGATGCTGCTTGTTACTGCCCCTCTTCCTCCTTTGTTGGCACCGACGACCCCCGGCCTGAGCCACCGTGCCGGTACCCCCCAGCTTCCCTGTCCCCCCCCCATCCTCCCGCTCCTCCTCTCAGACGGAACAACTCAGCCAGCTCTGATGACCGACGCCTGTCACCTTCCACGTTCCCCGAGCTCGCCTTTCCCCCAACACGTCGAGGTGTTTTTCTGCACAAAGACAGCCCCTCTCCCAAGAGGGCTTCCGCCGACAACTGTTAAGCCAAGACCAAATTCACTTCCTTTCACCTAAGGTTGAACCTCGGAGTCAGGAAGCACAACTGGACAAGGGTGAGCTCCTTGATATCAGTCGTTTGTTTAAGAACCCCCGATAAGAGGCAAACTATTTTACATAAGCCTCCGGAGATGTACTTGGAGTTTGTTAATGGTGGTTTTTTCCCCCAGAGGTTGAGGTTGTAAAAAACCCTTAAAATTCTATGGTGAATTGGGTCCTTTTATTTATTTATTTATTTTTTTTAAAGATTTTGTTTATTCATTTGATGAGAGAGACAGCAAGAGAGGGAACACAGCAGGGGGAGTGGGAGAGGGAGAAGCAGGCTTCCCGCCGAACAGGGAGCCCGACGTGGGGCTCGATCCCAGGACCCCGGGACCATGACCTGAGCCGAAGGCAGACGCTTAACGACTGAGCCACCCAGGCGCCCCAAATTGGGTCCTTTAAATGGAGAATTGCATGATAGGTGAATTATATCTCAACTCAATAAAGCTGTTAGAAAAATTTCAAAATCCTGTGGCAGCTCTGAAATTTTCTCTCTCGACTAGCCAGGCTGTCATGGCATATTAGTTTTCTATTGCCGCTGTGACGAGTTACCGAAACTTTGTGGCTTAAAACCACACACATCTATCACAGTGATCTGTAGGTTAGAAGTCCAACATGGGGCTCACTGGGCTCGAATCAAAGTGTTGGCAGGGCAGCATTCCCTTCTGGAGACTTCAGGGGAAAATCTGTTTCCTGACTTTTCCAGCTTCTAGAAGTGCCCACATTTTCCTTGATTCATGGCCCCTTCTTCCACATTCAAAGCCCGCAGTGTGCCTTTCTGTGCCTTTCTCCTCCTCCTCCTTGTCCTTCTTTTTTTTTTTTTTTTTGAAGTAGGCTCCACACCCAGCGTGGAACCCAGTGTAGGGCTCAGACTCACAACCCTGAGATCAAGACCTGAGCTGAGATCAAGAGTCAGACACTTAACCGACTGAGCCCCCAGGCCCCCCTCTGTGCCTTTCTCCTGTAGTCACATCTCCCTCAGAGGGACTCATCTGCCTCCCTCCTCCATTCTTAAGGACCCTCATGTTGACATTGGGCCCACCATATAATCCAGAATCATTTCCCCATCTCAAGGTCTGTACCCTTGAGATGTGATCACATCTGCAAAGTCCCTTTTGCCGGGTAAGGGGACATGTTCATAGGTTCTGGAATTAGGATGTGGACTTTTTTTTTTTTAGATTTTTTTTTTACATATTTATGTATTTGACAGTGAGAGAGGGAACACAAGCAGGGGGAGTGGGAGAGGGAGAAGCAGGCTTCCCGCGGAGCAGGGAGCCCGATGCGGGGCTCGATGCCACATAACCTGAGCCAAAGGCAGACGCCCAATGACTGAGCCACCCAGGTGCCCCCTAGGATGTGGACTTCTTGAAGGGGGTCATTATTCTGCCCCCATACATGGCAGGCATGGAGCTAATCTGGAAATGATGGGAGAGGCTGGGACTGTCTATAACCACACCACCCATCTCCAAAAGCAGCTAGTTGCTTTTGAGACACAGATCTTGGTGAGGGCCTGTGAGTAATTTCACTGAGGCAAGTCCAGAGCTCTTCTGAGCAGAGCTCAGAGTTATCCGGGGACCTGGGGGCAGGCAGGGCCAGACCTAGCGGGGGCCCAAGCTGGCCCGAGGGGAGAATGCAGGTTTTCCAGGACCTATGAAGAGCACATGGGCCACAGGCAAGTTCAGCCCTGGCCTCTTGATGTGCTCTCCAGTGCTCTGGGGGTTGTCTGGTGGGTCACTGGGCCCCTGCAGGTATCTATGGGCGAGAACCATGTGCATAGGGAGGCTTTCAGCCGGTTGAGGTCGCTGGGCCACATGGTCGGGGCTGCCTGGCTGACTCCAGTCTGGGGAAGAGGCCGGAACTTCCAAGCTTCTGGAAGGGAAAGCTCACTTCCGGGATTGAGAACAGGGTGTCAGTCTGGGGCTGATGCAGCCGAGGCAGGGCCCCCAGCAGGTGCATGCACCTTTATGGACTAGCCACCTGTAGGCCCAAAGGTCTTCTCTGCCCTGGTCAGGGCCCAGCCCTCAGCAGCAAGAGGCCCACTTCCTGGGCATCTGCCAGAGCAGGAGTTCCCTCACCTCCCCAGTCTCAGTGGAAGGGGAGAGAATGTCCGTGGTACCCTGGGGAGGAAGCTGGGGGATTGGAGGCAGTTCCGTCATTCAGCCACCTTGAGGCCCTCCAGTAGTTGCATCCTCCAGGGGGATAGTCCGCTCTCCACTAGCACCTTCCCTCTGGTCACGTGGTGCGGAGCACTCACCAGTGGGCACTGCCCCTCCTCTCGTGCCCCCACCCGCTGCAGGAAGGGGCAGGCGCCTTGCGCAGAGCCCAGATGGCTTATGTCGCTGCAGCCAGAGGAGAGCCAGCCACCGAGGCAGCCTGGCCATGGCAAGCTCCAGCCCTGGGAAGCGAGGAGAGTTGTACCCCAGCCCACCCAGCAGCTGGGACACTCACTTTGTGCAGCTTCCTTTGGGAAGGTGAATTCTGCCCCAAGCCAACCGAGTCCAAGTGGTCCTTGTGGGGATGGGGTGCCCATCACAAGACCCCTGAACTCCGGCCACAGGCAATTGGTCTGAGGTGGCTCCTTGACCCCAGCTAGGCTAACTGGGGTCCATCCTTGGGATTTTGCACCCCCCTCCCAGCCCCCAGTTCCTCTCTGATGGTAATGCAGGGAGGTGAGAGGTATGGGAACTGCCAAGCTCATGGTTGTAGCAGGCCTGAGAGGAAGTGGCTGACCCTTAGAGAGAAACAGAGACTTGATGCAGAGAAAGTCCCTGTGGCCTTGGCAATGCAGATTCTAGGTCTCACCCCCGCCCCCACAGCCCGTTTTCCCCTCCAGTCCCCGAGGGCTCCTCTCTGCAAAGCCGGTGGGAGCTGAGAGTCTCCTCACCTGCAGCCCCAAATCTGACCCATCAGCAGAGAAGCAGGGCAGGGGTGAACCCAGGTCTCAGAGCTCTTGGAGGAGCAGGGGGAGAAGCTGAGAGCAAGGGCCTAGGGCGGCAAGAGAAGTGGGGTCTGGAGCCCCCAGGCAGAGGGTGAGAGCCCTGGCCTGGAGGGATGAGCGGCTGCCCCAGGGACCCAGCCTATGTTGGGGAAGCCAGCACTGCAGGTTGGGGGCACAACCCTCCTGGTGGGGCCTTTGATGGAAGGCGATTAAAATGACAAAGAAGGGCCCAAGCTCTGAAGTGCCCAGACCAGCTTCACAAAAGTGTCTGCACCTGTCTCTTGAAAGGACATTGCGGTAACCCTTCTCCGACAAGACCGACGTGCTTTAGGTCTTTTTCGTTTTGCTAAAAACAAACCCAGAAGCTATAACCTTATTGCAAAAATTGGGGAAAACCAACAAAAAAGTCACCCATAAACTGTTGTTGAGATGTAGGAAAATGCTGGGTTTAATTAATTTCCTAGCATGCAGTTGAGTATGATAGACGCAAGGTGTTGGGATAGACCAACCTAAACCGGTGATTCTCAGTGTGGCCCCAGGAACGGCAGTGGCACATGGGAACTGGTTAGAAATGCATATTCTCAGGCCCCACCTGCGGCTTTGCACATTAGAAATTGGGAGTCGGGTGCGTGCGCCCTTTTAGCTGACCTCTTGAGCTCTAGTCTGGGAATCCCTCCCTGACTTTTGCAAGCCCATGCAGTCCTGCCACTTTCCCACCAGGGGGCACCAGTGGGCTGTGGTTTCCCCCTTGGCAGCTTTTAGTTTCCCAAAGAGTAGCAAGTATATTAAGGATATTAAGGCCTCGCCAGATTTTTCTTTCTTTTTTTTGTTTTTGAATAAAGAATGACTGTCACTATGTTGGCAATTGCTGACTAACCTTAAATGTCACCGTGTTTGGACCAAATTGTACTGTCGTTCTGTCCTTGCTTAACTGAGGACCCAGTGTGTCTTGTGGTGGTGAGACTCCTTTGATAGTGCTTGTTTTCTTTGGAATGCACAGAAATGCGAAAGCACTGGGGTCAGCAGCAAAGATTACCTCCTAGTAAAAGCTTCTATTCTATAAAAAGCAGGATACAGCTTCGCTGTGGCCCGTCCCCTCCTTCTGCTTCTCCTGCAGGCCCCTACTTCCTGCCTCAGGGGCAGGTCCCCTGGGCTGAGAGCCTGGCTATCACCAGTGACGCTTCTCTCCCCGCCCTCTGGTTTCCTCTTTTTTGGTTATTTTTCCAATCAATTGCGCGAGGTGCCTTTTACGTATGTGTACTCATACGTGGAAGTGTTCGATAGCTCGATGAATTTTGACAAATGTAGCCACCATCCCATTGATTTTTTTAAAAAATGAAACATAACAGATCCATTTATTTGCTTCTCCCTCCCCGCCCTCCCTCGCCCCCCCCACCCCCCAAAACACAGTGTTTGGCTTTGGCTTTAGCACGAAAGGGCCTTTGAGTTTGCCATCAGAACAGCCCACTTCAGGCAGGGAAGGTTCTCTTGGTGGTGCCCTGAGGGCCTTCTTTAGAGCTTCCCATAGAAGCACAGGGTCCAGGGCTGCCCGGGTGGCTCAGTCAGTTAAGTGTCGGACTCTTGATTTTGGCTTAGGTCATGATCTTGGGTTATGAGATCGAGCCCCGTGTTGGGCTCTGTGCTGAACGTGGAGACTGCTTGAGATTCTCTCTCTCCCTCTCTCTCTGCCCCTGCCCCGCTTGCTCGCTTGCACTCTCTCTCTCTCAAATAATAAATAAATAAATCTTAAGAAAAAAAGTCCATTTCTTGATTTCTCTCTCTCTCTTATTTTTCCCTTTCCTTTTTTTTTGTTTCTTAAATTCCACATATGAGTGAAATCATATGGTGTTTGTCTTTCTCTGACTGACTTATTTCGCTCAGCACGATACACTCTAGCTCCATCTATGTTGTTGCAAATGGCAAGACTTCATTCTTTCTTATGGCTGAGTAATATTCCATTGTAAATACATGCCACATCTTCTTTATCTGTTCTCCAATCGATGGACACTTGCTTCCATAATTTGGCTATTGTAAATAATGCTGCAATAAACATAGGGGTGTGTGTATCCCTTTGAATTAGCGTTTTTGTATTTTGGGAGTAAATACCCAGTCGTGTGATTACTGGATCATAGGGTAGTTCTAGTTTTAATTTTTGGAGGACCCTCCACACTGTTTTCCACAGTGGCTGCACCAGTCTGCATTCCCCCCAACGGTGCACGAGGGTGTCTTTTTCTCCACATCCTCGCCAACACCTGTTGTTTCTTGTGTTGTTGATTCTCTCCATTCTGACAGGTGTGAGGTGATATTTCATTGTAGTTTGTATAGGAAGTACATTTTAAAAGACAGACTGCATTTTCCGAACTGGCTAAAAGTCACTTCCATTAACTTACATGTTTTTTAAACTTGCTTGTTACTGAGCAGTTACCCAGGATTTGGCTGTAAACATGATGATTTATTCACCTGACAAATATTTATTGAGCACTTATCGTGTTTTAGAGTCTAGACGCTGGACTTGCAGTGTAAACAAGACAAAATCCTGCCCCTATGGAATTTACATTCTAGTGGAGAAGGCAGGCACTAAACAAAGAAGCACATAATATAAATGTCGGAAGAAAAACAAAGCAGGGTAAGAGGGTAACCAGTGCGTGGGGCAGTCAAGTGGGAAGGTATCCCAGAGAAGATGGTCAGGGAGGGCCTGGCTGAGGAGTTGGCATTTGAGCTGAGATCTGAGTAAGTGAATGCACCACGAGAATAGAGGGGGACACCGCTGGTCCAGACCGAGAGAGCGGCAAGGGCAAAGTCCTGGGGCGGGGAGTGGTCACGTGGGCTCGTCCATGGAGAAGAGGGGGAGGAAGAGCAAGTCCGTGGTTTTCAGTCTATTCAGGCTTGTGAACCATCATCACAATCAGTTTGAGACTGTTTTCCTAACCCCAAAAAGAAATCGGATACCCGTTAACAGTCCCTCCCTATATCTCCTCACACTCCCACTGCGACCCTAGACAACCACTCAGAATGTACTTTCTGTCCCTATTGATGTGCCTATTCTGGAACTTTTCACGTAGATGGAACCATACGATACGTGACCTTTTATGTCTGGCTTCTTTTACTTATGGCCTCATGTTTTTAAATTTCATTGGTGTTGTAAGCATGTGTAGTACTTCCTTTACAGATGAATAATTTCCTACTGTATGGATATACCATTTTTACAAATGCATTCACCCGCTGATGGACATCTGGGTTGTTTCTACTTTTTTGGTTGTTATGAATAATGCTGCCACGAACATGTGTGTGTGTGCACATACACACATCTACACACATGCACACATATATACACACTTATATCTACATACATACATATACCTTCCACCTCTTCATTGCATACAGTGCAAGTCCAACCAGAAGTACAGAGAATAAAAAGAGCCACCTGAAATCCCTCATCTAGGGATAACAGCTGTCACCATTTGGTAAAGATCCTGTCAGATGTCACCCCATCTCCAGCCTCAAAGAATGATCTCAACCTTCTCCTTGAGTTTAGGCCTAGTCTCCCCATTCCACGGCTCATGGATCATGTAGGAGCTGACACCATTCCCTCCATCCCATCCCATGCCCCCCACCAGGCCTTCCGTGCAAAGGTGCTGAGGGCTCTTTGGGCTGGCGCACTTCATACGGGAGTGCGGGCCTATCCCGGGGCCTGGGAAGAAAGTATATATATACACAATCTTACAATTTCATTAACACAGAAGTGCTTGCATTTCATGTACAAATAAATAAGACACCCAAGATCTTACTGATGGGGTGCGTGAGCTCACAAACTGGAGGTACTTCACGGCATGGAAAGGAGGCAGATCCTGAGCAGCTCCGGCAGCCCTCCTGGGGCCCAACCTGTTTTGGGCAGCGTGCCCCCAGGAGGCTGCTGCGGCAGTCTGCCGGCCCTGCGCTCTGCTCACACTCAGAATTCACACCAGGCCTGGGCCTTCATTGGCCCTGGAAGGATGTGTGAACCGAGCCCACAGACCAACGGACCTGAGCCCCAAGCCAGGAGAGGGAGTCGTGTAGCGCTTCCCAGGGCTCAGGGCTCAAGGCGCAGCCCGCGTCCCCCATCTCACCCTGAGCACCCACGCCTGGGGTCCATGCCCCAGTTCGCACGTGCGCCACAGGGCACCTTGCTCGCTCGACGCCCTGCCTCTCTGGCCCGCACTCAGCCCTGTCTGCCTTTGTCCCCTGGGAGCCCTTGATCGGTCCAGAGCTGTGGCGCCCCCTGGTGTCCATCCAGGTGTGGGGCGCCTTCTCTGACCCAGCTCAACACCTGGAACCTCGCTTTGGCCTCACGGGGCTCCCCAGCAGATTAAACAAAGGGGGTGAAGGCCTCCGAGAGAGGCCTTGGAGAGCCGGCCAGCCCGGGGGGTGACAAGTCTGTCCAGCTCCGGGTCTGCAGCTCTGCGGCCAGAGGAGCGATGCGCAGCCGCTGCGTGCTCCGCTCGGGGAGGCAGCGCGCGGGAAGGGAAGGGGGCGGCGGGCGCCGGGCAGGAAGCGCACCCCGCACTTCCCCGGGGGGAGGCGCGGCCCGCACACCGCCCCTGCACACGCACGCACACCGCACAGACACGCGTGCGCAATGCACACCGCACACACACCACCAGCCCCCAAACACACACACACACCGTACACATACATCATACACACACGCACGCATGCACACTGCACGACACGCGTGCACAATGCACACCGCACACACACCATCAGCCCCCAAACACACACACACCGTACACATACATCATACACACACGCACGCATGCACACCGCACGACACGTGTGCGCAATGCACACCACACACACACCACCAGCCCCCAAACACACACACACACACCGTACACATACATCATACACACACGCACGCATGCACACCGCACGACACGCATGCACAATGCACACCGCACACACACCACCAGCCCCCACAACACACACCCACACCCACACATACATCGTACACACACGCACGCATGCACACTGCACGACACGCGTGCACAATGCACACCGCACACAGCAGAGCCCCCACAACACACACACACACACCCTACACATACATCATACACACACACCACACAACATACACACACCACTCCCCACACAACATAAACACCACACCATATGCCCCCAACATACATACACACACATCCCTACACACATACACCACACATACCACACACACACACACACACCCCATACCATACCCTGGGGCTGAAATGGAAACCCCAGACCTGCTGGAGCGCCCCACCCCCCAAAGACCGTGGAGACAGACAGGCAGTGGGTAGAGAAGCCAGTCCAGGGAAAGGGATAGTGTGCAATGGGACCCCATCTGGGGAAGAGGGTTAGGGTCGAAGGTCTAAATATCTGATTGCAATGGGGCAACAAACAGAAAGCTGAAGGAATTTTGGAGAGAGGATGTTTTGGTGGTTTTAATGGTCCAGTTGAGGAGAGTGCCCTCAGATTATGTTAATTGAGATCCAGAAAGGACAGAGACCAGGGAAAAAGCAAATGGGCTAGATTCTTTGTCTCTCTTGTGAAGGAGCCTGCAGTTATTGTTTGTGATTTTGATTTTGATAATAATATAAATGTGGGTTTAATAATTTTCATGAAAAAATAAATGGAACCACTAACAGAATTAAAAACAGGATGTCTACTTTCCAAATCATTGCAGAAGATAAAAGCAAGCAAAACAGTCTACAGAAAAAAAAATTAAATGTAAAGGACAAAAAAAAAAATTAAAGAACCTTAAAAACAGAGTTAAAATGCAGACGAAGAAGTTGGCCCAAGAATAAGCAATAATGACGGCAAATGTGAACAATCTAGTTTCCTTATTACATTCCAAAATGTCTCAAATTACATATATTTTAATCTAAAACTTGATAAACACACCTAAATAAAAAAAAAATACACAGCAAGGGGAAGAATCCAAGTTTGCACAAAGATATCAAGCACAAATAAAAATAAGTTGGACTGATAATGTTCATATCAGATAAAAAAGACTTTACTAGGAAATACGGGGCATGTGATGTAGGAAGTCCTTAAATGACAGTGACACTTAGCTGTACTCAGAGATCAATGTTCAATTACAAATTGAGAAAAGGTAGAGGGAGGTTGTTAAGAAAATCAATATAGATAACATTACTAAGTAAAAAAATATATGAGCAAAAATATACAGATCAGAAAATAGCAAAATAGTGGAATTAATTAAGAGCCTGTGTCCTGGTACCATGAAAAAGGGAAAAACATTCATGAAGTAGATAAACTTCTGCCCCTCGCAAATCTGAAATGTACTTTGTTGGCAAACAGTTCCTGGCTCCAAAACTGTTTCTGGAGAGGGCCACACATACAGGAAGGTATAGATGAGGACCCAAACTCACAGCACTCCAAACTGACTGACAGACAATGTGATGTCAGAATCAGGACGAACCAGGAAGGATGGACCTTACTAAGGTACCAGAGAGAGAAACGCCTCCCAGCCTCAGCCTACAGCCTGTGAGACACCAGCAAGAGAGGGAGCAAGGAGGGGAGAGAGAGGTTGGGGTATTTCTCCCTGTTTTGGGGACATGTCCTGCACCATGGCCCAGCTCCCATGGGACACCCCCTCCACCCAGCTCCAACTCAGGGACAGCTTCCTCCTTTCCTCCCAGGGGAGGAAGTGGCCAGCCCCTGGCTCCTCAGTGGCACCTGCCCACACCTCTGTGAGTAGTACCTTCAGTAAAGCCCCTTCATGTGAACCGTCTGAGTCAAATTCCATTTCTGATGGGACCCTCCCCACTTACATGGTCCCTAAGAGAGGGGGCTCCTCGGTCTGTCCCTTTCCAGGCTCTGAGCCTGTTCAGACATTGTCATCTCTCCGATCACCCCCAGAGGCTCCCTGCTCCTGTGCAGTCCATTTCGGACCACCCCTTCGGGGTCATGGCTATCATCGGAGGACCTCCCACGTCTTGGGTGTGTGGAGGGGCAGAGGTAGACTCCTGGAACCACGCACGTGCCTGGCCGAGGATCTGGAGACTCTGTCTCCTTAGTGCTCCCATCACCTCCATGGTAGGCGCAGGGATGGTACCTCTCTGGAGCCATACCTTCCAGGTGGTCCTGGCTATCGTGGTCACCCCACACGAGACAGAAGCTGTGGGTTCCCCAGGCAGCTTTGGAGGCAAGGTGCTTGGGGAGACAGGGGAGACCAAGACCCAGACCAGAGGATTGGAATTTCTTGGGTAATACCACCTGGGGAAATCTCTGAAGGTTTCAAAACTTGTCCTGTTATTTATGGAATATTTGTCTATCCTTCCTGGCTTTTCAGCAGAAATTCCTGCCGGGATGACATGTCCTTGTCACTGCTGAGGAAGCAGCCATAAGATTTCAGGTTTGGATAGCAAAGGAGGACTGGCTGTCTAGCAACATCTTAAGCCAACAGAACAAGGGACTGGCTTCCACCCCGTGGGGACTGAAGCTATTTGTGGACTAATTCATGGGGTGAGAGCTACTTGGTAGGATAGCATGTATACTTGGCCTGGGGGGTTACTGGCACCCCAGATCCTGTCCTGGGGGGTTACTGGCACCCCAGATCCTGTCCACTAAAACCTTTAGTGACTCCCTGAATCCCAGAATTCTCCCCCCTTGTGTCTTTGGGGTTAGGGGAGATGTGCCTACCTCACCACCAGCAAAGCCCACAGTGTACCCCTTGCCTTCTTGTTCCCCCTGCTTCTGCAGCCCCCCTCTGCATCCCCTGGCATGGGGTCTGCAGACGCACAGTGAACTGAGGCACTGGTGAGGGCTGAGTGCCGCAAGCCCTCCCCCTCATTGACGTAGGCACCCGAGTTCTGAGCCACAGAGGTGGGGTGAGACCGAGGAAGAGAGCCACACCCTGGACGAGCTGTTCCCTGGGGCAGTGGCGGAAGTTGAGCGTGGGGGTGGGAAGGGCCCTAACCTTCCCCAGCTGGAACCTGTCTTAGAAGCAGTTTTCTCACCTGGGCGAGGTCACTGGGTTGTCCCGAGAACCTGCAGCTGCAGGGAAGAAAGGCCATGAGCTCCGATGTCAGCAGAAAGGCTGGGTGTCCTGGCCACCTGCCCCACGTGCCGGTTTTCCTGGGAAACCACTCAGCCAGGCCTGCCGACCCGTGACCTTGGGGCCACGCTGTCCAATTCCCTCCCAGCTGATATAACCAGCCCGAAAGGCTCTTTTTGTCCCTGCTTTCACCCAACAGGGGACAGGAGACAGATGCAAGGGGTCACCACGCCAAGGATGTGGTGAGATTATCTCGGAGTTACTTGATTTTCTTGCAGGTTTCAGGCAAAGAGATTCTAAATATTCATAATGTCACATTCAGGCTCCACGGGGCATAGGAATCATAATTGTTAGCAGCTTCAAGTGAAGAGAAACACCACAGCCCCTGGCAAAGCACAGCACACTGTGCAAACACGGAAGCTAATAGCTCCTGTTCTCTCTGAGGTCCTCGGCCTCGGTCCCTGTTGACCAGGACATTCACTCTTCAGATAAAACGACCCACCGTATGCGTTTGTGCGCTAAGATTCACAGGGTAACCTGACCAATTCTGCAACCTACACAGAAACCTAAATCTCTCCAAACAGAAGAAGAGTTTCCAGTTCTTTCCCTCCTCTAATAACAGAGAAAAGATGGAGTAGAATTAGAGGACTCTCAGTCAGCTAAATTCCATGTTAATTTAATTCACAGCATCTGACTTCCCAGCTGTGAAGGGCTCTGAGCAGGGCCTCCTGACCGGGCCGAACTGGTTAGAACCACCGGAGACAAAATGCACATGGCGAGTCTTATCCTGCCTGGGGGGGCTCAGATTCAGTCAATCAGGGGGTTGGTGGGGGCAGGAGTCTTTACTTTTAGCAAGATCCCCAAGATCTTTTCTCGTTTTTTTTTTTTTTTTTTTTTTTTGAGATTTTATTTATTTATTTGAGAGAGAGGGAGGGGAGAGAGAGGGAGAGAAAGCATGAGCCGGGGGGCAGAGGCAGAGGGAGAAGCAGGCTCCCCACTGATCAGGGAACCCGACGTGGGGCTAGATCCCAGGACCCCGGGATCATGACCCGAGCTGAAAGCAGACGCTTAACCGACTGAGCCACCCATGCGCCCCAGGATCCCCAGGGGATTCTGATACAAACAAATCCAGAATCGGGAAACTGGTTGAACCTACAGCTGGAGGGAAGAAAGGCAAAAGCCTTGTCTTCACATTTCCCCTCTTCCTCAGACTAATATCTAAACAATAAATGCAGTAAGTAAATAAAGACAGTTTTCAAGATGTTCATGGAATGACTTTTTTTTTACATTTTTCCACTAGTTAAGACAAAAACATTACAATGATTGACTTCTTTCATTTAGTTACATAAATAAAATTTTTATAAATATCTCTTTATAAACAATATAAATAGCTTTACAACATAAATACATTTATGCATGACATGAATTTACAAACAGCAATGTTTTACAGCTGGTTTTGTCAGTCTCTTAAAAACTGTCCCTTGTCATCACGTTCGTGTAGGTGTGTGTGTTGCATGTATATAATATATATAATATATAACTTTTTATTTTTCATTAAAAAAAACCCCAAACAATAAAATCATACCCCCCTTCCCAAATAATAATAAAACAGCTGGTGTTGTGTATTCCTAGTACCAGGAAAAAAAAAAAAGGAAATGTAAAAGCCACATTGCGTTGGAGGTGCTTCCAGATGCTGTGAGGCTGATGACCAAGAATGACCTCAGCAAAACGGAGCAAGTTCCCAATCCTGAAACACAGAGGGGACATGGGACACTCAGCTGAGAAGCCCAGCCTGCAGGACAGGCCCTTTTCCCGAGCAATGTGAAGCCGAGTCCCACCTGGGCCGACTAGCCCTGACCAGGCCGTCCTGGAGCGGGGAAGGGGCCCCTCTCTGGCCCTCACCTCATCTGCTGTGTTCCTGGCACTTCCTGCCCCAGTGCAGGTGGAACCAGGATGTCTGCCAGCTTTCCTCCCCCTCAGGCTCCCTGCAGGCCTGGCCCTTGGCACCCGGTGAGGCGCGGGGAGGAGAGAGGAGAGTGCAAATGCCCTCCTCCCTTTTTTTGCTAATGACACAAACCCTCCGCGAGGTGCTTGCCTCAGCTTTCTGTGTCTGCGTGACAGCTGAGGGAAGGAGAAGGCACCCATCTGAGGAGTTGGGAGTTCTGGGCTCGAATCCCAACTCTGACATTAACTTCCTGGATGGCCCTGGATAGCTTTGAGTATCGCTTTCCTCACCCATAAAATGGGATAATAGCCACCTCCCCGGGGCCGGCTTTAAGATTCAACAGGGGGCCACACGATGGACATTGGCAGAGTGTCTGGGTCAAGCTGCCCCTCATTAAATAGCCCTTCCGTCTGCAGCTCGCTGCGCCGCAGAAAGGGTCCCCTTCAGACGCAGAGGAAGCGGGGTCTCCCGCCAGCCCCGGGGCAAGGAATGGTCATACTGGGTTCGCTGGGTTGAGAGTTAAAAGAGTCCTCTGCTGAGGCCTCTACCAGCTCTCTGCTAATGGGCGTGTGGGTGCTCTGGGCCCGAGGAAGGAGTCCCCCTGAGACGGTGTGGTGCCCTCCCAGAGGCCAGCACACGCACAGGGACCCTGGGCCTTGATGAACTGTCCCTCAACTCCCGTCTCTGGCTGCCCCATGTGTTTAAACAGGTGACAGATGTCTGGGATGTCCCTGGGGCTCCTGGGCAAGGTGTTCATTCAGGCATCGGCCACACCCCGTCTCTGTCATTAGAATTTTATAATCAAGACTATAACCGTCAGCGACAGTCATTATGGTGGTTGCTTAGAGCCAAAGTCAACTCCTGAGTGAAGAAATGGCCACAGCCTGGGATGAGTTTTCATTAATGTGAAAAATCTAAGCTGTCTTTGTCTTTGAAGCTGAGACAGAGAACTGCCCGGTCGTCCTCGCTAGGAGGCTGCTGGCAACAGGAAGGATGCTCTGTCTTATCCTGATGGCTGTGGCGTGAGGGTGGGGCTGAGAAGGTTAAGGTGTTGGAGGTGGCTGTTCAGCTGAAGGACAGAACTTCTGGGAGGTCGACAAATTTCCCTCGTCAAAGGGGCTGAGAGTCCTAGCAATCTGGCCTCCTGCCCAGCAGCTCCCCAGCCAGCCGCACCCAAGAACAAGGAGCCTAGGGGGACGTGCACGCCAGACACTTCCCAGGCCCCCTTCCTCATCTTGTCCCCTGCTAACCCATTGAATAACATTTGTTTAGATTCTAAAGTTTGAGGTCGGTGCTTAAATCAACGTGAACGAAAAATGTGAGGCCCGTAGCCCCATCTCTTCATTGTTCAGACAGGATGGAAGAGAGCAAAGCCAGGGCAATGGAAGCTACGAAAGGCCAGAATCACCTCTTCCTGGGCAGGGGCGAGTCAAGATCTCAGACAAACGAAGCCCCTGCAGAAATGGGGGGGGACACACGGTCAGGTCTGGCTGCACAGAGGAGAGACCCTGCTCAAGCCCAGGCGGGTGGGAGAGCAATGCCCCTAAGCTGGGTGGGGGGCATGTTTCTCTGGTCATTGACAAGTATTTTTAAAAGCCTCTTTGGGCTGCCGTGGGTTCCAGATCACCTTTGGCTAGCGCTTGGCCCTCAAGCTGCTCATGAGTTCATCTGGAGGAGCTAAATAGGTTCCCAAGCAACTATGGCTCTGTTGAAAAAGGGTTCTGTGCTGTCAAAAAGGCTTAGGCAATGTGCTGGAGAGCTTCAAAGAGGGGCGCTCTCGTTGCCCTCTGGGGGCAGACAGCGCGGACGCTGACAAGGCTTCCAGGGTAAGAGAGCCGCTTCCCCGTGGTCTCGGAGTGGGACAGACAGGCTGTGTGATCCAGAATGGCAGCCGCCAGGCTGCCGGGAAATGTTGGACACCAAAAAGAGTCAGATCCTAAAGCACTTGAATGTCACTTTCAGAGGTGGGCTCTGTTTCTCCGTGAGAACTGATGGGCAGCAGGGACGGACAGGAGGGGGGAGGTGGGGAGGGTCTTTGCCACACTGCCAGGATGCAGCACCCGGCAGGGGCTGAAGGGAGCACAGGGGTTTCTAGCCCTAGTAGAGGGTGTGGAGGCCACACCAGAAACAGAGGTCCCAGGCATGATGGAGGTGGGGAGATGGTGAGGAGCCGTTTGGGACATGCTGAGGCCCAGGTTGGGGCAAAAAAAAAAAAGATTTATTTTAGTCTTTTTCCCTGCCCTGAAATAATGCCACGAACACTGAGTTTCCATCCTGAAGTCTTGCAGGCAGCAAGCAGCATCAGGACCCTGGACAGACCAGTCTGCTCACAGCCACGGTTTAGAGAAGGAGTAAGAATCAGAAAGCTCTGGTGCAGAAGGGCGTCCTGGTGATGCCGACAGAGGGCTGTTCTCTCTATTGCGAAGGGGCAGGTATTTCCCCAAGCATGTCCAAATCAGTCCCGGGAAGCAGCCCTGACCTCTGGGCTGCCTAATGCCTGGGCACCACAATACCAGTGGCTGGTAGATAAACTTACCCTCCGCTTGTGTGTTTGCCCTTCCTTCTCTGCTCCCACGAACCCGCCATCTCCCCTCAATACCCTCAAATGGCCGATTGGGACCAGTTCTGCTGGTTGGCTTATGGTCGTCGGGGAGTGGGCAGGACCCCACCAAGTTGTCTCTGCTTCTCTAAAGGAAGTGAGGTGGGTTCATCCGTGTTGAGCCATTTCTGACCTGGCCACAGTTCCCTGACCGCTTTATCCCTCACTTTTTTCTTCTGTAAAATGGGACGATCAATGGGGTTGGGGGCAAATGCCTCGCACACACACTGGTTCTCGTGCTGCGATCGCCTGGCTCGCCTCCAAAGGTCGGCTGGGAGGCGGAACGATCCCAGCGCCAGGGGATCAGAGAGGGACCCGCCTGCGGGCGGCGCGGGTGGGGTGGGGTGGGGTGGGGTGGGGTGGGGGATTCAGGCTTGGTTCTGACGGGCGCCGCGGGGGAGCTAGGTGCGCACAAGCTCCGGGCCGCCAGGGTTGGTGGTACTCACCGCCGCCAGGGGTCGCCGCACTAACATCCCAAGCCGCTCATGGAGCCGATCCGGTCCAGCTTGAGGCCGAAGCAGCCCTTGGACAAGCCCTTCTTGTTGCCTCCTTTGTATTTGCGCGCGTTGGGGTGCTCATGCAGAAGGCGGGCCCACGCCGCCCGCGACTTGGTGTCCACGCGCAGGTCGCGGAGCAGTCGCGACCGGTCGCCCTTGAGGTTGGCGCCGCCGCCCCCGGGAGTTTTGTCGCCCTTCTTCTGACCGCCGCCCGCAGCCTGGGGCTCGGCCAGCTCCTCTCCCGGCGGAGTTCGCGGGACCTGTCCGAGGGAAAGGGCGGGCAGGTGAAGGGACGCCCGGCGGCAGCGCGAGGTACTTTGCGGGACCCCTGATGCTCCAGCCCGACGCGCCCGCCAGCGCGATTTGTCCCTTCCGAGCCCTGAGCGCGCCCCCACAGATGCCGGACAGCTTGGCCCGGCAGCCACCTGCCACGCAGCCGCCGCTGTCCGCTCCTTCGGGAGCCCCTTGCCCTCCCCTCCTTTGCCCCCTGCCGGGCTGGCCACACTGGGGCAGGGGCTGCGCATCTGTCGACGTTCTCCCGAGGCTGGGGACCTAGACCCCCGAGTTGGTTTCGAGGGCTCCCCGGCTCTCACCCGTGCACAGCTCGGAGAAGAGGGCCGCCTTCCCGCCCTCTGCTCCCTCTTGCGCGCCGCATCCTTCTAGGCGCCCAGCCCTCCCATGGCCCCTCACAGTCCCGCTGTCCATGCAACAGCACCCACCTTCGGCGGCGCCCCGGGCTTGGCTTCGGAGGGCCGGAGCGAGAGTAGCGTGAGCAGCAGGGCGCAGGCCAGCAGCTGGGAGAGGTGCATGGTGCCGGTGGGGTCGAGGGGCGCAGACCCGCGGCAGCGAGGGCGCACGGGCCGGCGGGCGGACAGGCAGGCGAGCGCGGAGCAGGCTGGCCGGGCTGCGGTGTGGGCGCGAGTCCCAGTGCTGCGCGGCGCCGGCTGGGTGCGCTCTGAGCCCGCGGCTCCGCTCGCGCCTTTATAATCCAACCTGCCGCTGATGTCATCCTCCCGCCCACCCGGCCGCCCGGGCCAATGGCACGCGCGCCGAGGGCCCGGAGGGGGCCGCGGGGGCTCCCCCACTGCCCCCACCTCCATCCCAGCCCCGGAGGGATCCCGCGGCTCCGCCAGCTCTCTCCCGCTGCACTCGCGGCTGCAAAGCGGCGCGCACAGGGAACTCCATTTGCAGCGAGCGCGTGCCAGGCATGCCAAGCGTTGGTGCTCCCGGTGCCCTGCACACACGCTTGGACCTCAACACACGCGCTCTCCCTAGAAGGGATCAGTTTCCCTCTGTGCAGGTGCAAAGACAGGCTCAGAGGAACTAAGTCACTTGCCCAAAGCCGCACAGCGGTAAAGTTGGACCAGCCCGAAATCTACGCAGATCTGTCTTGTTGCCAAACTCTTCCCTGGGCACCAGACAGGTGCAGGCCTGGTACTGCGGCTCCACCTTTCACCTACTCAGGAGTTCAGATCGCACCAACGTCTTCAAGTTAGGGAGGCAGAGGATGGGGCGGAGGTCTGGGCGGGAGGCGCGGGGAGAGCGAGGTTTGCCCGGGGGCCGCAGGGGGGAGCGCAAGTCCTGCACGGGAGAGGGCAAGCTTTTCGCCTGCGGGTGTGTTTGAGAGTGAATCGCGAACAGATGCGCTAAGATGGCAGGCCCGAGATAGTGGTGCCGGCGCGTATGAGCATCCTGTACCCGTCACCGTGGCTCTAAGTTCGCGCTCAGCCTGGGTCCGCCGCACAGAACCGCCCTGACCCGGCGGATGGCTTCCGTGTGCGCTCACGGGTGCGCGCCCGAGCCTGTCTGCACCCACGCGAGGAACCGAAGAACCGCAGCGTGAGGATGTTCGCTGCGGTGTCCTATGCACCTGCACGCGCTGGGGAGGGAGCTTTACCCAGCTTCGAGCCCAGTGTGGCTTCCGTGAACTGTGACAGGCGGTTGCCTTCGTTGTTTTCAGCCTCAGATAGATCTGTGCTGAAGCTGCCGGGACAAAAGTCACTTATACCTGCTGCTCACAACTCCCTCTCCTGGGGCAGGGTGTCTTGGTGCCTTGCGTTCTGAGGTGTCCCTTGGGGATGGGCACCTCAAGAATTGAGCCAGGTGCCGAAGTGTATGATCCCATGCCACCCAGCAGGAGCTCTGCTGGAGAGCACACAACAGGGGCATGGGGGCGGTCCCTAGGCACGAAGACCACAGCCAGATGCAGGTGCCTGGAGGAGTTGTTTCAGGGAACGGAAGCTGTGCCCGAGGCACAGGGCTGTGACAGTCAAGAAGAGCAGGGGGAATCGGGTGCCCCGTGGGTAGTTCCCACAGCTGGGCCTAGACGGCAGGCAGCGATGGCACACCGTCCCCTCAGGCTGTCTCCTTCCCACCTGGGACTGCACACCCACCGAGCCCAAGGTCCCTTTGTTTAGGAAATAACCCGCACCCGAGGTCTGAGTTTGGGGTAGCAGAATTTCTGAGCCCGGAAGAGGATTCAGACATTGACAGGGCACCCTTTGGGAGTTCTGGTGAGTTGATTCACCACTTCCATGCAGCCCCCCACGATTGCTGCTCCCTGGTAACACCCGTAGAGTGGCACCACTCTTTCATTTGAGGAGTAAGGCAGAGGAGCAAGAAGGGGGAAGAGGGAGGGATTTCTGAGTGGGTTATGGAGGTCTTCTCTCGTCTTTGCCTACTGATCAAAGGAGAATGTTACCGATCTGGAACTTCCCTGAGACTCGCTTTATTTACACCTGTTTAAGGAGCTGGGCAGATTGACTAGGGCCAGGCATGGGGCTCGTTTCCAGGGGACAATAGCTACCTCCTCTGAAACCTCTCATTAAGGACAGGTTGGAAGCTTCTGGTGCACAGTGGTTACCTCCTCCTGTCTGAATGTCTGCAGGCTGGTTCTTCCTGTCTTTTGTGTCCCTTGGACGTACTTGGTGACAGCTGGCTAACTATCTAAGTCTCCCCTCTCTTTGAGCTTTGAGACTAAAGTGAATAAACCAACCCCACCCAACCCCACCCCAGTGTGGGTAGAGTCTCAGACTCTACTTTCCCTCTTTGGAAGTGGAATCTTCTGGTGAGCCCCCACTGCTGGCCACTGGGCTGTGGTCATTTGCAACAGACCGGATCCAGGAACAGTCACCTGTGGAGCGAGGCTTCCCTGGGGCAGGCCAGGGAGCAGCTCAGGCTTAACTGCCGGAAGGTGGGGTGGAGAGCAGTTCCAGGAGTAGGCTGGAGGAACCTTCCGGAAAGGAGGTAGTCAGCACGTCAGTGCCTTGGGTTCCTCCCACAGTGAGGTGCAGAGGAAGCTCTCTCCCTCTTGGGTCTAGAAGGGGGACTCAGGTTCCTCGTTCCTGCTTTTCCCTCATGAGGTCTGCTTTTTCTGCTCTGGCCCCAGGGGCCAGGCCTGGGAAAGTTGGACCCACTGAGCAGCTGAACGGGAACTGTTGGCAGCACTTTATTGAACGCTCAGTGTGAAAACTCCTCCCAATGGCAAAAGAGAGAGAAAAGGCCACTCAGGAGTCTGGCAGTTCTGTAGGGACTCCTGTCATGTGTCACTTATCCACCCACCGATACCCTAAGTATCCACCGAGCACCCAGGCAGCCTGCGGAGTCCCATCCCTGCAGGGAAGGACCCCTGGAAAGAGCCACTAGCTTTATAGGCAGAAAAGGACAATGGTGGGGAGGGAGGGCAGCTCCCCCAGCTTGGGCTAGCAGGGCGGGCTTCCTGGAGAGGAAAAGTCTGCGCTGAGCAGGGAAGGGACCTGGCAGGCAGGAGGAGAAAGCAGTGACGCCCTGTGGGCTAACCGTGGAGTGCACCCAGGCTTAGAGGGTTGCAGTAAAAGAAAAACAATGAGCGGCCTCGCCAAAGGGCAAGTCCTTGAAACGGAGGGAAGCAGGAGGGCAGCCCCTAGACGTTGCAGAGCCCTGCATGCTCAGGAAAGTGGGGGCTTCAGATCCAGAGGAGGCAGGCTTGGGAGGGAGGCAAGTCAGCAGAGGTAGGTTCTGGAGGCATTTGTGATAAAGAGGGGGAAGGGCTTGTCCGGCAAGGGTGAGAGCCTATTGTGCTCTGGAGGGTGGGGAGGAAAGAGCAAGTTTGGGGTGGAGGCGGGCATGAAAGATGAGGCAGAGGGAGAGTGTCCAGTTGGGGGGAGGCACAGAGAGGGAACAGGAACTGGGAAAAGTCAGAGCCGGGCTAAAGTGTGCCAAACCCCAAGCATCTGAGAGTCACACGGCTGGGACCCTCTTCTCCTTCCTGGACCTCTGAAAGGTGGAGACATGGAGAGAGAAGACTCCATTCCTGTGGGTCCCTTTTCCCTTTTCCTCCTCCATGAAGGCAAGGTGAGAGTGTTGCACCTACTAGGGATGTGGCCCTTCCTTGGGACAGTTGGTGTCCACTCGGCTACCCAGACCCTATGGGACATGAAGGGGGCCTTGATTAGTATTCCTCCAGTGAGAAAGGTGTGCAGAAGGGCTTCTCAGAAGCTGGGGAAGGGGTGGTTAAGACAGAATGTCCAGTTCCCCACCGCAGGAGGGGGAACCAGCTCTCTGTGAAACAGCGCCCCCTCCTGGCACTGGGGCAAAGCAGGAGGATTCTCAGGCTCACAGAGGAAGGGAGGAATCCTCAGCAGTCCATCTGTTTTCTCTGCAATTATTTCATCCCAGGGGCCTCCTTCCAGCTGCATAACTTCCCAGAGAGGACACTGAACAGGCGGTGAGCAGATCCTATGCAGGCCGGGCAGGGAAATTTCAGCGGGACCCTGGCCAAGTCCTATCACTGTTCTGGGCCTTCAGTTTCACCACCTGTAATTGCGAAAAAACTGTACTTGCCTCCTGGACGGGGGCAGAGTGAATCAGGAGGCCTGACAAGAGGCTTCCAACCCCTAGACAAAGGCAGGACGAGCAGCTGGGGCAGAAGAGGAATCTGAATGTCATGGCGCAAACACTCACACTCCCGGGGAAAGGGGGAGGACCCTGGGCCCCTAAGTCTCCCCAGGACTGTTTGGTGGTGGAGACCCACGGTGGACACAGAGACCAAAGCTTGGCCAGGTCTTCCTGAGCTTGGGGGCTCCTCCAGGAGTCCTGCACCTACAGGGCCTGGCTTTAAGACAGGAGCTGGAGGCCAAGGAAGCGTCATCCATCCGTCCTGGGCCAGAAATTCCAGGAAAGCTTAACCTAATGGTGCCATGAGGTCTTTGTCTGACCCCAGGACACCCCCACCTGATGAGCCAGCTGCCCTCTTTCTTCTTTCCCAGGGGCTCTGCCAGGACCTGCTCCAGATGGCCTCCAACCCCGCTGTCCTACGCAAGCCCATGATGTCAGAGTTTATCCCTCCTTTTTTTTTTCCTTTCAAAAATAAAAGACAGATAGGGTTGACAGAGAGCCCCAATAGATAGGCTCAGTTCCGTGGGGGGACAACTGTTCCCCGTGTGGCTTTTAACAGGCAGGTGAGGGAGCAGAAGTCAAGGCCTAATTCCTGAGAAAGTGAGCAGGGAGGTAATGGCAGGGCCTTTCTGAGCCGAAGATGGTCCAGCATCCTGACCTTCGGCGTGGAGTGTGCACCAGATGTTTGCAGAGGTCCTGGAGGCGGGGCTTGCCTTGCTTAGGCTCTGGTAAAATGTTGATCACACGGAGCTTTTCCAAATAGGGAGCCACTCCTTGCTGTCCTGGGGGGTCCCTACAGTGAGACCACCTTCTTGATGTGTACCTGGGGCAGGCTGTCTACTCTCTGGTCTTGGAGATCATGTTTCAGATTTGTTGGAGTCTATAGTCTTCAAGGAAGGAGGCTTCTCCGTGTGGGTAGGAGGGTCCCCAAGTGTCTTACAGAAGCCTCTGAACTTGGCATCTTCACAGAAGGGATTATGGGATCGGTTTGTCAGGATCCAGGGCCACCAGTCAGCTCAGGGAACCCCATCTCTGGGTTTCCCAAGCCTGAGAGTCCTCTGCAGATTTCTGCCCCAGGAGTGTGTGATCATCAATTACTTTCTGGGGAGCAGTCAGTGTGAATGACCGGAAAACACTAGCAAGAGACAGACACGACCGAGCCAGATGCTAACGAGGATTGGAGGAACATACTTCTCGCACTCTGGGCTCCCCAGGGATTGGAAAACACTTTTAAGCCCAATCCCCACCACCCTGAAAAAGCCAAAATCCATAAATTTTTTTTCTAAGATTTTATTTATTTATTTGAGGAGGGGTAGGGGCAGAGAGAATCTCAAGCAGACTCTCTCCTGAGCATAGAGCCCAACTCGGGGCTCAATCCCACAGCCCTGAGATTATGACCTGAGCTGAAATCAAGAGTTAGACCTAACCAGCTGAACCACCCAGGCGCCCCCCACAAATTGGTTGGAACCCACCCTTTTGCCTGTGTGAATTGTTTCTAGGCCCAATGTGCAAAATCACGCAACAAACCTTTTCTCCTGGATCGCCCAGTAGGGTCCCTTTGTCTCAATGCAGGCTGAACAAGGAGAAGGTTCCTCCCCCCACCCCCAAATGAGGGCTGCTTTGCTTCATGGGTGAAATAATTTAAGAGGGGAGGCTCTAGCATAGAGTAGGGTTCAGAGCTTCCACTCAAACAGCTGATGCAGGATCTTGGGCTCCAAGGAGGTGGTAAGGAGGGGAGGCAGTCTCTATGTGCAACGGACAGGTATCAGTGGTTTTGTGCTGCCTGGCTTCTCAGCCCCCCAGAGAAGCTGAAATGCCAAACGTTTGCCTGACCAGCCCTGCAGACTGCGCATGGGTGTGTGACCTGGACTCCCTAGTTTTTTTTTTAAGATTATATTTATTTATCAGAGAGAGAGAGAGACAAGCAGGGGGAACACTAGGCAGAGGGAGGATGCGGGACTTGGTCCCAGGACCCTGGGATCATGATCTGAGCCAAAGACAGATGCTTAACCGACTGAGCCACCCAGGCGACCCAGGACTCCCTAGTTTTTGTTGTTTGTTTAAAGAAGGAGAGAGAGACGGAGAGAGGAGGGGCAGAGGGAGAGGGAGAATCTTAAGCAGGCTCCACACCTAGTGCGGATGTAAGGGTGAGGACATCTGGGGGCATCTGGCCTTTGTCATGCACCTTCAGAGATGGATAGAAGAAGGGGACAACATGTAGAGAAGCACAATTAGGAGGGACTTGAGTAGTTCCTCTATGGAAATAGCAGAGCAAGTCATCAGGACAATGTTAGAAGGTTGGGTCCGGGCTGACTGTGCTGGCCACATTGTCTTGAAAAATCATGCTGTAAATTATTCTGTGGGATGATTAAAAATATCACCCTGACTCTATAGAATTAGACAGTTCTGGATCCTAGTTCACAGCCTGGTGGGGGAGAGTTCCCTTCAGTAAAACGAATATGACATATGCTCATACGTATTACTAAATGAAGCAAATATTTCTAACTTCAGCACCTTCTTACCCCATTAAATCCAAATGTGTTTCTCAGGCAGAATAGGTTTTCACGGAGCTAAGAGAAACACAGTGTGGTGAGTGATGTGTTATGAGCAAATCCGGAAAGCGGGCGGTAAGTGGGCCAGGAGTGGAGGGTAGAAGGCCTGGGAGACAGGGCGCCTGGTTTCAGAGAAGCGTGCCCAGATCGAGCAACCCAGGCAGTGGGGTCCGGCCCCTTCCCTCTACCCTTGGAGGGAATCTGAACTCAGAGGGATTGAGCATCATACTCTGAACATCCCGGCCCCATAGCTCCAGGTGTGGGACCCTGCCTGGGTCCTGGCCATGCCACTTCCTGCTTGTCCCTTGAGCTTTCATCTTGCGCGGACTGCAGGGCAGTAGCATGGTGGTCAGACTAGGGTGGTGTGGTTGCTACTGCTCACCGAGAACCTTCTGGAAGTTAGCCTCATGGAGAAGGATGTGTGACTGTCGGGACTGGTTTCTGAGCCCTGCGGAGGCAGGAGAGCCTCCAACCAGGCTTGTTTCCGGCAGAAGAGCCTGGCAGGCTCGGGAACGATGTGGGATGGCCCGGGGAATCTTCCGGTGTGATGACTCTGCTGAGTGCCGGGGCTCTCCCTGGGCCTGTTGGTCCCCACAGACTTCTCCTCTGGCTCCACACAGTCAGCGGGGGCCCGCCCAGCCTCTGAGTCCCACAGCCCCTCAGCATGTCACTGTCACAGCCTTGATGCCACCATCTGTCTGCTTCTTGAGGAATGCCTACGTCCACCCGAGTCATTCCCGCTTCTTGCACACTGCCTGCCCCTCAGTAGGTGCTTAATAAATGCACAGGGATTTAAGGCCAGCACTGTGCTAGGCCTTGGGGGAGGGGGGACAGCAGGGACAGAGCTAGCCTCTGCCCTCACGGTGGCAAAGACGCTGGCAAAGCCACCAGCAGCCCTGTTCTGCGGACGGGCTATCCGATCTGCCCCCAGCCGCACACCGGGCTCAACAGGCCGCTCAGGCCTCCAGGGTGAGCTGGCCGAGCTCCAGCGAGTCACGGGGCTCGGGCTCGGCGCCCCTGCTCCCCGCGAGAACATCTGCTGAGCGAACAGCTGTCTCCACCCGAGGCTGAGCGGCCTCCCGTGGGAGCGTGGTGTGCTGTCGGGCAGAGAAACAGACGCAGCTCGTCTGCCCCTCGTGGCCATTTTCTCGGGGGGGGGGGCTGCTCAGAGTTCTGGGGCCTTTGTCACATCTGTCAGCGCCATTTCTCTGGGACCACACCGTCCCCCCTTCCCATTCTTTTCTTCTTTAATTTCTGGGAGGTCTGGAAAGGATCGGGCCAGATGGGTTGGGAGCACTGTGGTCATAGGGCTGGGAGACGGAAAGCTCAGTGTCAGGAAACCAGCCCTCTCGGGTGGCCAGCCTGAGTTAGGCAGTCCCAGCCGGAGATGGCGGGATGGGGTTCGATAGTGCCAGGGGTGACACACACAAGGAAAGGGGTGCTTGTCCTCTTCTCTGTCGTCCCCGAGACAAAGGCCACGGGGACTCACCTTGGATTCCTAGCAGCAGGAGGCCTGGCACGCAGGGGTCCCTCGTGGATGAGACTGAGTGCGGGAACCAGCTGTCACGCACCTGAGAAACGGTCCCTCACACCCGCTGGGCAGACAGAGCCTCCATTTCTGCGTCCGGGTGGGGATCCTCCCCTCCCCCAGCATCTCCTCGGGCTGCCCCCCCAACCTGGGAGGCAGCGAGGGGCTCAGGGGTGCTGCTGAGTCTGGAACCGAGACAGAAACCAGACAGTGGCTCAGACAGGGGCGGGGCCTGGAGTCCAGGCGGGATCTGCGCGGTGCCCCATGGCTGAGCAGTTCCCAGAGCAAGGCGAGGCGGGCACAGGGGCAGGGCTGGGGTGGGGAGAGCCCCATCAAGCCCCCCAGACTTGTGCTGAGCTCACACGATTCTCTGTTCCGTGTGGCACCGCAGAGCGGGAGTTGGGGCGGCTCGGTGTCTCTTGGAGGCACAGGGCAGAGGCAGGAGGCTGGGAAAAGAGCTGCCCCTGGCAGTTATCTGACCCCAGGCGGTCTTGCCCAGCACTATGAGCTCATGGGCACAAGCGCAGAGCTGGGTGGTGACAGGAAAGGAATGGCAAATGTTCTCTGGAGACCTGGAGGCGTGGGGCTTTCACATGAGCTCATGCGATCAGACGCTCCCCGGGCCTCGCCGGGCCAGGACCCTGCGGGCAGCTGTGTCCCACAGGAGGGGCTCCTGCTGGGGGCCCTGCCAACCTCTGCCCTCCGCACTCATGCTCTCACTTGCTTGGAAACCTCGGGCTGGGGCTAGGAAGCTAGCCTCAAGATGGCCCAGGCAGTGTCGAGCTTAATGTGGGCGGAGTGACGAACGTTCTTTTTTTGTAATCAACTTTGTGCGTGAGTGGTGTATAGAATATTTACCCAGTGTTACAGTGCAAGGCCAACAGAAATGTCAAACCAACATCAAAATGTTTAAATGCCTCCACCAATATAACACGATCTGCCTATTACTTTTCTAAGTTTTCAGATCACCCAAAATTTGTGCCTAGGTGGAATCTAAGAGTACACAGTGTCTTGTGATCGACTTTTTTAATGTAACGTAATTTTGTATAACTTTTCCCATGGATCTGCATAGTCTGTAACATAATCACAGTCAGGATTTGGGCTGTTTAAGTACTGTGTATATATACAAATTACACAGGAAAAAGCATCTCCATGCAAATAGAATTCTTCTTCCTCCCTCCCTCCCTCCGTCCCTCCCTCTCTCCCTTCTTTCCTTCCTTCCTTCCTTCCTTCCTTCCTTCCTTCCTTCCTTCCTTCCTTCCTTCCTTCCTTTCCTTTCCTTTCCTCCCTCCCTCCCTCCCTCCCTCCCTCCCTTCCTTCCTTCCTTCCTTCCTTTCCTTTCCTTCCTCCCTCCCTTCCTTCCTTCTTTCCTTCTGCCTCTACCCTCCCTTCTCTCTCTCCCTGCCTCTCTTTCTCTCTTTCTTTCTTTTCTTTCTTCAATCAGAGGAATTGCCAGTTGGAGGATTTGATGATGGGAGCTCTCTGTGGTTTGGTAGCTCTGGGCCAGTGGTACATATTGACTGAGTGACTTCTCTTCTCACTCCTCTGCTAATCCTGCAGCTTTGTATTTGCCCAAGAGCCCCCGAGTGGCTTTAAGTCGTCTTCCTCTAATATCTAAGGGCTTTCAAAAATACTTTTATCAGCTTGTTAAATATCTTGATATTATTATGTTTCATAGATACCATGAAGTGTTCTCCACTCCATTGCTTTTCTTTATGTTTATATACAGATGCTTACAAATTTAAAAACTGTATTCTAGTCTCATAGCCTCCCATACTTTTCTTTAATTACATGCTTGGACAGTTCCTTCACTCAGAGCTTTCTCCCCGGGGCCATCTGTTCCAGAGATCCCCCACTGCATCCCTAGCACCCAGCCTGGAAAAATCCACTGCAGAGGCTAAAAGTGTGTACCATGAAGTGGCTTCGATTCTTGTGGATTGGGTTTTTTTTACCTACATCAGGCAGGAAAACAGATAAGAAACTGAGCTTAGAGAGTTAAGTATTTGAGTAAGCACCTCGGGTGGGACTGAAACCCAGAGGTCTGTCTGCTCTGAAACACTTTGTCCTGACACCCATGTGTCAGTAGATTGAGTGAGCTATGTTTTTCTATTCTGTTGTGGGTTTTTTTTTTTTTTTTTAATGGCTATGTGTGTGTATTCATGTGAAAATTTAACTTTAACCTGTCTGGAATGTTCTGTGGTAAATGGTATGAATAAGGATTTGTTATTTATGTGACCTTATTATCCATTTCCCATATGAATATAGAGATAAGTATTTCTTTCATCATTTTAAAGTTTTCACTTGATTTGTTACATATTACATTAAAATACATTTGTTCTATATAGCCCATATATATATTTGTTCATATCTGTTCCACCATAAAGTTTTGCCAACTGCTATGTATGTTCTATAGACTGGTAGGTATTCTCCTGGTTTTGCCCTAAAATTAAAAAAAAAAATTCTTCAACGGTTTTTTTCCCATATAAATGTTATTATTACTTTCTAAACTTCTATAAGATTAATTTCAAGTTTAATTGGTTGCATTTTACTTTGATTTGCTCTTTTCTTATGGATTTTTATTTTATTTTTTATTTCAAGTTTTTATTTAAATTCTAGTTAACATATATGGTAAAATTGGTTTCAGGTGTAGAATTTCTTACGAATTTTTTTTTTTTAAAGATTTTATTTATTTATTTGACAGAGACAGCGAGAGCAGGAACACAAGCAGTGGGAGTGGGAGAGGGAGAAGCAGGCTTCCCGCTGAGCAGGGAGCCCGATGTGGGACTTGATCCCAGGACTCTGGGATCATGACCTGGGCCGAAGGCAGCCGCTTAACGACTGAGCCACCCAGGCGCCCCCCCCTTTTTTTTTTTTAAAGATTCGAATTTTTAATTTGATTGCATTGTGGTCCGAGAATAGAACTTATATTTCTGGGATTTGGATTTTACTGGGATTTTCATTGTACTTGAATATATATATTATATATGCATATTACATATGTGTGTGTATATGTATATAACATATATATATATATATATTTTAAGTAGGTTCCACCCTGGGCTTGGAGCCCAATGCAGGGCTTGAACTCACAACCCTGAGATCAAGACCTAGCTGAGATCAAGAGCCAGATGCTTAACTGAGTGAACTACCCAGGTGCCCCTGAATATATATTATTTTTATAAATATTTCATGGGAACTTAAAAATAAGTCTATTCTTTGTAAGGTACAGAGTATAATATGTAGCCCCCCCTCTTTATTCGATCAATGATGTTTCAGACCTCATTTGCCATTATTGTTTGCTTTGTCCCGCGCGGTAGCCCCTTCTCTGGGGAATTCTCCTCCACTCCAGCCCTGTGGTTTCACTGGGGTATGCCAATCTCAATGACCTATTTCTTTGATCATAGACATGGGCACGTGGTTCAGATCTCACCAGGCCCAGGCCCCTGAATCTGTCAGTGCCAGAAACCCAACTCAAGCTATCAGACACTTTACCATTTGCATAACTGGGAAGTCCAGGGAGGGGGATGCTATTAGCTAATCACAACCAGGTATAGTGATTCAAATGAGAGCGAGCACCTCTCTCCCATAACTCCTCTCTGCCTCTGTGTAGTGACTGTATTCTCTCCTACTGCAGGGGATCTCTCTCCACGTGTCAGGGAATGGAGGTGAGGAGGGAGACGCCCTCAGATTTCTCCCTCCAATGTCTAGACAGGATCTTACAGAAGGACCAACTGGTTCTGTTTCATTTGAGTCCCCAGTTGTGGTGGCCAGGAAGATGGTTTTTCATGGGTTGGCCAGTGTTAGTTCAAGTGCTCCTGTCTGGGACCTAGAGGCAGGGTATAGAGATTGGCAGCCTCAGAGAACCCCGGGGAACAAGGACAGAATGGGTCTCCAAAGGAAATTTAATAACTGTTACCAAAGGGAGAAGAGAAAGCGGTTCTGGGAATTGAAGAGCAATAATTGTCTGGAACAGGTTGCATCCCCCTGGCCCTACGATTGATTCAAGGATCGGCATGTGACCCAAGCCAAGCCCAGGGATTTTTTTTTTCCTACCTGGAACTGACAGGAAAGAGATGTCTTTCCTGTTGTACGTAAGGTGGCCAGCCTAGAGCTGCTCTTGGGCATTGTCTCTGGGTTCTGTCGCTGAAGCCAGTTAAACCCAGGGAAGTACCTGTGGGGAGTCGACTTTTCCACAGAAAGCAATTGGTACCCTCCAGCTCAGAGGCTGGTGGAGGATCGACTTCCCTGGGGCCCATTCCCCTAAGCAGGCCCCGAGCATTGTAATACTTTTTTAAAAATATGAAAGTTTTTATTTTATTCTACCTTTAAAAATATGAAAACAGTTTTTTTTTTTTCCTGAGTACTATATGACCTGCACTTCATTACCAAGTTAATGTGTCAAGATTTTTCATGTTAAGATAAGGTTGACCAGAAAAGCCTTGAAATCTTTTTTCTTGTCCATTTCCTGAATCATTAGAAAAAGTGAATTATTACATGATCTCTTCAGAGAGCCTGGCCTTTGCTCTGCTGGGGGAATTAAGAGGAGGAACTGGTCCCATGTTCTGGATGGAGTAGCCAAGAGAGATGGTATCCCTCCTTTCAAGGCCAGATCAGGGGTAACAGGAGCATTGCTAAGTCAAAAGGTATCCATCTGTTAAGGCTTCTGATACTTATTGACAGACTTCTCTCCAAAAAGTTTGTAGTATTTACACTCTTCCCACCAGTATGTGAGAAGTAGCGTGAGAACCCTCACCCCCACTGGGTGTTACAGTCTTTTTCACCTTTGTTCTTTTAGGAGGTGAGGAAAGACACCCCATGGGTTCTGTGGTGATGGTGCTATGTGTGTGGTTTTCTTTTTCCTCCTACTTTTCTTTTCTTCTTCTTTTTTAATCTTCCCTTGATTACCAGTGAGGTTGAACGTCCTCTCATGAGGTCATTGGCCACTTGCAAATGTCAGTCAAATACCACGTCATCATATCCATTGCATATTTTCCACTGGAGTATTCTTTTACTCCTAATTAGTTCGTGAGAGTTATTCATGCACTGGGAACATTATCCCTTTGCTTCTCATGTGTCAAAATGTTGCTTCTCAGTTTCTGCTTTGACTTTTAAATCCACGTGGATAGTAGCATATAGAAATTTCAAATTTTTATATAGTCAAACCCATCATCTTTAAATTTTATTGTCTTTTAAGCAGGCTCCATGTCCAGTGTAGAGCCCAATGTGGGGCTTGAACTCACAGCCCTGAGATCAAGACCTGAGCTGAGATCAACTGAGCCACCAAGGCACCCCATAACCCATCATATTTTTTAATGGTTTTTTGCTTTGGTGTCATTTTTAGAAAGGCCTGCCCCTTCACTTCCCAAGATGAAATAAACATCGCCTATTTTCTTCCCCAGTACTTTTATGGAGTTTTGTATGTGTTGGTATATGTGTACATTTTTATAGCTGGAATTTACTAAGGTGTGAGGTAGAGAGCCAGCTTTATTTTTTTAACATGAAAAAATTTAAAGCAGGTGTTACCAATCACCACAATCATTAAAGCATTCTGTGGGTTGCTGTTGGGAGACATGAGTAACCAGCCTATCCAGAAAATGATATCAAGTTATTAAAATGCAACTTAATGAGAAGGGAGGGCAGAATCCAATGGCTTTATCCTACCTGATCTTATCTCTGATCAGTGACTCCCTTTCTAAATGGAACAGCCCGGATCAGGAACTTGTAGGGTTAAGGAATCAACCCCAGATCTGTGTCAGGAACCGGGCTTCTCCCTGAGCACATGGGGCTCAGACCCTCACTGATTCTGCCCCTGGAGCCCAGGGTCACGGAGAGGGCAACAAACAGTCTTATGCACCTAACGTCTCTTCACAGAGTGTTGGAGAATACAGGCGAGCTCTGGGTGGCCAAGTGAGAGAGCCCAGTGGCTCACAAAGGTCCAAACTTGGGTAACAGGGTGTGGATTTGCTCTGCGATGCTAAGGTGCAGGAAAGGCTACATTTTTCTATTTTTCGAAGTCAGATTAAACGTGGCTCAGTCTTCAGCTGCCTTATTGACAGGATGGTCAATTTCATGATTTTGGGGAGCCACCTCTCTGCCGAGGATTCCTCAAGAGTCCTGGGGGGCAGTGGGAGTCAGGCTCGTGGCAACTCAGAAGGTTTAACTGGGAGAATTTAGAGAAGACTACTTCCGTGAGGACACGGTGATGGCGCACATATGATTGTGTCTTTCCACCACGTCAGCTTTGTTCAATCATAAAGCAACGTAAACATGGCAGTAGAGCAGGTTCAGGATTCTGGGCTCAATGACATTTCACCGTGCGTTTAATGTGGCTTCTCACACGTCACACACTGCAAAGCACAGCACAGAGTCGCACAACCGCCAAGATACAACAAGGGGGAGGAAGTGAACAAACCAAACGCTAAGTCAGGTGAGCGTGCAGTTGAGATGGGGCCCCTGTCCCATCTGGGTCGGCTCTTGGCACGTGCTGTTTATTACATTCAAGCAGTGGAGGATCTCTGTTCTGTTCAGAGATCAATCAGGCAGAGCCTGATGGGGTCAGACGTGAAAGGGTCAGCATCTAGAAAGTTGGACAGTTTGCTGCGAAAATCCTCCCATTTTAAAGGAGTTTAATCGGTCTTGGGCCTTGGCAGACCTTCTCTGGTTCTGCCGGTTATCAGTTCTGGGCGCCCTCAGCCTGGGCTAGTTTCTGCGATATCTGGTCTTAGCTCCAACCCCCACGTCTGCTTGCATCACCGCCCGACGCCAGCCGCCGCTGACATGAGTGACTCCATTTTGCTCTCTACAACTACCCACGAGATAAGGGGACTAAGGGGAGATTGAGAGCTGGGAGCATGAAAGATGGGCCTTTCAATAGTACTTTTAACTGCTGAAAGCAGCCACTGGCAGAACGTGGCCAAGCAGGGCAGAGAATAAGCAGAATGGATTTGGGGGGTGAGGAGGTAAATGGAGAATAACCAGCATGGGGCCTTATGGGAGTCCTGAAAGGAACCCCCCAGCCAGTGGTCTCACTGGTGTTTCTTTTTTTTTTTAAGAGCGGGAGAGTGGGGGGAGGGGGAGAGGAAGAGAGAGACTCTTAAGCAGGCCCCACCCTCAGCACGGAGCCTGATGCGGGGCTCGACCTCACAACCCTGAGATCATGACCTGAGCCGAAATCAAGAGTTGGATGTTTAACTGACTGAGCCACTCCACACTGAGGCGCCCCACCCTGGTATTTCTTAACTCTAGTCTGGGGACTCGAGCCCTCCCGGGCAGGAGCTCACACCTATGTCGTGATCACGCCAGCCCACTGGCACCATGGGCGGGCCTGGGGGCTCGGCTGTGTGTGGGTTGGAAAAGCTGCGCTGCCTTGGGGTGCCGGTGCTTTCCCTGGACACCGGTAACATGGGCAACAGCCTCTCCCTTCCCCACTCAACTAAGGGACCCAGAGGTGGGGCCGGTCTCCCCGGGGTGGTAGAGGTGGTGGACCAGGCACGAGCAGCATCGGAACTGTGGTTCTGAGGCTCTCCTAGAGTTTCGCTGTGGCCTGACCTACACCTGCACCCTGGCGAGCAGAGCCAGTGAGCCGGGGCCACCTCGGACATCAGAGCCACGGGGCTGGAGGCAGCAACAGCAGCCAGCGAGAGGCCCCCGGGTCGGGTGTGGGTGGGGTGGACTCCTGCAATGGTGGAGGCCTGTGTCCCTGAAGGACTGTCTGCATTCCTGCTTCCCTAGCAGGCAGCCGGAGGGAACATACTGCGGACAAATTTGGGGACATATCCAAGCACGGCAGGAAAACTTCATATATTAGGGTAGGCTACACCCCCAAACTGACCAGCCTTCCTGCTGACAAGGCAGGGAGGTCCCAGAGTTGGGGTAACTTGGACATAAATGTAAATGTGATCTTACTTGTCCACCAAGCAGGTGAAGCTTATGGACTCTCCCATTACACTGGTTTTGATATTGTGAAAAATAATTAAATGTGTCTCAGGGAAAGAGCTAGGAATGGATTCATGAAATCCACAAGCTTACCTCCACTGAAATGAAACAAAACCTGGGGAAGTGATAGCCTCTTGAAAATTCACCTTATGTCTCTGAGAACTGTGAGGTTAGCTAATCACGAGAGCCTTCCTTATGATATTGTTCCTATGGAAAAGAGAGCTTCCATCCACATTTTTATTATCAGTCAATGTCTAGAAGAGTTTACATTCCTGGAAAGGATAAATTCACTTGAAAGGGGGCAATATTTATTCAACAAAGAACCAACTCCTCTGAGTCTGCTGAAATTGGTTTAATACTTTCTTTCAAATCCCGTATTAAAGGTGAGCAAGAGAGGCGCCTGGATGGCTCAGCTGGTTAAGCTTAGGACTCTTGGTTTGGCCTGGGGTCATGATCTCAGGGTTGTGGGATCAAGCCCGAGCCCCACGTCAAGTTCTGCTCTCAATGTGGAGTCTGCTTGAGATTCTTTCCCTCTCCCTCCCCCTTTATTGCTCTCTCCGCTTGCTCGTGTGTGTGTGTGTGCATGTGTGCACTCTCTTTTTCTTTAAAGAAATGTGAGCATGAAAATAAATTTAATGTCGTGATTATTAATTCTAAGGATCTGATCAAAGGATCAGTAAATACAATGGACTGAGTGTTGTAACAAATAAGCTTAGGGGCACCTGGGTGGCTCAGTTGGTTGAGCGTCTGCCTTTGGCTCAGGTCATGATCCCGGGGTCCTGGGATCGAGCCCCGCATTGGGCTCCCTGCTCAGTGGGGAGCCTGCTTCTCCCTCTGCCTGCCTGCCTGTCTGCCTACTTGTGTTCTCTCTCTCTGTGTCAAATAAATAAATAAAATCTTTTAAAAAAATAAGTAAGCTTAAATACACACAGGCAATTTTCACCTGTAGGAAACAGAGTTTTAAAACAGCTTTTTGAGATATAATGTGTACATTAACCAATTCACCCATTTAAAATGTAGAATTCAATGGCTTTTAGTATATTCAGAGTTGTGGTACCATCACCATAATCCATTTTAAAACATTCCCTCACCCTGAACCACCCCCCACCCCCAAACCATCAATCCTCAAACCCTCCATGCCCCACAAACCTAGGCAACCACCAATCTATTTTCTGTGTCTATAGATTTGCCTATTCTGGGCATTTCATATAAATGGAATCAGACAATATGTGGCCTTATATGTCTGCTTTCTTAAAATAACATTTTAAAGATTCAGTGATATTGGGGCACCTGGGTGGCTCAGTCAGTTAAGTGTCTGCCTTTGGCTCAGGTCATGATCCAGGGTCCTGGGATCGAGCCCCGCATCGGGCTCCCTGCTCTGCGGGGAATCTCCTTGCCTCTCTCCCCAGCTTGTGCTCTCACATACTCTCTCTCTCTCAAATAAATAAATAAAATCTTTAAAAAGAAAGATTCAGTCATATTGTGGCATATATCAGTACTTTGTTTTTTATGGTTACATAATATTCCACGGTATGCATCCACCACATTTTGTTTATCCATTCATCAGTTGATGGACATTTGCATTGCTTCCATTTTTGGCTATTATGTATAATGCTGCTATGAATATATATGCACAAATTTTGGGGTCAACATATGTTTTCATTCTCTTGAGTATATACCTAGAGTGGAATTAGTGGGTCATATGGTAACCCCATGTTTAACTTTTTGAGGAGCTGTCAAACCGTTTTTCAAACTGGCTGCAGCGTACATTCCCATCAACAGTGTGTGAAGGTTCTGATTGTTCCACATCATTATCAACACTTGTTTTATCTGTTTTTTTTTTAAGATTTTATTTATTTATTTGACAGAGAGAGAGAGAGAGGGAACACAAGCAGGGGGAGCGGCAGGCAGAGGGAGAAGCAGACTCCCCGCCGAGCAGGGAGCCCGACGCGGGGCTCGATCCCAGGACCCTGGGATCATGACCTGAGCCAAAGGCAGCTGCCCAACCGACTGAGCCACCCAGGCGCCCCTTATCTGTCTTTTTGATTACAGCCATTCTAGTGGGTGTGAAGAAGAGGTCTTTAAACAATAACAATTATGGTGAGAGCTAAACAATCTCATGAATGATATTGGATTCCTTTTTTTTTTTTTTAAACAGACAGTGAAGAGATGCTCAACATCACTCATCACCAGGGAAATGCAAATCAAAACTACAGTGAGATATCACCTCACACCTGTCAGAATGGCTAAAATCAACAACATAAAAAACAAGCGTTAGCAAGGACACGGAGAAAAAGGAACCCTTGTGCACTGTTGGTGGGAATGCACACTGATGCAGACCTTGTGGGAAACAGTATGGAGGGCCCTCAAAAATTAAAAGTAGAACTACCCTGTGATCTAGTAATCACACTAGTAAAGAATATGAAAACACTAATTCAAAGGGATACATGCACCCCTATGTTTGTAACAGCATTATTTACAATAGCTAAACTATCGAAGCAGCCCAAGTGTCCATCCATAGATGAATGGATAAAGAAGATGTGGTATGTATATATATACACAATGGGATATTATTTAGCCATAAGAAAGACTGAAATCTTGCCATTTGCAATGACATGGATGGAGCAAGAGAGTATAATGCTAAGTGAAATAATTCAGAGAAAGACACGTACCATATCATCTCGCTCATATGTGGAATTTAAGAAACAAATGAACAAAGAAGAAAAGAGACAAACAAACAAACAAACAAACAAAAAAACCAGACTCTTAACTATAGAGCACAAACTGATGGTTACCAGAGGGAAGGTGGGGGTGGGGGGACGGATGAAACAAGTGAAGGGGATTAAGAGTACACTTATCTTAATGAGCACTGAGCCATGTATAGAACTGTTGAATCACTATATTGTACATTTGAAACGAATATAACACTGTATGTTAACTATACTGGAATGAAAATAAAACAATTTAAAAACAAAAGAGAAAAAGAAATATGTGTTTGGATATAGGTATTACCCGACTGAAAACTTGCTCTCCTCTGCAGACAGATGGCATTGCTGATAGAGATGTTGGCCAATATTTTCAGAGTTCAGGGACTATTCTTCAAGAGGAACAAAAATATTGACCCCTGAGTAAGGTGAATGAGTTCATTGTTTATCTTAACCTTCATCCCCATGGTGAAACACTTGCCATCCATAACATAGAAGCAAAATGTAACTGTTTTTACTGCAACTGACAAGATAATTCTGGTGAACATGAAGTATGAGGATTTGGTTAAGAATTCTCGGGGACGGGGCACCTGGGTAGCTCAGTCGTTAGGTGTCTGCCTTTGGCTCAGGTCATGATCCCAGCGTCCTGGGATCAGGCCCCGCATCTGGCTCCTTGTTTAGTGGGGAGCCTGCTTCTCCCTCTGTCTGCCACTCCCCCTGCTTATGCTCTCTCCATCTCTCTCTCTGACAAATAAATAAATAAAATCTTAAAAAAAAAAAAGAATTCTCGGGGACCATCTGAGGCAGTGGGAAGCCCCAGACTTCTACCTCCTGGCTAACTGCAATTTTGGGCCTGTGTATGGGCCTCCTGGCTGTGGGAGGAGATGGTGGAGGATTCAAGGTTGGCAGCAAAGAGAAATGGCCCGATTGGAAGCGAGGAGAACCATGAAGCTGACCTGAGAGGGATGACTGAGCAGAGCTCTTGTGGAGAGGCGACATTTGGCTTGTTCAGTGGTGTTCATAGGACCCAGGCCTCTGCCAAGTCCCTTATGTTTATTTCCTCTCGATGATGCACGAGATAAGGAAACCGCTTGACCCAGTGGCGAGCCCAAGGCCACGGACGGTCTGTGGGAGAGATGGGTTCAAGCCTCTCTGAGCCATTGTCTCTGACTGCCGTCACACAGAGCAGGGACCATGAAAATGTTGATTGCGTGAATGATGGGTGTCGGGATAGAGGAAGCTGGTAACAAGAGTGGGACTGGGTGCTGCTGGACAGGGATGGGGGGCACTTTTTCACTGGCTACCCTTTGCACTAAATGAGTATATTACTTTTCAGAATAAATACCTCAAATAACAAGTTGTACTATCTCCCACGCAGAATAAGAGGCCACTTTTGAAGGATCAAAAATCAGCTTAGCTTCAGTTTTCCTTTTTTTTTCAAAATAAATATTCTAAATAAATAAATATTCTAAGCCCAGCATGATGCCCTGGTTGCTGTTCCATCCTTGTACACTAAAAATAAATGAGGCAAAATGGGCAGGAAATTGTTTATAGCAAGAATTACAGAAAACAGTGATTATTACACTTTAATAAGACTCTTTACAAATTAGTTGGATTGAAGGCTTTGATAGAGGATTGGTTAAAGTCATGAAAAAACAATATATTCAGAAGAAAATACATTTATAGCATATAAAAGAAGTCAAAACATCACCAGAAATCATACAGATGAAGTTCAAACATAAAGCACTATTTTCTTTTTTTTTTTTTTTTAAGAATTTATTTATTTATTTGAGAGAGAGAATGAGATAGAGAGAGCATGAGAGGGGGGAGGGTCAGAGGGAGAAGCAGACTCCCCGCTGAGCAGGGAGCCCGATGCGGGACTCGATCCCAGGACTCCAGGATCATGACCTGAGCCGAAGGCAGTCGCTTAACCAACTGAGCCACCCAGGCGCCCCATAAAGCACTATTTTCAATCACTAAAATAGTTTTTTTTAAGTATAATACCCAATTCTGACAAAGTTATAGTGAAATTGCTTTAGGGCAGCATTAACTTGAAAATTACATATATTTGGAGTATGTATTGGATATATATCAATTGTCATAAAAATGTTTATACTGCTTGATTGAGGAATCTCAAGTTAGTATATCTTGTCTAAGGAAATTATCCAAAAGGAGCTTAACCAAATATACAAAAATGGTATCAAACCATTCTTTATAATGCTTAAACACTGAATACAATTATTGTGCACAAACTTAATGGAATATTATACAGTCTTTTAAATTAATAAATAAAAATAATTTTTTCAAAGCAAACAATTTCATGCATGTGCAGAGATTTAGTTGCATGGATGTTTATTTAACACTGTTTATGATAAAAGATTGGAAATTATGTATCTAACAGTATGATGTAATTTTGGTCAAATAACTAATGGAAAATTCATAATGTTTATTTAAATTAATAACAATATAGAATTATATTTGTCCACACGCTGATACATAATTTCAAGTTTTTGAAGCGAAAAAGTTACAAAACAATGGCAAAGTATATTCCATTTCGATTTCAAAACTTTTCAGACTTTTCAATTTCAAAACTTACTAAAAAGCTACAGTAATCATGACAGTATGGCACTGGCATGAAATTAGACTTACAGATCAATAGGATAAAACTGAGAGCCCAGAATAAATCCATATGCCTGCGGTCAACTGGTTTCGACAAGGGTGCCAAGATCATTCAGTGGGAAAAGAATAGTCTTTTTTTTTTTTTTAATATTTTTTTATTTATTTGACAGAGAGAGACACAGCGAGAGAGGGAACACAAGGAGGGGGAGTGGGAGAGGGAGAAGCAGGCCCCCCGCCGAGCAGGGAGCCCGATGTGGGGCTCGATCCCAGGACCCCGGGATCATGACCTGAGCCGAAGGCAGACTCTTAATGACTGAGCCACCCAGGTGCCCCAAAAAGAATAGTCTTTTTAACAAATGCTGCTGGGACAACAGGATAACCACAGGCAAAAGAGTGAAGTGAGACCGGGACCTCATACCATATACAAAAATTATCCCAAAATATATAAAAGATTTAAATGTAAGAGCTAAAACAGGAAAAAACATAGGCATAAATCTTTGTGCCCTTGGACTAGGCAGAAGTTTCATAGATAGGACACCTACAGCACAAGCAACCAAAGAAAAATAGATAATTTGGACTTCATCAAAATTAAAACTTTTTTATTGCACTGGAGGATATTATTAAGATAGTAAAAATACAACCCACAACATGGGAGAAAATACTTGCAAATCACATACTTGATAAGGGCCTCGCATCCAGAAAACATAAAGAATTCTTATAATTCAACAATAAAAAGACAAGCCAATTAAAAAAAAGGGTGACAGACTTGAACAGACATTTCTCCAAAAAGATACAAAAAAGGTCAATAAGTACATGAAAAGATGCTCACCATCACTAGCTATTAGGGAAATGCAAATTAAAATTTCAAGGAGATACCACTTTACTAGATATCACTCTACTAAAATGGCTGTAATAAAAAAAATGGGAAATAACAAATGACATCAAGGTTGTGCAGAAATCTGAACCCTCGTCCATTGCTGGTGGGAATTTAAAATGGTGTAGTTACCACATAACCTGGCCCATATGACCCAGCAATTCCATGTCTATGTGTATACCCGAAAGAATTGAAAACGTATATTTATGCAAAAACTTGTACTTGAATGTTCATAGCAGCATTATTCATAATGGCCAAAAAGTGTAAACACCCCAAATGTTTATCAACTGATGAAGAGATAAACAGAATGTGGATATACATACAGTGGAATATTAGTTATCCATAAAAAGGAATGAAGTACTGATTCATGCTACAATATGGACGAACCTTGAAAACATGCTAAGTGAGAGAAGCCAGTCACAAGGACCAAGCCACATTCCTCTTATATGAAATGTCCAGGATAGGGAAATCCATAGAGACAGAAAATTGGTAGTTGCCTAGGTCTGGGAGGATGGGAGGGAAATGACAGCTAATGGGTATGGGCTTTCTTTTTGGTGTGATGAAATGTTCTAAATTGATTGTGGTGATGATTGGAAAACACTGTGAATATACTATAAATCACTGAACTGTACACTTTAAAATGGTGAATTAGATGTTCTTTGAATTATATAGTTGACACTTGAACCACATGGGTTTGAACTGTGTGGGTCCACTTATATGCAGCTTTTTTTCTATAAATGTAGCGCTGTATGTATTGTAAATGTATTTTATCATTTTCTCAGTAACTTTTTTCCTCTAGCTTACTTTATTGTAAGAATACAGTATATAATGCATACAACATATAAAATATGTGTTAATTGAGTGTTTATGTTATTGGTAAGGCTTCCAGTTAACAGTAGGCTATTAGCAGGAACATTTGGGGGAGTCAAAAGTTATATGCAGATTTTCAACTGTCTGGGGGATTAGTGCCCCAACCCCTGCATTGTTCAAGGGTCAACTGTATATCTCATCTTAAAAATTTCAGAAAAGTATATTCCAAGCCAAACCCAAATGTCTATCTATAGGTCTATCTGTCTATTTCTGGGTGGTGGAATCAGGCATACATTTTTAGTTGCTTCTTCATAATCAAATGTATCATCTAAGTTATTTCCAATTAACATTTATAATTTATGTAATAGCATAAGATAAAAGAAAACTCTACAATAAACATGGACCATACTAAGTTACAATTTATAAAAGAAGGGATGTAAGATAGTTACACATTCTGCAACTATGCGGGAGTATCTAGCACTAGTCCTGAAAAATAGAACAAAATAAAAATAATTGTGCACAAGTAGTAAAATTATGTATGAATTTTTTTGAAACTTTTTTCAGTATTATGATTTTTATCTTTACAAGTAGGAGGGAAATAACCATATTTGCCTCACGAAATGAATTTGGTTTTTATTTGATATTGAAAGTGTTAATGACAACACTATCAACTCTAGGTGCCTTTTTAAAAAGAATTCACTGATTCATTCTACAATAAATTTTCTATGTTTCTTCCTTGAACTTTTCCTTTAGCTAATCTTTTCCTTTTACCTGAGTTCTCTTTTCTTCTTGTGTAAGTTGTATTCAAAATTGTTAGCTCCCTTTAATATTTAAAACTTATTAGAGTTTAACTTTGAATAATATTTCCTAATAATTGAAACTTTTTTTGTGTTTATAGTTTTTGCATTTTGTTTCTCTTATATTCTCTTGGGTATTTAGTTGGCTATCCTAACAGTCTGCAAATATTTTATTAGTTAATTTCTTCTCAGTTTTGCATATTAAGCAGATACCCTCTTATTTTCTAATTTATTTGTTTCAAATTTTTTGATTTTCCCTTTTAAATTTGTTACCTAAATCTTTAAAAAAATTAAGGATAGATTTAATTATTTTTTTCTTTTTCCTTCTTATTAGCATAGGCAGGAGAGATACAAAAGTTCACTGACAGCTTTAACTGTGTAAATGGTATCTGTTTTTCTTTGTCTTTAAAGTAATGTCCCCATATTTGGTGTTGCCTTTTTAACTCAATTATTCCATCACAGAGTCTTTCTTCCATTCTTGCATGGTCGTGTGCATATAGGTAGAATATTGGCTTTCTCTTCAACTTTATTTTATGGAAGTCCGAGAAAGCATGTGTAAAATCTTTGTCTACCTATTGTGAATATCTTTATCTTAAAAATTGCAATTAATTGTTTGTGAAGGCTTAATGTGCACTTGAGAAAGCTCCCTATTTCCCAATTTTTCCTCTTTGGATCAGTTCCTCCAATCTCCTCCTTCTGTGGAAGAAATGGAGGCCCCCGAGGTGCAGGGACTTGCCCATGATCTCTCAGTGGGGCTGGGGCAGAGCCTGTGTTTGGGGCCAATGAATGGAGCATTGTGGAGAGTTAACGCCAACATGCTCCAACAGCACCCTTCCCCTGCTGGTGCCCCGTTCTGTTGAAAAGCTACAGAGCAGGGCTGCCTTAGGCCAGACAGCTTTGTTGTATGCACACCCTCCCCTGCAGCTTACACTGCATCATACTGACCTGTTATCCTTGGGCTTCTCTTTGGCCTTGCCTGAAGAAGGGATTCTTTCCTAGGATGCTGCCTTCTCATGAAAACAGACCTCCAGTGGGTCCTGCCACGGGTGTTCTGGGCATGCCCAGGTATGCCAGAATCCTGGGATGAACATAATCAGTCAAGCTGGGACCCGCTATACTTGCTTTCATGCAAGCATGATTTACCTGAGCCAGGCTCTTAAATTATTCTATCTCCCCTTTCTTTAAATGTATTTTTTTTTTTTTAAAGATTTTATTTATTTATTTGACAGAGAGAGACACAGCAAGAGAGGGAACACAAGCAGGGGGAGTGGGAAAGGGAGAAGCAGGCTTCCCGCGGAGCAGGGAGCCCGATGTGGGACTCGATCCCAGGACCCTGGGATCATGACCTGAGCCGAAGGCAGATGCTTAACGACTGAGCCACCCAGGAGCCCCTAAATGTATTTTTTTTAAAAAGATTCATAGGTGTGGATTTTGTCTTTTTAATCCAGTCTATGATGCTGTTTTTTAAATAGGAGAATTTAGTCCATTTACATGTAATCTTTTAATTGTTGTAATTGTGTTATTCTGTATTTTTCTCAGTAAATAAAATTCTTTGTTTTCTCTTTAGCTTAATTTAGGATTTCTATTGGAGGCCATGTTTTTTCATTCATTTAAGTGAGATGAGATGTTCTCACAATTTTCTGAACAACCCAATTTCCTAGTGTTCTACTATGTTTTCCCTTACCCAACAAAAAACAGACTGTGCTCATTTCTTTATATTTGTTCTAATTAAAAACTACTTTTCTTAAAAAAAAAAAACAAAACTTTTTCTTTCTTATGAATAGATTCAGATTTTTTTTTTTTTTTTTTGGTCATTCACTCACCTTCTCTAACTCCTCTTTAGTCAAATCCTCTTGGTTTCATTTTGGCATTCTGAGAAGTTTTATCTCCAGTTAAATATTTTAAAATATGATGATCACATTTTATAAAAATTATACTTTATACTCTTGCTTTTCAGACTAGGGTATGTCTATCTGTGCAGATGAGCTATCCACTGCATAATATTATTTCTCCCTGTCTATATACCTTCACTGAAATTCGCCCCCCTTTCCTGAGGGTCCATGAGTGCACACACACACACAGAGATCCTAAGGAAGGTATAGGCCTGAATGGCCATAATTGTACTGAGTGAGTCTGTTTCCCGGGGTCGGCTGACTGGCTCCCATGGACCCCTCACCCAGTTCAGGCTGACCTTAGCCAATCAGCTGTTTTCTCTCTAGACTTCGAAAACGAAGCGCCTTGTTCAGCATTGGGCCCTGGACCGGGAGAAAAAGACTCATCTTTCATTGAAATTGTCCCCCACCCACCTCACACACACACACAGAGCAAACCCATCCCTCCCCTCCAGCACATGACTCCTTGGAGGAGAGTTGCTATCTGGAAAAACAAAATTTGGGGGTTCTCTTAGCATGCCAAAAGAGAAGTTTGGTAGTCTGCAGCGTGTGTTACAGAAGGAAGAAAGAAAGCTGTCTCTGTCAGGACCATCATCTACAAGAGACTTAGCTGTTTTACACTCCTAAGACTGACTACTGTTTAGGATAACTTCTTATCAGATGACAATAATAACGAACATGTATTTGCTCTGTGCCAGGCACTGTTTTAAGTGCTTTACATGTATTGACTCATTTAAATTTCACATCAGCCTTTTGAGGTGGTACCATCATTATTCACATGCTATAGGTAAGGAAACCTCAATGGAGAGGTTGAGTAATTTGCCTAAGGGCACACAGTGAGTAACTGAAGGAGTTGGATTTGAACCCAGCAGTTTGATTCCCCTTAAGTGCTATGACGCATTGCTGTTGTATTGGAATTGCCAGCTTCATGTGAGGCTGATATCTGGCAGGGGGCAAGGGACAGGAGAAATGTAAACCCTTGTCCTATAAAGACCTTCCTCTGCAGTGAGTTCTCCAACAAAACAAAGGCATCAACATTCTGAGTTTAATGAGTTTAAATGTCATTCTTTCTCTTTTATGTTTTTTTTTTTTTTTTAAAGATTTATTTATTTACTTATTTGAGAGAGAAAGCAAGCACAGGGGGAGGGCAGGGGGAGAGGGAGGAGAGAAGCAGACTCTCCACTGACTGCCCAGGCTGATGCGGGGCTGGATCTGAGGACCCTGAGATCAGGACCTGAGCCAAAATCAAGAGTCAGAGGCTTACTCGATGGAGCCACCCACGTACCCTGTGATTCTTCCTTCCTTTCTTTCCTTCCTTCCTTCCTTCTTTCTCTTTTCTCTTTCTTTCTTTCTTTTCTTTTCTTTCTTTTTCTTTCTTTCTTTCTTTTCTTTCTTTCTTTCTTTCTTTTCTTTCTTTTTCTTTCTTTCCTTTCTTGTCTTTCTTTCTTTCTTTCTTATTAACATATAATGTATTATTTGTTTCAGGGGTACAGGTCTGTGATTCATCAGTCTTAGAAAAATATGGAACCCTTCACAAATTTGCGTGTCATCCTTGTGCAGGGGCCATGCTAATCTTCTCTGTATTGTTCTAATTTTAGTATATGTGCTGCCTAAGCGAGGACCATTCTTTCTTTTTTAAAATGTAGTAATTATTAGATGTCATTTACAGCTGCTGAGATATATCTGTGATTAAAAGAGAGAGCTCAAAATTAGAAAAAAGATGGAAGATCAGAGGAAGAGAAGACCAAAACGGGAGGATGAGAGATAAAGTTAAAAAATAAAAATTAAGGTAAATTTAAAGCCAAAGATGTGGGAATAAAAACTTAGAAAGAATAACATTGTAAATGACAAGTTTCTAAAATTCATACTTGAAGTAGCATATGTTAAATAGAAAATAAAAGAAACAAAAGAGCAAAGAACCAGAAAATTAAAAAAAAAATCTAAAAAATTAAGAATAACATGTTGATAGATCCTGATAAAATGAGCAGTTAGAAGTATTCAAAAAGACGAGATTTTAAATAGGAGCTAGAAGGTAAAAGAGAAATTAAGATAAGGGCTAAGATCTATGAGGCAAAAGTTGTGAAGGATCTAGAAGGATTTATATTTAAACAGCTAAGAGAAAAATAATACTCATAAAGATAGAGGGAAAAGAAAAACTAAGTTTAAAAAAAACTAAGTTTAAAGTGAGACAAGAACAAAAACAGACTCTAATCAGACAAGAATTCCAAGTGGGAAACAGTGGTCTGGGTGGGGCTAATTGCTGCAATTGAGGAGGCCAAGATCAATTGATACGGCGATGATGAGACATATTTTCTGCTCACCCGTAACACTCAGCTGGCAGCACTATCCGCCTGCACACGGAAGGATGAGGCTCATGGCACTTGACTCCATCCCACAGCTGACTGGGTCCTTCCAAAGTCATACCCCTAGGCCAGCAAACACTCCTTCACTTTGGTTCTTGGAATATGTTCAATTCTACCTTAGTTTTTCTTCAACATATTTAATAGTCCTTTTGTTATCTTTTACTTCCTTCAAGATGAAATTCACATGTGAAAGGCAATCAAACATGTTGTTGTTGAATGGATTTGTTCCATTGTATTTCCTTGAAGTTCTTGTGGCGTTTGGTTACTATGCTGTTTGTTTTCTCTCTCTCACACACACCATCTTTATCACCCAGCTTCAATTCTGATGTTCTAACACTTCCTACTGATCCTGATTTGCTTGGTTATTTGCTCCTTTCAGTGTAATTAGTAGTAGTGGGATTGGGTGGGGGGGGATGAGACGATCTACAGGACTTGTTCTTGGACCGGGCTGTAAGGGTGAGGGTGTGGTGGAGGGGTGGGGAGTGCAGGAGTCACGGATGTCTCCTACGTGTCTGGGTTTCTGCCTCTGTGACCAGGTGATGTTAGTATAGGAGAACACCGAGTTAGGGGTGGTGGTGGTTAGGAATCAGGGTCAGGCTGGACCTGGAAAACTCTGGGGCACTATAGCTGTCTCTAATCCTTAAATTCCCAGGAAGGCTTGAATTTCATAATAGACACACTCCCTCCCAATGCCAAAATGGAATTCTTCTGGAGGTAGCAGATGGCTCACTGTTTATACCAGCAGGGCATGGTAACCCTGGTCCTCTGTTTATATTCTGGGCATTCCTCAAAGCATTTTGCATCATTAATTGGCTATCCATTATCCAAAGAGACCAAAGTCAGACAAAGCACATCATCTGGAACCTTTCATGCCCACACCATCCTGGAAGTACAGAGTTCACCCACAACTCCCTGCAGTTGTCTAAAAATATGCTCTTCACAGCAATGATAAGTTTCCATCTCTTGAGGTACCACTGAAATCTCCTGGAACCCCAGCCAAGTGGAGCCTAATGAATCACCTTGGCCCTTCAACAGAACACGGTTCATTAGAATTGATGCTCTATTCAAGGCTGCCAGGAACATGCAGGGTAGACTTTATCTATTGTACTTTAAGGATTTGGGGCTTCTTTTTGTCTATATCACAAGTTGACTTTGTCCCTTCTGTTCACAGAACAATTGATTTAGCTTCCTTTTATCAAATTGTAACCATTTTCTGGTCCTGCCTTGCTTATGTTATACCTAGGCTCCCTTGGCTGATATTTAGGGTGTTTTAAACTTTTCAGCCACACATTTCAAATTTCTTGGTTTACTCCCACAGATGGCTGGTTACATCCATTGTCGATAGATTTACAGTGTCTTAGAGAAGACTATGCCTCTTCTGGATGAGCTTGTTGTAATAACTGGATATAATGGGAATGTACTGGTTCTGGACTGGAGGTATGCTTGTGGGGCAAGCCTCTCACCCCAAGTCACTCTACAGTGTGACTCTACAGTTGTGGTTTTCCTTTGGCCCACATGAGGAAGCCCAGAGCTCACTCTACTTAGATGATATGGGAACACGTCCACCCAGCCCTGAAGCCTTCACACTGGCTGACACCAAACTTTCTGTCAGCCGTCCCCAAATGGGATTTTCCTATTGAACTTATGTACAATGATTGTCTTTCCTTTGCTCTTGTCCTTGCTCATCTATTCCTGCTTCTAATATTTTTATATTAATAAAATTAATAGAAAGTAGGCTGCATTAATAATTTTCTTGGCTTCATCTTCCATTTCTGGCTCTGAAACCCCAGTTTTTATGTTATTAATCCTTTGTTCTTTTCCTTTTCTGGGTCTTCCCAACCCTGGCCCCATTGGGCCCTCTCCCACCCATTGGATCACTGTACCTTTGCCATCTTCTGCGTCCTGCCCCTGCTGGGCTTCTTCCATCTCATCTACAGTTTGAATAGACAATTTTGCCTACATCACAGTTTCGCGGAGGATTCTGACCTGTGTGAACATTAAAAACCAAAGGCTCAGGGCGCCTGGGTGGTTCAGTTGGTTAAGCTTCCAACTCTTGATTTTGGCTGAGGTCATGATCTCAGGGTCCTGGGAACAAGCCCTGGGTCAGGCTCCACGCTCAGTGGGTGGCGTGCGGGTCTGCTTGAGGATTCTCTCTCATTCTCCCTCTAACCCCCTCCACCCCCTCCACTCACGTTCTCTCTCACTCTCTCAAATACATAAATCTTAAAAAAAAAAAAAAGGCTCATGGGTTCATTTATTCTTTAAACAAACATCGACTGAGGTCTTTGTGTGAGGCAAGCACCGTAGATGCAAGATAAAATAAATTATTTTCCACATTCAAGAATTAGTAGAGGGGTGCCTGGGTGGGTCAGTCGTTAAGCGTTTGACTCTTGATTTCAAGCTCAGGTCATGGTCTCAGGGTCATGGGATTGAGCCCAGTGCTGGGCTCCAGGCTTAGCAGGGAGTCTGCTTGAGATTCTCTTCCTCTCCTTCTGTCCCCCCTCCTGCACACGTACTCTCTCTCTCTCTCAAATAAAGAAACCTTCATTTTATTATTTTTTAAAGATTTTATTTATTTGTTAGAGAGAGAGAGAAAGCACAAGCATGGGAGCAGCAGGTAGAGGAGCCTGATGTGGGTGGGACTCGATCCCAGAACCCTGGGATCATGACCTGAGCTGAAGGCAGATGCTTAATGGACTGAGCCACCCACCCAGGTGTCCCTAAAATAAAGAAATCTTAAAAAAAAAAAAAAAAAAAAAAGAATTAGTAGAGGTATTAGTAGAGGAATTCTGAAATTTACAAATACTTTCAAAAACATTAAGGCATTCAGGAACAATTTAACGTATCTCTTTTCCTTGTTTGAATATGGAGCATATGGTGGTGGACTCCTTCACTACACAGATTCAAGCCACTGTCGATATTGACACCATATTCCTGAATTTTGACTTTTTATGGTCACCACTAGGCACTTGATGGCCACATCATGACACTGGTGACCACGACCTTACTGGAATTCTTTCCTCTCCTGCTGTCTTCTCAGCAGCCCTTCAACCGAACATTCTGACTGCTCTTTGGGGGTTCCTTTTCCTTTGTTCACACCTACAATGTTGATGTTTTCTTAGGTTCCATCCTTCTCTACCCACTTCCCTGGGCAGGGCACACTGACCTTTCAGTGGGTTTCTCAACCGAGCCTACTTTCTTTCTTACCTGAAACACTCCTCCCTACTCTTTTACTTGCTTGAAGTCTCCACCATCGGCTTTTCCCCACCCGTGTCTGGGGAGGCCCCACTGCCTTCACTTAGCCCACCCAGGTGAGCAGCACCCCTCCGCCTGCCCTCCCATCAGTCTGTGCATTCTGAGGGTAGGGACCACGCCTGGATCGCCCCTCTCTGCATCTCCAGTGCCAGCCCTGCTGGCAGGTGTCCAACAACCCAGTGTCTACTAAATGAAAAAATGAGTAAAACCCCGTCCCAGGACGGGGCCGGCGTGGCTACACCGGGGGCCTAGAACCCGAGCTGGGCCGGTTCCGGAGCAGGGGACTGAGGCGGGAAGGCTTCTAAGAGGTGGCCTCGCTAGAGCCACCGGCTACAGCCCATCGCCCCCGCGAGGCGAGGCCCGAGAAGTCGCGTTGGCCCTTCGCCAGCCCCTGCCAGCCGCCCCACCCCCCTGCAGCCGCACGACCGCCGACCACCGCCTCCGCCGCGCTCTTCCTGCGCGCGTCGCTCTTGGCCCCTTCCGGCCACCGTTGCTCCCTACACCGCCGCGCCCCTGACCCGGAAGAGCATTCTCCTTAGCAACTGCGGGACCGCCGCGGCGCCAGCCTCTCGGGAGCAACGGTGAGGCCTCCCCGCCCCCGGCCCGCGCGCCTCCCCTCGACCCCTTTCCTGGACCGGCCCCGGGTCTGGCCTGCCGGGTCTCCGCAGCTCTTAGCGGGGCACCTGCGGCAGCGGCCCCGGGCGAGCGCCCTCCACTTCTGGCACCGCTGCCCGGCTCCGCCGTCGCCCCTGCCCACCGCAAGCCCCCAGCTCTCCGCCGACCCGGCCTGCCAGGCTCGGCTCCTCGCGCCCGGCCCCGCCGGCCCTCCCTTGTAGCCCCCTTAGGGGCGCGGATAGGAAAACCCGAATTAAACAGCCTGTTGCTGTAGAGAGGACGCTTCCCGAGGCTCGGGTCCCCTGTGGACGCGTTCTCATGGGTCCTGATACAGATGCTTGGGACTGGCAGGGATGGAGCGTTTGAGCAGCTTTGAACGGCAGCCACTTAACTAGAATACTTGCTGTTTGCCTGCTGCTTTGCGCTTTCCAAAGTGGTGTATTTTATCTGCTTTGTTGATCGTGGAGACTCATGTAATTGAACATTTTGAACTGATCCTTTTCCGGGGATTAGGTTTTCTGTTTTTAGCGATGTGCGGTTAGTATCTTGTAGCTTAGATTTTGTGTCTTCCAATTTTCTACAGGAGGAACTCTCCCTGGGACTGATTAAGTTTGGGAAAAATTTCAAGAGAAATTTGCTACATTGAAGAAAGTAGGGACAGGTGTTGTTAATATCTTTGACTTACATTTGAAAAGATACCATGACACTGAAAACCTCCCTTAATTGAGTTTGTAGATGTGGTACTAAGAAAACTCTAAACCTTGTTTGAACATTGTTGGATAACGACTTTATAGTTAATCTAATGATGAAGCTAAAACTGAGGCATATGAAAAATCTTCAGGAATGACATTTGCAGGAATTTCTGTACCAAAATCCATTATTTAACGCAGTATAATTTCATATCAGTTCAGTAAGTATTTAATAAGCACCCACAGTGTTATATTATGTGAAAGGATATAAAATAAGAGTGTATAGATTGTTATTATTATTGGGAAAACTATAAAGCAGCATTTGTTTAAATGCAAAATCAGAGGGAGGAGAGATCAGTGTGGTCTGGAGTTTTCTGTATTATGTTTATGGATTATATCTCTATAGATAGTTTGTATTTGTGTTGGAGGGGACAGGGAATCCTAAATAGTTTCTTATGTTTTTAAGGGTTTTGGGAAATAGTTCCAAGTGACATTTTGTAGTTTTTATTTAAAGCTCTACGATTACTTGATTGCAGTATCTATTTCTTTCACTTTTAGTACAAATCTGGCATTTTTCTTGTTTGAGATCTAAATAAATACGGCTTATAGTAGGGGGCTTTCCCACTTAAGAGATTCATTCCTTTGCTTCTGTGACGGTCTTACTTTTATATGAGTCACCACAGTTTTCAGTAGAGTTAGTTACTAGTTCATATATACTTACGAGTCTTGTGAAATGTTGCTCTTTATTCATTTGACAGGTATTCCAGAGTGCCCCCTATGTAGCAGGCATTGTATCAAGAAATGCCAAAAACAGTTTGCTCAGCAAGTAGTAATTCTGCTTTATCTACGATGTGTGTGTGTATTTGTGTGTTTTACTTATCAGCCTTTGATGCTCAGCATTTGCCTAGGGACATAGAAGGGCCAGAGAAATGTTTTTTCTTTTTTTTCTTAAGAGTTGAATAGGGATTTTAGGCTTAATTGATTTGGACATCCTCCAAAGATTCATTAAGGAAACCTCTTAGGATGTTTCATTGCTTTCTTATAGGTTTAGTGCCCTATATTCACTTGTTCAACAAATATTTGACTGCTTATTGGGTACACTGTGTTTGGCCTTGGAAATTGGGGGGGGGAGAGTGAATGCATCTCTGGCCCCTGTCTTTAGCAGATGATACCAAATAATCACATGAATGTAAAACTGCAACAGTGACACTATTTGATTTAGGGAAGTCACTGGAAAGACATTTGAACTAAGATCTGAAGGATGCACAGGAAAGGAAGAGTGTTCCAGTCAGAGCAAACAGCAAGGGCAAAGATGGTGGGGTTCATGGGGAGGACTGGGGATTTAGGGTACAGCTCTATGTAGAGAACAGGAAGAGTGTTGAATCTGGTGGGAGAGGGGGTTGGAGAGGTGTGGTGGGCCTTGTAAGCAGGTTGAGGAGTTTTTCTTTATTTTTGGAACAAGGAGAAGTCTCTCTACAGTTTTACTTAGAGACTTAGGCTGGATTGCAGATGGGGATGACACAGATTGGTTTTAAATAGTCTGCTTTGTATTTCTACCATTGCTTAGTATTTGTATTGTCTTCTTCCTTATTTCCTTAACGTGCTCCCTCAGCTTTATTGTAGTTAGAGAAGCTTCCATGTCCTACCAGCGAGATGTGTCCACTTTATTTATTTTTTTAGTTGGGACAAAAGGAATTTTAGGGGTTAGTATTGGACAGTAGAAGTTAGTTGATCTGAAATATTTTTGCATCAGTATGACTGCTAGGGCACTAACTTCTGTGACTTTTTTTTTAAGATTTATTTATTTACTTGAGAGAGAGAGAGCGTGCGCGTGAGAGCACATGGTGGGAGGGAGGGTTAGAGGAAGAGGGAGAGAGTCTTAAGCAGACCCTGCCGAGTTTGGAGCTGGAGGTGGGGCTCGATCTCAGGACCCAGAGATCACAACCTGAGCTGAAACCAAGAGTTGGATGCTTAACCAAGAGTTGGAAGCTTAACCAACTGCGCCACCAAGGTCCCCCTGTGACTGTTTCTTTTTAATTGTAGTGATAAAAACACATAATATAAAACTTACCCTCTTAACCATTTTTAAGTGTATGTTCAGTGATGTTAACTATATTTACACTAGGACTTTTTTATCTTGCAAAACTAAAACTCTGTACCCATTGAACAACTCTCTACTTCTACCACCCCCCTCCCCAGCTTCTGGTGCATTTGAGTTTTATTGCTGTAAATGCTGTTTTTTTTTTTTTTTTTTAAGATTTTATTTATTTGACAGAGAGAGAACACAGATAGGCAGAGCGGCAGGCAGAGGGAGAGGGAGAAGCAGGCTCTCCGCTGAGCAGGGAGCCTGACGCAGGGCTCGATCCCAGGACCCTGGGATCATGACCGGAGCCGAAGGCAGACGCTTAACTGGCTGAGCCACCCAGGCGCCCCTGCTGTAAATGTTTTTTAAGAATCATTATTTGTACCACATCTTATAGTACTCATCTCAGAATGCCTTCGGACCAGTTGATTTTGGGTATTGGACTGAAAATGATTTTGAGATGGCTCAATATTTTAAGTACAAAAAAGTATAACAAAGCATTTTCTTGGGTGGGGGAGATTTGTAAATTTTTATCTGCAGTTTCCCAATTTGTCCTAGACTTTGGATTCCTGCAGTGTTGTAGAACTAGCCTTATAGAATCCAGTTTTTAGAATGTCCTTTGAATCTTCAGAAAATTTTTTTGTTTTATATGGGGAATTGCTGTGGGAAGTGAAGTTCATTTTCATGCAAATACTACTGAGCACATGCACAAGTCAGACTGTGAGTGGGCCTGGAATGGTTCCATAGATCCCTCTGAGGTCCAGCCATCTGTGCCATACTGGTGATGTCAGGGAGACAGCCAGCATTCTTGTTGTCTTTATTAAATGGAGGGTGGTGGAGCTGCACGAGATGCTCCTTTGTGTCACATTATGGGACATAGAAGGATCTGACAAGGACTTTTCAGATAGCATTTTATTTGGAACCATAGCAAGAACTTGATGCCCCGAGTTGCAATTATACGATTAACCCTCACATTGAGGCTGGAAGTGGTCAGGTTTAGTCAACTGTTAGTCCAAAGAACTTATTTTTCTAGTTTCTTTTTTATTGTGGTAAAATTTACCATCTTAACCATTTTTAAGTGTATGGTTCAGTGGTATTAATTACTTTCATAATGTGTAAACATCACCACGATCCATCTCCATAACTATTTTTCTTTTTTTTTTTTTTTTTAAAGATTTTATTTATTTGACAGAGAGCAAGAGAGCACAAGCTGGGGGAGCTGCACAGGGACAGGGAGAAGCAGGCTCCCTGCTGAGCAGGGAGCCCGATGCACGGCTCGATCCCAGGACCCTGAGATCATGACCTGAGCCAAGGCAGATGCTTAACCGACTGAGCCACCCAGGCGCCCCATAACTATTTTTCATCTTGTAAAACTGAAATTCTATGTCCGTTAAACAACTTTGTATTCCCTCTCCCCAGCTTCTGGCAACCACTATTCTACCTTCTGTCTCTATAATTTTGAGTACTCTGAGTACCTCAGAAGTAGAGTTATACAGTATTTATCTTTTTGTGACTGGCGTATTTCATTTAGCATAATATTCTTAAGGTTCATCCATATCGTAGCATATGTCAGAACTTCCTCCTTTTTAAAGGCTGAATAATATTCCATTATATGTATATACCACATTTTGCCTATCCATTGATCTGTTGATGAACGCTTGGGCTGCTTCCATGTTTTAGCCATTGTGAGTGATGCTGCTATGAACATGGGAGTACCACCCAACTACTTTATTTATTTATTTTTTTTAAGATTTTATTTATTATCTGGCAGAGAGAGAGAGAACAAGTGGGGAAGTGGCAGGCAGAGGGAGAGGGAGAAACAGATTCCCCGCAGAGCAGGGAGCCCAATGTGGGGCTCCATCCCAGGACCCTGGGATCATGACCTGAGCCGAAGGCAGATGTTTAACCGGCTGAGCCACCCAGGCGCCCCAACATCCAAATACTTTTAATTCCTTTCTTACATTCTAATACAGCTGCCTCTGGGACCCACTAATGTCGGCAGACAAGAGAGAGTGTTCATACTGGCAGGGAAGGCCTTTAATGGGCACAAAGTACAGTGAAAATGTCACTGATGACACCTCGGGCTGATAAGGGCTGATGGAGGTAACTTGCCTCAGAAAATGCCTTCTAATTAGAAAATAAACAAGAGGATGGAGGCTATTATTTCTGGAGCCCTCTCCCCTCCTGTGTGTCAAATAATTCACATGCCGTATGCCATTTAATACCAATTGTCCAGTGAGAAAGATGGTTTGACTCTTGTACTGATAAGAAAACTAGGCTCGGGGAGTTTACTTTAAGTCAAGGCAATATGTGGGAGGACCAAAGTATGCACCCACGTCTGTCTGATTCCAAAGCCCATATTCCTTCCACAGCACTGCATCATGCTACTTCTCTGAATCAGGTTCTGATTTCAGCATCAATGCTGGGCATGAGCATATCAACATAAATACTACAGGGACTATATAGAAAAGGGCAAGTAATGAAGTAGGCTGATACAGTAGGAAGTTTAAAAAAATCTTTAAAATGAAGGAAAATACTGTTGGAGTATCTGGTAGAATGGAGAGCTTGGGTACCCAAACCAGGAGGAGGCAGAAAAATCATATGATGCTAACTGAGGAACTCTGCTCTTTAGGTTCCTCGGCAGGTTTCCTTTGATGAAATTGGTTGTTTCTAAGTCCCATTAGGCTTTGATGAGGGAGAGAGGTTTGTAGTGATTGTCTAGGTGCTAGGAGGGATTCAGAGAAAGGCCCCAGACATTTCTCTTTAACTTCTCATTTGGAGAGCATTTCTCCACATGGGAAACAGTTGCTTCTTTCTCTTTGCCATGGTCTGCTTTAATCTGTTTTAAGGGATTGAATATGAAACTATAGTAGCAGTTACGATACCAGGGAGGAGATAATAGCACATTGTTATTTTTATTTAATCCTACTTAAAATAAAAGCAACATTTGACATGGTTTGTTATTCTTTTTAGTTATTTTAAGTCTTTTTTGTTTTGTTTTTTTGTTTTTTTTAAAGATTTTGTTTATTTATTTGACAGAGAGACAGCGAGAGAGGGAACACAAGCAGGGGGAGTGGGAGAGGGAGAAGCAGGCTTCCCACGGAGCAGGGAGCCCGATCTGGGGCTCGATCCCAGGACCCTGGGACTATGACCTGAGCCGAAGGCAGATGCTTAACGACTGAGCCACCCAGGCGCCCCTATTTTAAGTTTTTTAAATGAAAAAATAAATTTGAGTTGTTCAGAGCTCTTTTGCTCCATTAAGACATTTGTTTTCTTTATGATTTACTGAATTTTGCCAGTTTAAATCAGTCTTTATTAATAGTTTGGAAGTAAGGATGCCCTCTGAATTTTATGACTAAAATGCATGGTATTAATAGGGAATAATTTTACATTAATTATTTAGGGCCCAATTTGTATTTGAAGGATTATTAATTACTGGTTAAGACTATATTTTTTAAAAGCTGATGTACTGAGGAATAGTTGACATATTATAAGCTGTATGTATTTAAGGTTTGTTAAGTTAAAAATTTTTTTTTTTCTAAAGCTTTTTAAGTATTCTCTACACCCACCTTGGGGCTTGAACTCATAACCCTGAGATCAGGAGTTGCACATTCCACTGACAGCCAGCCAGGTGCCCCCAATTTGTTAAGTTTTCACATGTGTATGTAGTCATCATCACAAATAAGATTGTGAATATATCCATCACCCCTAAAGCTTTCCTCATATCCCTGGCTCCTTGGCCCCCATCCCAGATAACCACTGATCTTTCTGTCACTATATTAATTTTCACTTCCTAGAATTTCCTAGAATTTTATATAAATGGAATCATACAGCATGTAGTTAGGCTTCTTTGACTCAGCATAATTATTTTGAGATTCATTTGTGTTTTAGTGCATCAGTAGTTGGTTCTTCTTTAATGCTAGTTAATACTCCTTTGTATGAGTGTATCACACAGTTTACTAAATCATTCACGTATTGATGGACATATTGGTTGTTTCCAGTTCTTAACTGGTAACAAAGAAGGCTGCTATGAAAATTTGTGTATAAATCTTCGTGTGGACGTATACTTTTATTTCTCTTTATATGGTGTGGTTAACTTTGAAAGAAACTGTCAGAGTTTTCCAAGTACTATTTAGCATTCCCACCAGCAATGTATAAGAGGTCCAGTTCTTCCACATCCTTGTCAGCACTTGGTATGGTCAGTCTTTTTAACTTCAGACATTCTAATAGATGTGTAGTGGTATCTCTGGTGGTGTTGATTTGTCTTTCTCTAATGATTAGTGATGCTCAGTATCTTTTCATGAACTTATTTGTTATCCATATAGCTTCTCTGGTGAAGTGTCTAAATCTTTAGTCCATTTTTAAAAAATATTTTATTTATTGCCAGAGAGAGCAAGAGAGCGAGCACAAGCAGGGGGAGTGGCAGGCAGAGGCAGAGGGAGAAGCAGGCTCCCCACTGAGCAAGGAGCCCAATGCGGGACTCGATTCCAGGACCCTGGGATCATGACCTGAGCCGAAGGCAGACACTTAACTGACTGAGCCACCCAGGCATCCCTCTTTTGTCCATTTTTAATTGGGTTCTGTGTTTTCTTATTACTGAGTTTTAGAAGTTCTTTATAAATTCTGGATGTTAATTCTTTTTCAGCCATAGGATTTGTAGATATTTTTCCTAGTCTCTTTATTCTTTTGTTAGTGTCTTTTGAAGAGCAAAAGCTCTTAATTTTGATAAAGTCCAAATTATAATTTTTTTCTTTTGATGTTTTTGTTGCTTTAAGAAATCTTTTCCTAGTTAATACCACTGAAATATTCTCCTATCTTCTAGGAGTTTTTGTTTTAGGTTTTAGATTTAGATCTATGATCCACTTTGAGTTATTTTTATGTATAGTAAAAAGTATGGATTAAAGTTCATTTTTTCACATATAGAATCCAATTGTTCTAGAATCATTTGTTGAAAAGACTATTCCTTCAATAAATTGCCTTCTAAGTAGGTTGGAAATCTTATATATGTGTTCTATTTCTGGATTCTTTTCTGTTCCATTGATCTATTTGGCTTGATGCCAATACTACATTGATTTGATGACTATAGTTTTATAATAAGACTTGAAGTCAGATGGGGTAAGTCCTTCAGCTTTGCTGTTCTATTTCCAGATTTTGGCTCTTTGAGGTCTTTTTCATTCCTATATTAATTTTAGAGTCAGCTTGTCAGCTTTTCCAAAAAGTCTGCTTGAGAATTTGAGATTGTATTGTATCTATAGATCAGTTTGAGGAGAACTACCATCTTTTTTTTTTTTTTTTTAAGATTTATTTATTTATTTGAGAAGGAGAGAGAGAGAACATGTGTGCTTGCTCATGCAAGTAGGGAAGGGGCTGAGGGAAAGAATATCCAAGCAGACTCCCCCCTGAGCGTGGGGTCGGATGCGGGGCTGGATCCCACGACCCATGAGATCAGGACCTGAGCCAGAACTAAGAGTCAGACGCTTAACTGACTGAGCCACCCAGGTGCCCCGAGGAGAATTACCATCTTGATGTTGTGTCTTCCAATCTATGTATATGCTATAGTCTCCATTTAGTTAGATTTTCTTTTATTTCTCTCAGCAATATTTTGTAGTTTTCACTGGGCAAATCCTGTACATCTTTTGTCATTGTTATCCCTATGTATTTCATATATTATTTTCTAATTTTTTTTTTTAATTGAAGTATAGTTGACATACAATGTTACATGAGTTTCAGGTGTACAGCATAACGTAGTTCATATTTTTTGATGCTCTTGAAATGGTGGTTTTTCAAATTTTTATCTTTGATGTTGCCACCATATAGAAATATGATTGATTTTTTGTACATTGATCTTCTCTGTCAACTAGGATATGCTCACTCATTCCATTGGCTTTTTAAAAATAGATTCCATTGGATTTTTTATATAAAGATTATGTCACCTGTGAATACAGTTTTACTTCTTCCTTTCTAATCTTTTATTTTTTTTTCTTATTGCACTGGATATAATTCCCAGTATGGTGTTAAATAGAAGTGGTGAGAGCAGACATATTTGTGTTGTTCTGATCTTAGGAAGAAAGCTCTCAGTCTTTCACCATTAAGTATGATGATAGCTGTAGACTTTTTATATATGCCCTTTGTCAGTGAGGAAGTTTCCTTCTATTCCTAGTTTGCTGAGAGTTTTTTTCAGAAATGAAGTTGGATTTTCACAAATGCTTTTTCTGAGTCTACTGAGATGATCATATGGTTTTTCATTTTTAGTTTAATATGGTGAATTACGTTGATTTTCAGATATTAGAACTAACATTGCATTCTTGAAATAAACCCTACTTAGTCCTGATGTATTATTCTTTTTTTTAAATATTGTGGGAATTGTAAAATTTTGTTAAAAAAATGTTTTTTAAAGATTTTATTTATTTATTTGACAGAGAGAGACAGAGCAAGAGAGGGAACACAAGCAGGGGGAGTGGGAGAGGGAGAAGCAGGCTCCCCACAGAGCAGGGAGCCCAATGTGGGGCTCGATTCCAGGACCTTGGGACCATGACCTGAGCAGAAGGCAGACGCTTAACAACTGAGCCACCCAGGCGCCCCCAAAATTTTATTTTTAAAGATTTTATTTATTGATTTGACAGAGAAGAGAGAGCAAGCACAAGCAAGCCTTGTCTCCAGGCAAAGGGAGAGGGAGTAGCAGACTCCCCGCTGAGCATGGAACCTGATGCAGGGCTCGATCCCAGAACTCTGGGATCATGACCTGAGTCGAAGGCAGACACTTAACTGACTGAGCCACCCAGGCACCCCTGTTATAAGGATTTTGGTCTTCTACCTTGCTTGTGTCTGACAAGAGATCTGATATCCTTATCTCTGTTTCTCTATACTTAATGTGTCTTTTTTCTTTGCTGCTTTTACAATTTTCCGTTTCAACTACTTTGAAGCAATTTAACTATCATGTGTCTTAGTATAGTTTTCTTTTTTGTGTGTGTGATTTGTGTCATTGGAAATCTTAGATTTATGGTTCTATAGTTTTTATCAAATGTGGAAAACTTTTGGCTGTTATTTTTTTCAAATATTTTTTCTTTCTCCACTTCCCCTCCCCACTTTACAGATTTTTTTTTTTTTTTTTTTTAAGATTTTATTTATTTGAGAGAGAGAATGAGAGAGAGAGAGAGCACATGAAAGGGGGGAGGGTCAGAGGGAGAAGCAGACCCCCTGCTGAGCAGGGAGCCCGATGCGGGACTCGATCCTGGGACTCCAGGATCATGACCTGAGCCAAAGGCAGTCGCTTAACCAACTGAGCCACCCAGGCGCCCCCCACTTTACAGATTTTTAATTACACATATATTAGGTTGCTTGAAGTTGTCTCCTAGCTCACTGATGCGCTCTTAAAATTTTCTGTCTTTTTTCTTTGCTTTTCATTTTGGATAGTTCCTATTGCTTTATCTTCAAGTTTGTTAATTTTTTCTTTAGTAGTGTCTAATCTGGTGTTAGTCTCATCCAGTGTATTTTTCATCTTACGCATCATAGTTTTTATCTCTAGACCTGAGATCACTCTCTGAGCCAAAACCAAGAGTTGGATGCTTAATTGACTGCAAGACCCGGGTGCCCCAATATCTTTGATGTCTCTTAACCCTTTCAGTCTTTCCTCTTTTTTTTTTTTTTTTTAAAGATTTTATTTATTTATTTGAGACAGAGAGAATGAGAGAGAGAGAGAGAGCACATGAGAGGGGGGAGGGTCAGAGGGAGAAGCAGGCTCCCTGCCGAGCAGGGAGCCCGATGCGGGACTCGATCCAGGGACTCCAGGATCAAGACCTGAGCCGAAGGCAGTCGCTTAACCAACTGAGCCACCCAGGCGCCCTCAGTCTTTCCTCTTTTTGAACATATGGAATACGGTTCTAATAACTACTACTTTACTGTCCTTTTTTGTTATTTCCATACATTTCTACATTGTTTTTCTCTTTTTCTGTCTCACACACCCTATTTTTATTTTTTGTTTTTTATTTTTTATTTTTTTTAAGATTTTATTTATTTGCGAGAGACAGCATGAGAGGGAGGAGGGTCAGAGGGAGAAGCAGACTCCCTGCTGAGCAGGGAGCCCGATGGGGTACTTGATCCTGGGACTCCAGGATCGTGACCTGAGCCGAAGGCAGTCGCTTAACCAACTGAGCCACCCAGGCACCCCTCACACACCCTATTTATTAAAGGAAGTAAGGCGGAGCGCCTGGGTGGCTCAGTTGGTTGAGCATCCAACTCTTGATTTCGGCTTAGGTCACGATCTCAAGGTTGTGGGATCAAGCCCCGCGTCAGATTCTGCACTCAGTGCAGAGTCTGCTTGTCCCTGTCTCTCTGCTCCTCCCCCTGCTCTCTCTCTGTCTCTAAAATAAATAAAATCTTAAAAAAATAAAGTAATGCAAGATATTTAATAATTTCTTTATTTTGTGTGTTTGGAAACAGGCTTATGAAAGGTAGTTTGGTTTGGTCAGGGTTAGACAATGTTCAGATTTAAATCTAGGTTTTTCACAACTTCTGCTCTTTCTGTTACTCCTGCCTCAATAGGAGGAATAAGACAAATATAGAACTAAAAAATAGTAGGGAAGGCACCATAATAGAGAAGAATTATGCAAAATCATAAGGGAGTATGTAGATTAAAAAGACTTCTAAGGATGCAGGAAGCTTTTGGGATGAAACCTGAAGGACAGGTAAGATTTTGCAGGTTCTTTTTTTTTTTAATTTTATTTATTTATTTATTTGACACAGAGAGAGAGAGAGAGAGCGCACAAGCAGGGGGAGCAGCAGCAGAGGGAGAGAGAGAGAAGCAGGTTCCCTGCTGAGCAAGGAGCTCAATGCGCGCTGGGCTCGATGCGGGCTCCATCCCAGGACTTGGGATCATGACCTGAGCCAAAGGCAGACGCTTAACCGACTGAGCCACCCAGACACCCTGAGATTTTGCAGGTTGTTCTAATGAGGGTGAAGCATTTCAGGAGGAGAGGAGTGTATTGCAATGTGTGGGTTTGGAAGATTGGGGCGTGTGTTTAGCTGAATTGGGTTTGAATATGGAAAGCAGATGACTAGGGAGGTTGGACTGAATTGTTGAGTATTTTTGATGTCTGGCTTTAACACCACTTTTTAATATATCTTGTCTCCAGCTACTGCATGCCTCTGACACAGGGATGGTGTCTTTTAAAATTTCTTTTCATTACTTAGTACAGTCTTGTATATAATTCACAGGTTTATTGATTGATTAATAACATTATCTTACTCTAGTACCCTTGGTTCTACTTTATTATTACTTGTGATTGCATTGTTTATTGTATAAGAAGTCTTAAATCTTGTATTCATAAAATTCCTTCCAAAGAAGTCAGCATACTTTGTGCAAATTCATTTATCGATTGTCTCAGCAGTCAGCTTACCATACGCAGAGTATCCCACTTCCTCAGGCATCCAGAATCCTGCTTCAACTTAAGGGTCATTGTGTAATCTTGTACTGTTCTAATGAAAGGAATGCTCAGATGATAGTGTTGTGGGCAGAGCCCAGGCCTGGTTCCCTGGGACTTCTTTACTTCTGGCTGGTAGGGAGGAGTACATGCGATGCTGTCCTTGAACTCACAAGCGCCCACTACATGCAGAGTTGGCTCTGACACCACAAGTGCTCAACTGGACTCACTCTCATCTTTGTACAGTATCTAAATCGGGAGCTGAAGTTTCAACCACGGTTTCATTGAATTTCAGTCAATTAAAAACTAATTAATGGAAAAATGTCTTACTGTTCAAATTGCATCATTCTTCCTGCAATGGTTTTAATTTTCTTATGCAAACCTTTTTACCCTGGAGTTCTGGCAGGTGCCCTCTTTGCTGGACCTCCCTGAAGTGACTGCTAGTGGTTCTCAGTGAGTTTGATCAAAGAGTGCATTGCCCTTCGTTGTAAACTCTCCCTACACCCATGAATCTCCTTGCTAATGCAGCTTCAGAAGAAAAGGTGAAAATCAAGGATTTTGCTAACTCCTGAAAGTTGTCTACTTAGAAGGAGATGACAGAACCAAGCAGATTTTCAGTGGCAAGCATTGAATCTAGAATTAAGAGACTGTATATATATGTCTTTACATGCAATCTGTACAGTGTTTTTTTGTTTTACTTTTTTTATTTGAGTATAGTTGGCACACAACGTGACATTAGTTTCAAGTGTACAACATAATGATCCAATTTCTTTATACATTGTGCTGTGCTCACCACGAGTGTAGCTACCATCTGTCACCGTAACGAAGCTGTTACAAGATCATTGGCTATATGCTGTGCCTTTTTTTTTTAATTTTATTTTATTATGTTATGCTAGTCACCATACATTACATCATTAGTTTTTTTTTTTGCAAAATATAACCTTATATTTGATGTACAAAAATATAATGTTATATCTCTATATCTGAATTTCTTTTTCATTTTTTTTTTCATTTTTTTTTTTTTTTAAAGATTTTATTTATTTGACAGAGAGAGAGGTAGCGAGAGCAGGAACACAAGCAGGGGGAGTGGGAGAGGGAGAAGCAGGCTTCCCGCCGAGCAGGGAGCCCGATGTGGGACTCGATCCCAGGACCCTGGGATCATGACCTGAGCCGAAGGCAGACGCTTTAACGACTGAGCCACCCAGGCGCCCTCATTTTTTTTTTCAATACGTGTCCTCTAACACCCATCACCGGGCTAACCCATCCCCCGAGCCCCCTCCCCTCTAGAACCCTCAGTTTGTTTCTCAGAGTCCTTAGTCTCTCATGGTTCATCTCCCCCTCCGATTCCCCCCCTCTTCATTTTTCCCTTCCTTCTATCTTCTTCTTCTTCTTTTTTTTTTTTAACGTATAATGTATTATTTGTTTCAGAGGTACAGGTCTGTGATTCATCAGTCTTACACAATTCACAGCGTTCACCATAGCACATACCCTCCCCAGTGTCTATCACCCAGCCACCCCATCCCTCCCACCCCCCACCACTCCAGCAACCCTCAGTTTGTTTCCTGAGACTAAGAATTCCTCATATCAGTGAGATCATATGATACATGTCTTTCTCTGATTGACTTATTATGCTGTGCCTTTTTAATCCCACATTGTTTTTTTGTTTTTAAATTATGGTCTTTTATTAAACACTGAGAAGTTATAAAATAATGTATGAAACATATATGTAAGGTATGCAGAATAATAGGACAATGAGTATCCATATAACAACCACCCAGTGTAGGAAAAAATGTCATTGCTGTTGAAGATCTATGTTCTTGTTTGTAATCCTACCCCTTCTTTTCCCATTTAGAGGTAACCTGAGTTTTGTATTTTCTTTATACTTGAACCACATCCTTTGTATCCTTTTTTTTTTTTTAAAGATTTTATTTATTTATTTATTTATTAGGGAGTGAGTGGGAGAGAAACAGTATGAGAGGGGAGAGGGTCAGAGGGAGAAGCAGGCTCCCCGCTGAGCCAGGAGCCCGATGTGGGACTCGATCCCAGGACCCTGGGATCATGACCTGAGCTAAAGGCAGTCGCTTAACCAACTGAGCCACCCAGGCGCCCGACATCTTTTGTATCCTTAAACTGTTTTTTAATTTTTGCATGTTTTTGAAATTTGTAAAATGGAATCACAATACAGATATTTTTCAGTGATTTGCTTCTCCCTAGAACATTATGTGTGTCTGCTTTGGTCACATTGTGCCAATAATGAATCCTGGCCTGCTTGTACTTAGGAGCATAAATTTATTTCTTAATAAGTTTCCTCACAGTCTCATAAAGAATAAGATTCATATGTTTCTGCCTTTTAGAAATAAAAAAAAGATAATGCTTTCTGACTGGATACAAATAAGCCAGTTTCCTTTAAGGCCTTCCATCTCCATGCGCTCCAGAACCCATCTCTGAGGGCCATACCTTAGTGAGTGGGTAGAAGTCCTTGAAGGTGGCTCATTTTTCCTGTATTTCCCCTTCTTCTGTACCTTGGGCAGCCTGGACACTCCCCATTCCTCAAATAGGTATGGTTTTGGGGTTCTTTATCCTGACTGCACATAAGAGTAATACCATGCCTATGCAAAGACTGGCCAATTAAATTTCAATATTTCTTTTTTTGACTGTTCCTATCTTTTGTCTGTTCTTTTTTGTTTGTTTAACTTTGTTTTAATTGGGTTGCTTCTTTCATATTGATTTGTAGGTCTTGACATCTTGACATACTCTGTATATAAATCCTTGGATTTTTTTTTAAAGATTTATTTATTTGAGAGGGACAGAGAGCAAGAGCAGGAGCACAGAGGGAGAGGGAGAAGCAGACTCCCCGCAGAGCAGAGAGCCTGACCCAGGGCTCCTTCCCTCTCCCTGTCCTCTGGCAACCACCAATCTCTGTTATGTCTCTGTGCATTTACCTATTCTGGATATTTCATATACATGGAATCATATGTGACCTCGTGTCTGTCTGGCTTTTTTCACTTAGTATAATGTTTTTAAGATTCATCCATGTTGTAGCATGGGTTCATTCCTTTAGATACACTCATTATTTATGGCTAAAAAAGATTCCATTTTATGTATATGCCACTATTTATCCATTGAGGGACATTTGGGTTGTTTCCACCTTTTGGCTATTATGAATAGTTCTGCTATGAACATGTGTGTATAAGTATTTGTTTGGATAATTATTTTCAACTCTTTTGGGTATATGCCTAGAACTGGAGTTGCTGGGTCCTATGGTAATCCCATGTTTAACTTTTTGAGGAACGTCCAGTCTGTTTTCCATAGTGGCTGAACCATTTTACATATCTACCAGGAATTTATGAAAGTTCCACTTTCTCCACATCCTTGCCAATATTTGTTATTTTCTGGTTTGTGTTTTGTTTTGTTATAGCCTTCTGAGTGAGTGTGAAGGGGACCTCATTGAGGTTTTGATTTACATTTTCTTGATGGCTAATGATGTTGAACATGTTTTCATGAGTTTTTTGGCCTTGAATATATCTTCTTTGGAGTAATGTCCATTTGCATCCTTTGCCTTTTTTCTTCCATTTGATTGTTAAGATGAGATTGTCAATTTCTATAAAAAAGTCATGATTTGAATTTAATTGTGGTTACATTGTAATTTTTTAATCAATTTACAGCTGACATCTTTATAATATTGTGTCTTTCTGGTCAAGAGCAGGGTTTGTTTCTTTGTTTAGGTCTTCTGTGTTTTAAAAACTAATTTAAAAATTTAATTTAGATCTTATATCAGTCTTATTAATTTTATCCTCAGGCATTTTGTGATTTTGGTTACTACTTAGAATTAATCTTTCTCTCTGTCTTGTTTTTAGATTATTGTGGGCATATAGGAACGTTAGTGATAACTTATTTGTTGATTTTGGATCTACCCTTTCTGCATTCTTGCTGAAATCATGAGTCTTAATAAATTGTGAGTATATCCTTTGAGATTTTCTAGATAGTCATATTATCTGTAAATATTGAAAACCTAGTCTCTTTTCCAATATTTCTTCTTTTTACCAACTTTTTTGATTACATCGACGAGGACCTCTCTGGTACAGTGTTGAGTTGTTGGTGATATCCTTTCTGAACTTTAACATTACACCACTAAGTACAGTGTTTACTGTTTCTGACTTATTTTTTAAAAATATTTAATTAATTTATTTATTTGAGAGAGAGAGAGAGAGAGGGCACAAGTGGGGGGGAGGGCAGAGAGAGGGAGAAGCAGACTCCCCGCTGAGCAGGGAACCCGATGAGGGGCTCGATCCTAGTCAAAGGCAGATGCTTAACCGGCTGAGCCACCCAGGTACCCTAACTTTTTTCGCACTATTTATTTATTTGCTAAGGTTTTTTTTTTTAATGCTGTTTAATACTAATTGGTGATAAACTGTATAATGTTTTTTGTTGGGCATTTATTAAGCTGTCCACCTCCCCCTGTTACTATGTAGTAAATCATATTAATACATAGATTCTCTCAGAATATATCTTGAGCGTGATCTTCCATATGCTGTTGGGATTCAGTTTGTTAATATCTTATTTAGTATTTTTGCATCTGTGTTCATATTATTATTGCTTATGTGCTTTCCTTGTTTGGGTTTGAAATCTAGAATACAGTTAATATTCAGCATGTTAGGGAGTTTTTCATCTTTTTCTTTTTTTTTTTTTAAGATTTTATTTATTTGAGAGAGAGCATGTAAGCATGGGGGGAGGGAGGGGCAGAGGGAGAGGCAGGCTCCCACTGAGCAGAGAGCCTGACAGGGGGCTTGATCCCAGGACCCTGGGATCATGACCTGAGCTGAAGACAGATGCTTAACCAACTGAGCCACCCAGGCACCCCTCATCTCTTTCTGTACTTTGGAGTAATTTACCTAACATGGGAAGCAAGATATTTGCTTTTATATTTGTTTATGATATGGTGTGTGTTCAATACTTATATATTTTAATTTTTTGCAATTGAATCTATTAATCTTTTTATCATTTCATATTTTGTGGTCACTTCTTTAATCCATCAGATTTGGTGTAGGGCAATCCATTTCCTTCCCCTATGTAGTTGACCATTGTTCCACCACCATTTAGTGAGAAATTTATCTTTATTCCACTGATCTGAATTGACACCTTACTCATACATTATTTACAAATTTAGATGTGTTTCTTAGCTTTATTATTTATTTATCTTTGCTGCTGCTTTTTTTTTTTTTAATTTTATTTATTTATTTGACAGAGAGAGAGAGACAGCAAGAGAGGGAACACAAGCAGGGGGAGTGGGAAAGGGAGAAGCAGGCTTCCCGCTGAGCAGGGAGCCCAATGCGGGGCTCGATCCCAGGACCCTGAGATCATGACCTGAGCCGAAGGCAGTCGCTTAACCAACTGAGCCACCCGGGTGCCCCCTTCCTTTTTTTTTTTAAGATTTTATTTATTTATTTGACAGAGAGAGAGAGAGCAAGCACAAGCAGGGAGAGGGAGAAGGAGAAGCAGGCTCCCCGCAGAGCAGGGAGCCCAATGCGGGGCTCGATCCCAGTACCCTGGGATCATGACCTGAGCTGAAGGCAGACGCTTAACCAACTGAGCCACCCAGGCACCCCTTATCTTGCTTCTTAACTGAGGATATTTCTTGTATATTGAAGACCTGGAGCTAAGCACTTCTGTCTTTAGAGTGAAAAAAAACGGTCTTGGCTTTCACAGAGGATTTATGGCACAGGGGATCCACTGGAGGACATCGATTAGCTGATAGTGGTTTAGAAATGGCTGGAGTTTGAAATGGTGGCTACTGTGAGAGGCCTGGACTAAAAATGGGTGGATTAATGTGGGTCTTCTCTGAGCTAGCTGAGTGAGTGTCACTGACTAAGAACTTGGAATTCCTGGGAGAGGGAAGCCTCATGAAGTGGAGAGATGGTCCTGAGGGCTGCACAAGAACTCACACTGAGTCTCTTGGAACTGATTAAAGGGATTCTGGCTCCTAGCAAGATGGAGATTCTGAGCTGGAAGGAACCTTAGATCCTCATCCCTTACAACTGACTTAGACTTGTGCAAAGTATTTGAGGCCTTGGGGAACTGGAAAACATTTTTGAATCTACTTTTTAGCTTTTGGCTTCTGAAGTGAAGGTTGGACTAGAGACTGAGATGCAGCAAATCAGAGAACAAATACGGGACTCAGTGGGGAGAATTGGAGAATATGTTTGGAGAAGCTTATTAGAGACACATAGTCATTATATTCCTGGGACAGTTTTTTAAATATTTAAAACATAGTTATATATGACTTAGGTAAAGAATTAAAAATAGAATCAAGTTCTTTATTGCCCAGTTTTCTAATTTAGTATTAGTGGGATATAATAAAAAGGCTATTAATTTAGTAGTATCTGAACTCATTCTAATACTTTTGATTGTGCTGGATTTTCTAAGTAGCAAGGATTTCATTTATCATTGATCTTTTGCCTCTTTTCTAATGTTTATATGGTCTTGGTTATAGCAATGAGTAGTGCCTTTAGAATGATATTAAATAACACTATAATAGCTGGCATCCTTTTCCTATTCTTAATAGGAATGCTTCTAGTGCTTCACAGTTGTAAGTTATTTTTTGTTTTAAGTTTTTTCCTTTTTATTTTTTTATTTTTTTTTATTTTTTTTTTAAAGATTTTATTTATTTATTTGACAGAGAGAGACACAGCGAGAGAGGGAACACAAGCAGGGGGAGTGGGAGAGGGAGAAGCAGGCTTCCTGCGAGCAGGGAGCCCGATGCGGGGCTCGATCCCAGGACCCTGGGACCATGACCCGAGCCGAAGGCAGACGCTTAACGACTGAGCCACCCGGGTGCCCCTAGTTTTTTCCTTTTTAAACTTTATTTTTAAATTAAGCTTTTTACTTTGAGATACTTGTAGATTCACATGCAGTTGTAAGAAGAAATACAGAGAGATCCTGTGGATATTTCACCCAGTTTCCTCATGTGTAACTATAATATCACAACTAGGAAATTGATGTCAATACAATCCACCCATGTTATTTTGATTTCATTAGTTTTAGTTGTACTGGTGTGTGTGTGTGTGTGTGTGTGTATTCTGTCACATCTGTGGATCTGTGTGACCACCAGTGCAGTCAAGATACAAAATAGGTCCTGCACAAGAATCTCCTGGGCTACCCTTTCATAGCTACAGCCATCTCCCTCCCTCTCTGCCTTCTTAACCCTTGGCAACCATGACACTCTCCTCTATCTCTCTAATTTGTCATTTCAAGAATACTATAAATGGAACCATACAGTACATAACCTTTGAGATTGCTTCACTCCACGTAATTCCCTTGCAGTTCATCCAGATTATTGTATATATCAATAGTTCGTTCCTGTTTATTGTGAGTAGTATTTCATGGCATGAATGTACCACAGCTTGTTTCACCATTTATCTGCTGAAGGGCACATCTGGGTTGTTTTCAGTTTTTGGCTATTACAAATAAAGTTTTATCAGTTGATCAGTCATGCATCTTTTAGCATCTTTCCCCCTCTAGTGCAGGATCTAGTCCAGGGTCACACATAACATTTAGTTGTCCTGTTTCCTTTGTCTTCTTTAATCTGGAAATATTCTTTTAGCCTTTGTCTTTTGTGACATTGATATTTTTGAAGAATAGAGTCCTCTTTTTTTTTTTTTTTAAAGGATGTTCCTCATTTGGTTTGTTTGATCCTCATGATTAAATTCAAGTTATGTATTATTCTTGGCCTGAATACTACAGAAGAGGTGTTGTTTCCTTGATAAATTCATCTTATTGCATTAGAAAAACATTCTTTTTAGTCCTAGTTTACTGAGAAGTCTTAATTCAGAATGGGTGTAGGGTGCACATTGTTAGAGCTTGGAGTCTAGGCCACTGGCTGGCTGGTGGACTCAGAAGCAGTGTAGGTATGCTACACAAGCGACCAGGGTCTCTGGCTCAAGTGCATGCACTTTGATAGTAATCCTTGCAACAAGTGAAAAAACAACAAAATAAAACATATGCCTTTTGGCTTCTATCTTCATGATGATTTGGTTCCATTCCATTAATTTACTAACCTAATGAATATGTTAACAGGTCTCTACCATGGGTTCATGTTTTATAATTTTTAAAACTTAATGTTGGACTTAATAATTTATTTTTTATATTGGGTTTTGCGTTTTTGTTTATAATAAAAATTTCTCTGTAGTTCTGTATGTAAAAGAGAGTGTGTGTGTTCTTTCTTTGTCAGATTTGGTATCGGGGTTGTTTAGCTTCGTAGAATAAATTGAAAAGCTTCCATAACATTGAATTTACCTGTCTCTCAAATCATCTTGGCCTGGTGCAATTTGGGAGGAGTGTGTGGATCTTTGGCAGTGTTTTCTGGTTTCTTCTCTGATTAAAGATCTATTTAGGTTTTTACCTTTTTTTAAAGTTCTGTCCCTGTCCTACTTTCCATTACTCTTAGAATAAAGACCCAGGCTGTGCATTTGGGGTCATGTACTCTTGATCCTGCCTACGTGTTATCACCATTCTTTTATTTCTTCAGTTGCTAGAGCTAACTCTGAGTCCTCCTAGGTTTCCCCTCTTCTTATGCTCATACCAAGTCTTACCAATTCTGTTCTTAATTTGTATTTTGAACCCATCTCCCTTTTTCCCATCCCCACTGCTACCTGGATCCTTCCAGTTGTCTTAATAGGTTTTTCAGTCCCCAGTGTCTCCTTCCAAATCAGCCTCTGAATTGCAGCTGCAGTGATCATGGTAACATGCAGATCTGATCATGTTAGGCCCCTGAACATTCTTTGGTGATTCCAGGGCAGAGCTTTTCCCCAGTGCTTCTGACTTGGGTACAAGACTCCTTTTGCTTATCCCTGTTTTCCAGCTTCTAGCTTCCATCAGCGCCCCAGCAGTCCAGCTGCACCTCATTACCTAGAATTTCTTTGCTCATGCTTGTTGCTGTTTGTCCTCTGACCCTCTCCTCAGCTTCTTCATCTTTGAGTGTTTCTCACAAGCCTTCCTCTGTGAAGCCCTCCCAGAGGGGACCTCTTCACCAACAGAGTTTCCTAGTTCCTCTCCTTGCAGCTACCTTACTTTTGCTCTTTTGTGACTGTAGTTCTCTTCTATTGAAACTATTTTTTACATGTCTTTTTCTGCTGTATCCTGTGAGCTTTTTAAGGGCAAAAGCTTTGCATGTCATGTTAGTAATGTGCTTGGCTCCATAGATTCTTAGATGTTTGTCGAATGAGTACAAGCTGTAGTTAGAGGTTTGTGAGAAAACTAATTTGATTGAAGCAGAAGGTTATAATAGGAGTAGGGAAGACAATAAGCCTGTATGGGCCAACAGATTATGAAGCAGCTGAAATGTTTGGACTCTGTCTTTAGTTAGCAAGATGGGTAGAGGAAGGAGGCAAGAGGAGGCAAGGTCATTTATTATTGTTGTGCTATAGAGACTGATTAAAGTACTACCATCATGGTATTTTTAGATTTTTTGGTCTTTTTTAAAAAGTGTGAGTGCTGGTTTTTCAAATAAATGAAGATTGCTGCTAGGGCGCCTGGGTGGCTCAGTTGGTTGAGCGTCTGACGCTTGGTTTCGGCTCAGGGTATGGTCTCACGGTTGTGGGATTGAGCCCCATGTCGGGCTCTGCGCTGAGCTGAACATGGAGCCTGCTTGGGATTCTCTCTCTCCTCTCCCTCCCCCCCGCCCCCCCATGCTCTCTCTCAAAAATAAAAAAAAAGATTGCTGCAAAGATAAAATAAATGACCTTACTTTAATAATAGCAAATGCTTTTTGAGTGCTTACTATCTGCCAGGCACTCTTGTGAGAGCTTTACTTATATTACCTTATTTAGTACTCCCGACAGCTCTGCGAGATGGGTTTTTTTGTCGGCCCATTTTAGATGGTAAAACTGAGGCACAGAGATGTGAAGTAACATGCCCAGAGCCACAGCTTTTAAGTGGCAGAACTAAGATTCAAACTTGGGCATTTTGGCTGCAGAAGCCTCTTAACCACTAAGCTCTGCTGTCTTCCATTAATCTTATAGCTTATTCGGTGGCACCTAGCTTTCCAGAAACTGGCATTTTAACCTTGAACTAAGGACCAGTGAAACCATTTTCTATGTTAGTGGACATGAGCAAGTATTTTTTGACTTCTTTTCTAGTAGATAATCCATTTTGTGGTGGCTTCAAATGTTTCATCTGTTACCTCAAGTGGGGGCTAAAATTGAGCCTATTCTGCATCCGATTAGCATTTAGGGTACTTTTTGAAAGTGTTAAATGTTTGAAATGAAGTTTAAATGCCACCAGTTGGTTGTTTTAGCAAATCAGAAATGAGAGCTTAAACGAAACCTTATTAGGTTAGTTGCCTGGCCCCTGTCATTCAGGCCAGGTAAGAATTGTTTCTTCCAGCACATTCTTCAGTGCTTGGTCCAGTCTTTGTTAATTGTCTCAAAGAAATAGCTCCACTATCCCTGAAGGAAAGCGGTTTTCTAATTTCTGATCTGAGAGTTTTTCTTTGTAATTAGATGTGGAGATTAAAATGTGCTTTATTCTGAGTTTCTTTTAAGGTCACTACCGTCTGAAGTAGTACAGAATACATGAGTCTGGGTTTGCCAAGATTACAGTTGCTGTGGGAATCATAACTTTGGATTTCCTCACATCTGGATTAGTGAAATTTGCACAAAGCCCGTGTATGAATATAAGCCTTATATTTTATGTGCATCTAGAGATAGCAAGATCTTAGTGACGTAGCTTCCCGATAAATGACAAATTGAACATTGGCTGTCTGACGTTTTAAAATAATCAGAAGATTCTGAACTTGGCTGTGGAGTCAGTGTCCCATACTCTGCTTCTCTGCTCAGAAGGCTTGCATCCACACTGGGAAACTGGAGGTCTGGAGTGGAAGTAGAGGACCAGCTTGTTTCCCCGGGGCCTCTAGACCTCAGGTTTGTCTGTCTCCCTGAGAAGCAGGGATTCCGGTGCTGCTGTTTTGAGGTCTGCTTTTGAAGCAGCAAGGAGAAGAAATGCTGCAGGTCTTAGTTGCCTTTCAGTGTTCTTGGAATTCTTTTGGTTCTTTGCTTCCTTGGATTGTCCTATTTTTCTGCTCTCTACCTGAAGTGATTAACTGTTACATCCGCGGTAATGCCCTTGTGGGTGGTAGAGGTTTCTATCTGGGAAGTGTAGAATTTTGAAAAGCCACAAACCCTAGAGTCACCATCTTTCAAACTCACTTCTGTTGAATGGTGTGAATGTGAACCATAGTTTTTCTACAGAAAGGAGGGCTAGCATCAGTTTGTCTTGGGAGGCCTCTCTCAAGGTCCCTTAGTCCAGGGCGCTCAGCTGACAGACAGATTCAAAATTGACAAGTTGGCTTAGGGGTCATTCAACTTTCCCCATTTTTCCATTTTTCCATTTTTCTGGATTCAGTCTTCATCTTTTTGCCATTTGGAATTTGGTGTCCTGCATTCCTCCAGATGCCTTGAATAATGCTAGAAATCTTCATTGTCATTTTTGAGGGGACAGTACAACTGCTTGTGACTTGGCTTGTCTTCCCCCGGGAGTGTCTACAGTGCATGACAAGCACCTTGTGTTGTAGGCAGGAGCATGGTCCTCAGCGAGGGCTTCCCGTAGAGAGTAAATTCCAGATGTCTGTGGCTGCAGCCCTGAGAGTAGGCATTGGTGTAGCCACATTTTCCCGAGAAGAAAGTAATGATATAACGGACAGAGTTTTAAAAATAAAGAGCTAACACAGAAGCCAGGTTGGTAATAATCTCTTGTGTAAAATACAAAAAAAAATTTTTTTTTCATGAAAACCGACATTTGATATAATAGGAACCTAGGGAAAATTACTTTCACTTCTTGTATATTTTAGTCATTCTGTTCATCTGATTATAGATTCTAAAAGTTAGACATTTTTCTAAGTTGCCATGGTAAAATTGGCCATGTGGGTAAGCTTTGCAGCTCTTTCCTTTGTCTTATTAATTTTGAGATTAGTGTTTGTGGGTAGATAATGGCTTTGATTACCATTTAAATTATGCATATAGCTGGTGGATGAATTATGTTCTCAGCTTTATTATTAAGTAGCTGTTCTGTATCATAGCCTGAAATTTGGATTACACCTGTATGATAACCTTGTTCCATAAAATTTATGCTTTATGTAAGTAAAGGCCTTAAGGGATAACAGTAGCTATCACTGAATTGTTTGCTGAATAGAATATTTTGCCATTTATGCCCTGTAATTTGGAGTTCTTAAAAGGGAATTTAAAAGTCTTCCCATGTGCTTCAGTATAATTTAGTATGTATATGTGTATATGGGGGATATGAAGCCTTTGTGTGTGTGTGTGTGTGTGTGTGTGTGTGTGTAGGAGTAGATGAAAAACATTGGCTATTTATTGGTAGTTGTTGAATTTGAGTGATGAGCATGTATTTATTACTTCATTCTTTCTATTTTGTATGTGTATTTACATTTCCAAAATGAAAAGATAAAAGAACCTCTCCAAAAAGTAATGAAGAAAAGTGAAAAGATTGCAGACAGACTTTATTTGATAGCATGGACTGGACTAGGAGTTCATGCAATACATGTCACGATTTCTAATACCTTCTAGAGTGGCTTTTTCAGTGCTGCTGAAATATTGCCCTGAATTATGTCAGGAGAGAGAATATTATTTTATTCTGTGTTTGCCCAAGTTTACTGATCACGGCAGAGATTTTCCAGTGTGACTGACTGCTCACACATTATGAAAATAAAACCCTGTATGTTTTTGAGATGCTTTCTTTTGCTATTTGGTGCTGAGTATGAATTCTGACACCAATGGGTACCTTCCTCTGCCTAAAGAGATTCTGATTTCTGTTAAAAAAAAAAATGAAGTCTTTATTTGGTCCCTATTCTAGATTCCACAAGTTTCTCTGTTCCTTCCTCACTGGATAAAAAGAGATTTCTTCTTATTTCTAAAGGTACTTGTGTTTGACCCGAGCCTTCAGCTACTTTTTCTAAAATTTGTCTCCAAAGTTTGCACATTTATCCCCAAAGAGAGAATAGAGTAAATTTCAGGGGGTTGAAAGTGACATTTGGTATGAAAGTCTTTAAAGCATAATCTTACTTGTAATCTTATTTGTTCCAATTTGGTAATTCTGTAGATGACTTAATCATAGTAATAAAATATGGGAGAGAAACATGAGATTGAATTTATAACATAATCCTGTACAAAGTACACATGACCAATGAAGCTGTTTACTGAAAAATGAAGCAGTTTCCACCTCATAGTATTTTGGGGTCAAGCTTATTTGGTAGCAAAGCTTTTATTTGAGAAGAGCCTGGGTTGATCTCTTTTGATTTTGATTTTGTATGCTGCCTGATTGCATATCTTATATTTGTTGTTGTGTCATTTATGACCAGAACTCTGGTACTTCAATGACATTAAGATGATTCTGTCTTTATTAGGCAGGGAGATGATACTTAGATGCATTCTAGCAATATCCTTAATGTACTTCTTGCCTTTACTGATGTACTCCTGTGTATTATCAAGATGTGAAAACACTAAACTCCAGAATTCACTTAAATGTTATAATAGGCACCGAAATTTTTATGTTACATGAATTTATAAAAGCACTTCATAAGCAGGGGAAAGTTAGTTCAATTATCTTTAAGGGTTCTCTTAAATTCTGGAATATGGGGAAATGTTGTAGTTTTTTGAAGACAACTATTATCTTTTATTTTTTTATTTATTTATTTTTAATTTTTTTATTTTTTTAAGATTTTATTTATTTATTTGAGAGAGAGAATGAGAGAGAGAGAGAGAGAGAGAGCATGAGAGGGGGAGGGTCAGAGGGAGAAGCAGACTCCCTGCCGAGCAGGGAGCCCGATGTGGGACTCAATCCCGGGACTCCAGGATCATGACCTGAGCCAAAGGCAGTCGCTTAACCAACTGAGCCACCCAGGCGCCCGACAACTATTATCTTTTAAAATTAGAGTTGAGAAACATGACATAGACTTTCATTCTTTTTCATCAGTGTCAAGGTATATTGCCAAACTGTCTTTTCAATTCCCGTTATGACATTAGGCCATAATAAATTATCATCGTGTTAATCAAGAACATGCATTCTACTTTGTAGGGCACTGTGTAGAAATAGGCATAAGACATGGTCCTTGCTCTTTTTTTTTTTTTTAGAGAGAGAGTGTGTGTGTGCGTGCGCGCGCACACACATGCACAGCGGCAGGGGCAGGGAAGTGGGGAGGGGCAGAGGGAGAGAGAGAATCTTAAGCAGGCTCCATGCTCAGAGACTCGGGGCTCTGTCTCACCACCATGAGATCATGACCCGAGCTGAAATCAGGAGTTGGGCGCTTAACTGACTGAGCCACCCCGGCGCCCCATAGTTCCTGCTCTTAAATAATTTATAGTTGTTGAAGAGTAACAGGGCATCTCTTTTAATTAATTCATTCAGTAACCATTTCCTGGGTACCCTGTGTGCCAGCCCTACTAGGCACCGGGGATATAGTGGTAAACCAGACAGACAAGGCCCCACAGTTTTGGAGCTTTACATTCTGACATGCTGACATGCTGAACGATGTAATTGTTTAGGACTTTATAAGGGAGGTACTACTTTGCTCTGGTATGGTTAGGAAAGGCTATATTGAGGAGGTAGGACATGAGCTGGACAGCAAGTAGAATGGTCATTTCCTCCCTGCGTATTCTCTGGAACCTGCTGTACATGATTTTGTAGTGAAAAATGTGGAAAACCTAGCACACCATAGGAGTACAGAGAAGGGATCCCCAAAGCTAGAGAAATTAGGTGAGGTTCATAGAAGGGAGAGGATATGGAATTTGAGCTGTTCTTTAAGGGTAAAATTTTAAGAGTGAGGTTGGAGTGGACGGTGAGTGAATTGTGTAAGCTTGAGGAACACAAGATGTGTTGGGGGAGTGTTAGTCAAAATGTACCCTTCCTTATGTCCCCCTTCTCCCCTCACAGAAGCTATCATTTATCTTTGGCCTCACCTTCTCAGCTCTTTTCTATCAATATTTTAACACATTCAGGTTTCCCCTTTAATGAAAATGATAGCAACAACAAATGGAAACCCTATTTTTTAAATTTCATCTCTTCCTCTTCACAACCAGACTTCACAGAAGAGTCTCCTGGACTCATTAGTTCCATGTCCTCCCTGCCCATTAATTCCTCAGCTTATTTCTCTTTGGTCGTTTTTTCTGTACTTTACTAAAACAGCTCTCACCAAGCTCCCGGGACATCCGTGCTGCTACATCTGATGAACGCTCAGTTCTTATTTCACTTCTCCTAGCCATATATGACTTTATTGTCCACTACCTTCTTGAAATCCTGATTCTTAACATCACACTGTCCTGGGTTTTCTCTTATACCTCCTTCAGAGGAGGCCATTCCTTCTCTGCCTTGCGATAATCTTCTCCATGCCTGTTGAACTTTGAGGCTCCTCAAGTCTCAATCTGAGGCTCCTTCTCTTTTTTCTTCCTACCCTCTCCCTTGGCTGATCTCATTTGTGTTCATGACTTCAATTACTGTTTGTTCTCTGGTGACTGTCAGATTTGACTTCAGCCCAGATATTGTCAGAGCTCCTGACTTGGATATCCAGCTGCCTGTTTGATGTCATCTGTTGGTGTTGCAGAGTCACCTCACACTCAGCTTGTCCAGTACTAGGCTCACGATCCCTGCTTGTCTACCCAATCCCGTAACCTTGTCCCAGTGAATGTCCCCATCGTCCATTCAACTGTATAGGCCAGAAAACATGAAGTTGTCCTTGATCATCCTCTTTCCCTCACCCTCCATGCCTAGTCCATCACGTTTTGTTGTTCTGGGCTCCTAAATATTTCTTGATTAAAATTTCTTGATCTCAGTACCATCATTTTTTACATGGACTGATCAAATACCCACCAAACTGGGGACCCCATTCATTCTTGTCGTCTCATCTCCAACCCATTTTCTACCCTGAAGCTAGAGTGATCATATTAGAATGTAAATCTGATCATTCACCTTCCTGTTTGAAACAGTTGAGTACTTCCCCCTTGTTTGTTAGAAAAAAACCAAAGTTCTTCATATATCCTGCAAGTTCTAGTAGGGTTTCCTGCTTTCCTTCCAGCCTGACCTTACTCCACTTTCCCCTTTTCTCAGAGCTATAGCCACATTCCTTGGGTGTGTTATATACACTCCCACTCCAGGGTATACATTTCAGTTTGAAATTACACATCAATTTGTATAATTGTTTGATTAACATCTTTTCTTTCACCCTAAACTAAGCTTCATGAAAGGAAGAATTGAGTCTCTTTTTCTTTTCCATTGTATTCCGTAGGGTCAAGCATAGTTAGTACCTGGCCTAGTGTAGGAGCTCAACACATTTTTGTTAAATGAGTGACTGAATGAACAAGTGGATGTTTCATTCAACAGCATAAATCATGAGAGGATGTGTGAAGTAACACAAAAGTAGCAAGTAATATTAGCAGATGCTGAAGAACCTTCAGTGGCATGAGAATTATGTAGGGTGATGCCATGATCAGACCATACATTAGGAAGGGTAAACTGGCCTTGGGATTCAGGATACGAAGCAGGAGGGGCAATTAGCTGTCAGTTTAGGAGAGAGGCAGTATGGACCAGTACTAGAACAATGACAGAGGGGCTGTTACATGTTTGAGAGTGTAGAGTGAAAGTAATGGGGTCTGATGGATTGTGGTAGATGGCTTTTGGTGACAGACTTTCAGTGAGTTTCATGATTTCAGTCCCTTCAATTTAGCATTTCATTTTTCCTTTGGAAGTGGTACAATTCTTCTAAACTTTACTGAGCTATTATTTAGCAGGCACTTTGCTAGGCTTTGGGGTTGCAGAAGTGAACAAATTATTTCATAATCTAAGTCTCTTAATTACGCTTTCTAGTATAATGGTTTTTAAACTTAGACTAAAACTATAAACCTTTAATTCCACTACGAGTTATAATACTTTATAAGTTAAAGAAGCAGTTCAAGATGTTCTACAACATGAGATGGTCTTTTTTCTTTATTAGTAACCCTTGATTGTTGCCAGCAGCCCCAGAATTATTCCTGAGGGTCTGAAATTCTTCAAGTTTAATTCCCTGGAGATTTTCACAATGATCCTAAAATGATAGGTTGTAGGTAAACGGTGTCCAGCCAGTGTTTTTCATTAAAATGAAATAATTATATATACATAAGTCCCTTTTACCTGTCCACTATACTAAAGGATAAAACAGAGAACTAAGATTCTAACTATTCCTTTTGGTCTTCTGAGAAGAGCTCTAATGTTCAACATATTGAGTAAAAATTTCTTAACTCGTAATTCAGCTGTGTCAATGAACAGGTCCTAGAAGTGAAAAAAAGGTTATCCTTTTTCTTTTTTTTTTTTTTTAAGATTTTATTTATTTGAGAAAGAGAGAGAGAGAGAGAGAGAGAGAGCATGAGCAGGGGGAAGGGGTAGAGGGAAAAGGAGAAGCAGACTCCCCACTGAGCAGGGAGCCTTGATAATTCCAGGACTCTGGGATCATGACCTGAGCTGAAGGCAGACTCTTAACCTACTGAGCCACCCAGACATGCCTATCCTTTTTATTTCTTGATGGATTATGCTTTTGGTGTCATGTCTAAGAGCTCTTCCTGCAATCTTTTTTTTTAAATAATATTTTAAAAAATTAAAAAAAAATTTTAAGTAAGCTCTGTTCCCGTTGTGGGACTTGAACTCATGACCCTGAGATCAAGAGTTGCATGCTCTACTGAGTGATCCAGCCAGGCACTCCTCTTTACCTGATCTTAGGTCATAAAATTTTCCTCTTATGTTCTCTTCTAAAAGTTTTATAGTTTTATGTTAGGTCCATTTGAAATTAATTTTTGTATAAGATGTGCAGTTTCAGTCAGGGTTTATTTTTTGTCTATTGATGTCCAATTGTTGCAGCACCATTTGTTGGAAAGGCTGCCTTTCCTCCCTTGAATTGCTTTTGCACCTCTGTCAAAATTCAGTTGGGCATATTTGTATGGGTCTGTTACTGGGTTCTCTGTGTTGTTCCATTGGTCTGTGTGTCTGTCCCTTTGGAAACATGACACCGTCGGTCTGTGTGTCTGTACCTTTGAAAACATGACACTGTCTTGATTTTGTTTGCTGCATAGCTTAAAATTGGGTAGTAGGCTTCCTCCAATTTTTATTTTAGGTTAATTCATTAATTTTAGTTATTCATTATTTTAGTTATTCTAGTTCTTTTTTTTTTTTTAGATTTATTTATTTTAGAGGGAGGGTGTACGTGCGAGTGTGGGGAGGGGCAGAGGAAGAGGGAGAGAAGCAAACTGCCCCCTGAGCAGGGAGCCTGACCTGGGGCCTGATCTCACAACCCCAAAATCATGACCCGAGCTGAAATCAAGAGTTGGATGCCCAACCAACCAACTGAGCCACCCAGGGACCTCTTAGTTATTACAGTTCTTTTCATTTCCATGTAAATTTTAAGATAAGCTTGTCTTCATCTACAAGAAACCTTGGAATCTGATAGGAGTTGTGTTGAATTTCAAGGTAAATTTGGGTCATAGTCTACTTAGTATTGATATCTTGCCACTTTAGGTGAAATGTAGGAATTTTACCACCATTTAGGCCCCTTTATCCTCCCTACTTTATAATTAGTTGTGTTAAATATCTCCTTTACATACATTGAGAACCGTACCAGACACTATTATACTTTTGCTTTTAACCATCTAATGTAATCAGGGAGAAAGTCTAGTGCATTTACCTATGAAGTTACCTGCCAACATTAGTTACTTTTTACTTCTGAAAGTTCTATTTAATTCTTTTAAAATTTGTCTTTTAGTAAGCTATTACTTGTGTTTATTTTATCTTGTATTTCTTTATACACATTATAGTTTTAAAATGTTATATATTTGTCATTTTTATGACCTAAAATTATTTTGCACCACATTTTGCTATTTTTTTTCTGACTCTCAAACATGATGGCTCTCTTCCTCATGTGTCTTGTAAGCATTTATCAGGCTGTTTGAGTGTGGGAATATTCTGAAGTGGATAGTTCTGAGAGGATTTTTTGGTTCAGCCAGTGCCTTGGGATACTACCAACCTAGGCTCACTTTAAGTTAGGGTGTGTGCTTGGGGTTAGCGCAACTACACTGCACTCTGGCAAGCCCATGTTTATGGATCTCTGGGGGAAACTCACCTGTGTTCCCAGCTGGAGCCCACATCAACACACACACACTCTTCCTTCCTTCCTTCCTTCCTTCCTTCCTTCCTTCCTTCCTTCCTTCCTTCCTTCCTTCCTTCCTTCCTTCCTTCCCTCCCTCCCTCCCTCCCTCCCTCCCTCAATATTTTATTTATTTGACAGAGAGAACAAGCAGGGGGAGCAACAGGCAGAGGGAGAGGGAGGCGGAGGGAGAAGCATGCTCCGCACTGAGTAGGGAGCCCGATGCGGAACTCGATCCCAGGACCCTGGGATCATGACCTAAGCCAAAGGCAGACGCTTAACCGACTGAGCCACCCAGGCGCCCCATCACACACACACATTGCTTGATGTTTTTCTTCACTGTATGTGCATTTTTTTTTCTAGCCTACCTTTTCACTGAGTTGATGGCCCTTTAAGGGTCTTGATTTTTTTTTGCAGAAGGCTAACTTCTGCGTCTCTACTCTACATTTCATATGATCAAAGCCTTATCTCCTGGCCCCCCTGCAGCTTTATTTTTTTAATTCTTTTTTAAAAAAAGTATTTATTTGAGAGAGAGAGAGAGAACTCACAAGCGGTGAGGAAGGGCAGAGGGAGAAGCAGACTCTGCTGAGCAGAGAGCCCGATGCGGGGCTCGATCCTAAGACCCCAAGATCATGACCTGAGCAGAAGGCAGACGCTTAACCGACTGAGCCACCCAGGCATTTCTACCCCCTGCAGCTTTAAACTACAAGCCTCTTGGCACAGAATCCAGGATGTGCTCCCAGGCTCTCTGTAGCCTCAGCTTCCATGTATTCTGGTTTCTAGCTCTCACTCGAATTTTAGCTCCTGGGGATTTTCTTTTCTCTCTTGAGAGCTCAACTATGCTCTCCAGAAGTTGGTAATATTTTATTTAGCAGTTGTAGTAATTTGCTATCAGAAGGTTTTTCAGAAAAATGACTCCACTGTATTACCAGAAATAGAAGTTTCTGACACATCATTAGATTAGACACACCACTAGATCATAGATTATTGGGTTAGGGACCCACTCCTGGTTCTTTCAGAACTGGTCACCTGGGGCAGAAATTGCTTGCTTGTCTCTCAGGAGGGGCTGTGGATGTGACCCTTGTTCTTAAAAGGAAGGAGTACGAGCACGCTTAGCCCTCCTGTCATGTCTGCCAAGGAAGTAGAGAGGCTCAAGAACAGGGGGAATGTTCAGCTCTGTCAAGTGCTACAGCAAGGTCAAGTAAGATCAAGACTGAACATTGAGAGTAGGATTTCACAATCCCGAAATGTTTGCCAGAGCAGTCTCCAGGGAATGGAGGGGGAAGAAGCCTATTGTGTTTTTTAATCTCTGGGAGGATGGTCCTTGGTCTAGGCAATTTCCATTTTTTTTCTCAGAAAGAATGACTTGCTGTTTATCAGTATGTGGCTGTTTATTTTATTTTCTTTCATTTTAATTCTTTATGAGTTCCAACCCTGCCTTAGGTACATTAAGTCTCACAGAAACTGGACTTAGCCATAGTGTAGGACTTGTCTAGTGTATGGGCGTATCCTTAAAGCTTTCTTTTATATCTCCTTAAATGAGGTAGTCAGAACACACAATTGAAAAGGTAAGAGTTGAGCTGGTGTAGTAAAGCAAGAGAAAGAAGATATGAGGTATTGCCACTTTTTATGTGAAGTTTCTGTTATGTGGAGTTTTTAAAAATTATGAACAATTTCAAATGTACAAAAACTAGAAAGCGTAGTTTATCAACCCCAATTTACCCATTTCCCCAAATCAAGTATTTTTTGCACATTTGCCTCATTCCTCCCTTTTTTATTTCTCTTTGTCTTGCTGAAATATTTTAAAGAAGTCCCTGACATCATTTACTGTACACTATGCAGGGATGAAAATTGTCACAATGACATGATCATACCTAATACAAAACTGACAGTTCTTTGGTATTGTCTACTATACTGAGAGTAGTAGTGAGGCCTTTTTAAAATAACTTCTTTGAACATGCTGAGATTATTTCTCCTTTGTTGTCATTGCACTTGTCATACCCTCTGCCAAGAAGGCTCTACTCTGAGACTTTCACCTGTGGACTTCTCATCATTTGGATTTTAGCTCCAGTATTATCTCCTCAATCGAGGCTTTTCCTGATCACCACAACTAAAGTAGTGTCCTCTTTTCCTCATCCTGTTTGTCACTATCTCATCACTCTGTTTTACTGCCTTGTTGTCTGTTTACTTGTTTGTCTTCTCGGCCCCCTAGATTGTAAGTACCATGAAAGTAGGGACCTTGTTGGTCATGTTGTGCCCAGAGCTGAAGAGCATATAATGCTACATGTAGTAATGAAGCACATGTTCAGAGACAAGTCAGCTATTGGAATAATAGGAAAAGATTCCAAAATTTTCTTAATATTTTTATAACCATTATCTCTTCCTACAACTGATTCTCGTTCCAGACTTTTCTCAAGAGCTTTAACCAACAGCTGTGTTTGCAAAAAAGTGCTGGGTTGTTGTCCCTTTCAGGACATTTAATCTTTTAAATCCTCAAAATATTTTGTAAAATATAAGTGAGTAAAGTCACTGCTGACCTGTTGAGAGGCAGTATTTTTACTGACATAACTCTCATTTGAGATCACTTTATTTGAGCTTGCAGCTAATAAATCTGTTTTGGCCCATATGAAACAGGATGGAATGATCTTGTAGCCCACATACCCTTTAACTGATTATTTGAGTTTCTGTTATTTAGTACATAATTCGTATAACATGTTAGGGGGTGTTTTTTAGTTGTTATATTATCAATTGTTGTGAATGTTCTTTAGCATGAGAAAAAAGTATAATTCAATAAACAGATATGATCTTATAATTAAAGACTTGGATTCTTTTTGAAAACACGTAATTTCGGACCTCTAGAAGAGATGCAAGAATGGTACAAAGAATTACTCTGTCCTCTTCACCAGATTCTTCAGCATTAACATTTTACCACATTTACTTTAATATCCTTTCCCACTTCCCTTTTTTCTTTTTGAGCTGAGAGTGAGTTGCAGACACAGCCATTCTCTTTTATGACCATTGTGCAGGGATCAAATAAGGAAATTATCATTGATACAATGCCATTAGCTAATCTATAGATCTTATTCAAATATCTTCAAGTTTCCTAATCATGTCCTTTATAGAGGAGACAAAAATCCTGATCACAAGTGCATGGAGTTGTCATGTGTCTTTGGTATCCTTTAATCTGGAAGAGTCTTTCCTTTCATGAATAATATTTTTTTTTTTTTTTTTTTTTTTTTTTTTTTTTAAAGATTTTATTTATTTGACAGAGAGGGACACAGTGAGAGAGGGAACACAAGCAGAGGGAGGGGGAGAGCTAGAAGCAGGCTTCCCGCTGAACAGGCAGCCCGACGCGGGGCTCGATCCCAGGACCCTGGGATCATGACCTGAGCCGAAGGCAGACGCTTAATGACTGAGCCACCCAGGCGCCCCCATGAATAATATTTTTGAAGATTATAGGCCAGTTATTTGTAGAAGTCCCTCAATTTGGGTTTTACTGGTGTTTCAGATGTGACATGTTTTTCTTTCTTTTTTTTTTTAAATTTTATTTATTTGAGAGAGAGAATGAGATAAAGCATGAGAGGGTCAGAGGGAGAAGCAGACTCCCTGCTGAGCAGGGAGCCCAATGCGGAACTCGATCCCGGGACTCCAGGATCATGACCTGAGCCGAAGGCAGTTGCTTAACCAACTGAGCCACCCAGGCGCCCCTTGACATGTTTTTCTTAATGTATCTCATCAGGAGGCATATGATACTGATTTGTCCCATTACCGGTGTTTATTACTTTGATCAGCTGGTTAAGTTGGTTGTCTAGATATCTCCACTGTCAAGATACGCTTTTCCTCTTTATATTTAATAACTATCTTTGAAGATAGTTTGAGGTGATTTAATATTCTTTTACTCCTCAAACTTTCACCCACTGGTTTAGCATCCATTGATGAATCTGAATGAATTAGGATGATGATGATTGCCAGTGGTAATTTTTTAATTCCATCATTTTTTCTGCATTTATTGTAATGTTGGGATTCTGATATAAGAAGAGCTTCCCCTTTTATTTATTTGTTTTTATCAGCATGAACTCATGGATTTTTATTTTATTTAATGGGTTATAAGCCATTATGTAAACTTTTTGATAGTTACATTGTCATATATTTGGCCAGTAGGAGCCTTTTCAGCTGGCTCCTGTGAACTCTTGACATGACCCCATTAGTTTTGGGTGTGTCCTTACTTTCTGGAACAAGAAGATATCCTATCTAGGCCAGGGCTTGGCAAACTTTTTCTGTAAGTGGCCAGATAGTAAATATTTTTGGCTTTGAGGGCTATACAGTCTCCCGCAACTAGTTAAGCCCACCCTCACAGCAGGAAAGCAGCCATAGACAATTTGTAAATGAATGAGCATGGCTATGTTCTGATAAAACTTTATTTACAAAGACAGGTGCCTGACTGAATTTGGCCTTTGGGCTGTAGTTTGCCAACCCCTCTTCTAGGCTCTTACTGTACCTACCCCCACTCCAGTCTCAGAATTGGCCATTTTTCTAAGGAGCTGTGATTCCTTTTAGCAGTGAATGGTATTGAGAAACTGAGAGCTGGGGTCATTGCTCCTGGGATACTATTCATTTTAGGCCCTCTTAGAAGACAGAGCTAGATAACTTAAGAATATATACATGTGGGGCGCCTGGGTGGCTCAGTCAGTTAAGCATCTGCCTTCAGCTCAGGTCATGATCCCAGCATTCTGGGATCGAGTCCCACATTGGGCTCCTTGCTCCGCAGGGAGCCTGCTTCTCCTGCTGCCTGCCGCTCCCCCTGCCGCTCCCCCTGCTCTCTCTCTCTCTGACAAATAAAATATTTTATTTTATTTTTTAAAGATTTTATTCATTTATTTGACAGAGAGAGACACAGCGAGAGAGGGAACACAAGCAGAGGGAGTGGGAGAGGGAGAAGCAGGCCTCCCGCGGAGCACGGGGCTTGATCCCGGGACCCTGGGATCATGACCTGAACCGAAGGCGGACGCTTAACAACTGAGCCACCCAGGCATCCCATAAATAAAATATTTTTAAAAAAGAATATATACATGTATATACTTGTATACATTTGTGTGTATTTCTGTGTTTATCTCTATATATTATAAACCATTGGTTATAGTGATACTTCCAATTCCATTTCAATACCAAAGGGTTTCTTCTAACCTTTCTACTTTCTTTCTTTCTTTTTTAAAGATTTTATTTATTTATTTGACAGAGAGACACAGCGAGAGAGGGAACACAAGCAGGGGGAGTGGGAGAGGAACCCTACGTGGGGCTCGATCCCAGGACCCTGGGATCATGACCCGAGCCAAAGGCAGACACTTAACGACTGAGCCACCCAGGCGCCCCACCTTTCTACTTTCTATATTTGTAATATTTTTCTCCAACATTGACAAACCTGACTCCTTTTATCCACAGTATATTTATTTACTTGTCGAATCCTAGAATATACAGAAAGTAGTTTTAGAGTTGTTAACCCATACCTCTGTGAAAAACTAACTTATTAATTAGAAATTAATTTGAAAAAAAATTTTAAAGATTTTTGTTTATTTGAGAGAGAGCAAAAGCGAGAGAGATCACAGAGGGAGAGGGAAAGGGAGAAGCAGACTTGCTGCTAAACAGAGAGCCTGATGTGGGGCTCGATCCCAGGACCCTGAGATCATGACCTGAGCCAAAGGCAGAAGCTCAACCGACTGAGGCACCCAGATGCCCTTAATTTTCTTTAATTTAAAAAAATTTTTTAAGATTTTATTTTATTTTTTTTAAAGATTTTATTTATTTATGTGAGAGAGAGAGCACATGAGGGGGGAGGGCCAGAGGGAGAAGCAGACTCCCCGCTGAGCAGGGAGCCCGATGCGGGACTCGATCCCGGGACTCCAGGATCATGACCCAAGCTGAAGGCAGTTGCTTAACCAACTGAGCCACCCAGGCGCTCTATTTTATTTTTTTAAGCAATCTCTACACCCAACACGTGGCTTGAACTCCCATCCCCGAGATCAAGATTCCCATGTTCCACGGACTGAGTCAGCCAGGTGCCCTAATTAGAGTTTAATTTTTGTTTATACTTCTTATTTGTCTTTAACCTAAGGGTTTAGTTAAATACTGTTACCCAAGAGTTACTTGGGTTAGTTCTCCCCTCATTCCTTTGGTATGTTGTGTTTCTCATTTTAAATATAGTTAGGATCATTTCTTCTTGTTTACATTGTATTTTGGGCTATATCTCCCATTCTTATTTTGTGTTGATTTTTTTCAGTATGTGGAACATGAATGTGGTTTCAAAAGTCAGAACATACAAAAAGGTATATGCAGTAAAGTGTTACTCCACATTCATTTCTTTTGCCCAGTTTTCACCTGCTTCCTTTTCATCCTGCTCCCACCTACCACCGCCCCCCCCCCCCCCCACCGTAGGTAACCATTCTCACTAGTTCTAAGTTACTGTTCTGCATGTCTTTTCACACAAATGAGCATATGGGTGTGTGTGTGATTCTTATTTTTTTCTTTGTTACATAAAAGGAAGCATGCTACATGGATAATCTGTCCCGTAATTAATTCACAAGCTCTGGAGTTGATCAAAGTAGAACGCTTCTGTGTGGTGAAGTGAGTGGCCTCAGCTGAATCAACTTTCTGGCTTGCAAGAAGGAACTTTTATCAGGTTATGGTGAAGCTGAGCCAAGAACAAGAAACTAGGCTCAATCAGGCAATCTGCATTGGGTTAAAAAGACAATAAATACTTTGGTAAAAGAGATCTTGGTGATATCATTCTGTCTCTTGATACTGCTCCAACTTAGATTGTTGTTCTCCATGTCCTCTATGCCTGATGCACAATTACCCTCCTGGGGTCTTCTTTTTCTTTTGATTGTCTTGGAAATTACTTATGTATTATGTTTCCTCCTCATTATATCCTCTTTCTTGTTTTACTATGTCATTTTAGTCAAGCATATACTTTAGTACCTTCATAAGAAAGAATACATGAAATTTTTTTAGATCTACAATTCTGAAAATGTCTTTATTCTACTACTCTACTTGATTACTAGTTTGCATATAGAATTTCCGGTTAGAAGTAATTTTCCTTAAATTGTTTTTGCTTCTTTATTGAGGTATAATTTATTTAAATGAAATATTTCTCATGCTTAACATTCATTGAAGTTCCAGGTTTTGTTCTGCTATCGTTTCCTTTTATCCCAAAGAACTTCCTTTTGTGTTACTTGTAGTGATGTTCTGCTGGTAATGGATTTTCTTGGTTCTCCTTTAATCTGAAAAATGTCTTTATTTTGCTTTCATTCCTGACGGATATTTTTACTGGATATAGAATTCTGGGTTGATAGTTTTTCTTTTCAACCCTTTAAAGATGTTCCACTGTCTTCTGGATGCCTTGAAAGAGGATGATAGGAAATGATAAGAAATCTAATGCCGTTGAAATTGTTCTCCTCTATGTAGTATAGCATTTTCCTCTGGCTGCTTTAGATTTTTTCTTTTCTTTGGTTTTCAGCAGTTTGATTATGAGTCTGGATCTAGTTTTCTTTGAATTTTTCCTCTTTGGGGTTCATTGAGCTTCTTGAATTTATATATTTGTCTTTCTTCAAGTCTAGGATGTTTTGGTCAATATTTATTTTACTTCTTTGGCTCATTCTTTCTTTTCTGGGATTCCAATTATTCATATGTTTGATTTTTTTTTGACAAAATAAACCTTAAGTCCATAAGGCTCTGTTCACCTTTTTTTTCAATCTTTTTTTCCTCTTTTTCAGAGTATGTTATTTGTATTGATAAAATTTAAGCTCACTGACTATTCTTATATCTCTATTTGCTATTAAGCTCATCCACAGAATTTTTTATTTCAGATATATTTTTCTATTTTAAGATTTCCAATTTTATTTTATTTATTTTTTATAATTTAGTTTTATTAACATATAGTGTAATATTTGTTTCAGGGGTACAGGTCTGTGATTCATCAGTCTTACACAATTCACAGCACTCACCATAGCACATACACTGCCCAATGTCCATCACCCAGCCACCCCATCCCTCTCACCCCCCTCCAGTCCAGCAACCTTCAGTTTGTTTCCTGAGATTAAGAGTCTCTTATGGTTTGTCTCCCTTTCTGGTTTTGTCTTGTTTCATTTTTTCCTCTCTTCCCCTATGATCCTCTGCCTTGTTTCTCAAATTCCACATATCAGATCATATGATAATTGTCTTTCTCTGATTAACTTATTTTGCTTAGCATAATACCCTCTAGTTCCATCCACGTTGTTGCAAATGGCAAGATTTCATTTTTTTGATGGCTGCATAATATTCCATGGTGTATATATACCACATCTTTATCCGTTCATCTGTTGATGGACATCTAGGCTCTTTCCGTAGTTTGGCTATTGTGGACATTGCTGCTATAAACATTGGGATGCACGTGCCCCTTCGGATCACTACATTTGTATCTTTGGGGTAAATACCCAGTAGTGCAATTGCTGGGTCATAGGGTAGCTCTATTTTCAACTTTTTTTGTTTTTAAAGATTTTATTTATTTATTTGAAAGAGAATGAGAGAGAGAGCATGAGAGGGGAGGAGGGTCAGAGGGAGAAGCAGACTCCCTGTTAAGCAGGGAGCCCGATGCAGGACTCGATCCCAGGATTCCAGGATCATGACCTGAGCTAAAGGCAGTCGCCCAACCAACTGAGCCACCCAGGCACCCTATTTTCAACTTTTTGAGGAACCTCCATACTGTTTCCCAGAGTGGCTGCACCAGCTTGCATTCCCACCAACAATGTAGGAGGTTCCCCTTTCTCTGTATCCTTGCCAACATCTGTCGTTTCCTGACTTGTTAATTTTAGCCATTCTGACTGGTGTGAGGTGGTATCTCATTGTGGTTTTGATTTGTATTTCCCTGATGTCAAGTGATGTTGAGCACTTTTTCATGTCTGTTGGCCATTTGGATGTCGTCTTTGGAGAAATGTCTGTTCATGTCTTCTGCCCATTTCTTGATTGGATTATTTGTTCTTTGGGTGTTGAGTTTGATAAGTTCTTTATAGATTTTGGATACTAGCCCTTTATCTGATATGTCATTTGCAAATATCTTCTCCCATTCTGTCAGTTGTCTTTTGCTTTTGCTGTTTCCTTTGCTGTGTAAAAGCTTTTTATCTTGATGAAGTCCCAATAGTTCATTTTTGCCCTTGCTTCCCTTGTCTTTGGTGATGTGTCTAGGAAGAAGTTGCTGCAGCTGAGGTCGAAGAAGTTGCTGCCTCTGTTCTCCTCAAGGATTTTGTTGGATTCCTGTCTCACATTTAGGTCTTTCTTCCGTTTTGAGTCTATTTTTGTGTGTGGTGTAAGGAAATGATCCAGTTTCATTCTTCTGCATGTGGCTGTCCAATTTTCCCACCACCATTTGTTGAAGAGACTGTCTTTTTTCCATTGGACATTCTTTCCTGCTTTGTCGAAGATTAGTTGACCATAGAGTTGAGGGTCCATTACTGGGCTCTCTATTCTGTTCCATGGATCTATGTGTCTGTTTTTGTGCCAGTACCATACTGTCTTGATGATTACAGCTTTGTAATAGAGCCTGAAGTCCGGAATTGTGATGCCACAAGTTTTGCTTTTCTTTTTCAACGTTCCTCTGGCTATTTGGGGTCTTTCTGGTTCCATACAAATTTTAGGATTATTTGTTCCATTTCTTTGAAAAAAGTTGATGGTATTTTAAAAAAATTTTATTGTTATGTTAATGACCATACATTACATCATTAGTTTTTTATGTAGTGTTCCATGATTCATTGTTTGTGCATAACACCCAGTGCTCCATGCAGAACGTGCCCTCTTTAATACCCATCACCAGGCTAACCCATCCTCCCACCCCCCTCCCCTCTAGAACCCTCAGTTTGTTTTTCAGAGTCAAGTTGATGGTATTTTGATAGGGATTGCATTAAATGTGTAGATTGCTCTAGGTGGCATAGACATTTTCACAGTATTTGTTCTTCCAATCCATGAGCATGGAACATTTTTTCATTTCTTTGTGTCTTCCTCAATTTCTTTCATGAGTATTCTATAGTTTTCTGAGTACAGATTTTTTGCCTCTTTGGTTAGATTTATTCCTAGGTATCTTATGGTTTTGGGAGCAGTTGTAAATGGGATCGACTCCTTAATTTCTCTTTCTTCTGTCTTGTTGTTGTTGTATAGAAATGCCACTGATTTCTGTGCATTGATTTTATATCCTGCTACTTTACTGAATTCCTGTATGAGTTCTAGCAGTTTTGGGGTGGAGTCTTTTGGGTTTTCCACATAAAGTATCATATCATCTGCAAGGAGTGAGAATTTGACTTCTTCTTTGCCGATGCTGATGCCTTTTATTTCTTTTTGTTGTCTAATTGCTGAGGCTAGGACTTCTATACTATGTTGAACAGCAGTGGTGATAGTGGACATCCCTGCTGTGTTCCTGACCTTAGGGGAAAAGCTCTCAATTTTTCCCCATTGAGAATGATATTTGCTGTGGGTTTTTCATAGATGGCTTTTATGATATTGAGGTATGTACCCTCTATCCCCACACTGTGAAGAGTTTTAATCAAGAAAGGATGCTGTACTTTGTCAAATGCTTTTTCTGCATTTATTGAGAGGATCATATGGTTCTTGTTCTTTTTTTTATTAATGTATTGTATCACATTGATTGATTTGTGGATGTTGAACCAGCCTTGCATCCCAGGAATAAATCCCACTTGGTTGTGGTGAATAATCCTTTTAATGTACTGTTGGATCCTATTGGCTAGTATTTTGGTGAAAATTTTTGCATCCATGTTCATCAGGGATATTGGTCTGAAATTCTCCTATGAGGTAATGCCTCATAAATGAATTTGGAAGTTTTCAAGATTTCCATTTTTAAAGGAAATTTTTATTTCTCTGTTGAGATTTTCTCTCTCTTCAGTCATTCAAGTGTCTTTTCCTTTCCTTCAATGAGCATAGTTATCATAACTGGTTTAAAGTTTAAAGTCCTTATCTGATAATTTTAACTTCTGAGTCATTTTAAGGTTGATATCTATTAATTTTTTTCACTTTAGAATGGGTCAAATTTTCCGGGTTCTTCGTATGTCAAATAATTTTGGGTTGCACCTTGGATATAGTTAATCTGAATTCTGTTAAATTCCACTGAAGAATGTTGATTTTTTAAAAATTTCATTGGCAATTAGCCTCAAGCCACATTAGGCTCAGACTGTAAGTCTTGTCTCCCATAGGTTCACATTTCAGTTCAATTTTTTAAGGCTTTATGATGTTCTGTTGGGTCTTTCCTACATATCTACGGTGTTAAGGGGTCAGCCCGAGACTTGTACAGTGTTGATAAGAATTAGGGGAATCCCTTCTTCAGCTCTCCTATTCTAGATTGCCCTTGGCAGCCAGCTGTTTTGCCCTCCTTCTGGCCAGTCTGTAGGATTTCTCTTGAAGTTTCAGCTGCCTGTACTGCCCACTCCTTTGACTATGGCCTGTCCTTAGGGCAAAGCTGTGCCCCCCTCCAAAACCCCCAAACCAGAAAACCAAAAACCAGACACACGAAACTCACTTCTGTGCCAGTTGTGTCTCTAGATTTCTCCTCCTCCCAATCTGTTTCTTTTGTTTACTCTTCAGAGTCTTCACGTAGTTCTGTTCTGTACTGTTCTTTTCTTTTCTTTCTTTCTCTTACCCCCCATCCCCCGAGTTTGTAGTTGTTAACTCAGTTTGTTTTTAAGTCATTTTTCAGGCTTTGATGCCAAGCTTGGGCTTTCCCATCTTATCATTTTCATTAGGAATTCACCTAGTGTGATACTGAAAACCTTTAGTAAGAGATGAGACCTGAAAAATAGGTATGTTAAGAGTTCTCTAGAGAAACAGAACAAATAGGATATAGATATAGGAAGATATTTATTATAGGGATTGGTTCATGCAATCAGGGAAGCTGAGAAGTTCCACAATCTGCTGTCTGCAAGCTGAAGACCCTGGAAAGGTAGTAATGTAATTCATTCTGAGTCTGAAGATCTAAGAATCAGGGGAACCAATGATGTAGCTTTCAGTCCAGTCTGAGGGTCTGAGAACTGAGAGTGCTGAGAACAGGAGAAGATCCATGTCCCAGCTCAAGTGATCAGACGGGAGGGGTCAAATTCTTCTTTCCTTGTCCTTTTTGTTTTATTCAGGCCCTCAACAGATTGGATGGTACATACCCACATTGAGGAGAGTGGACTGGTCTATTGAGTCCACCAATTCTAATGCTAATTTCATCCAGAAACCTCACAGACACAAACATACCCTGAAATAACGTTTAGCTAAATATCTGGAGACTCTGTGATCCAGTCATGTTGACATAAAATTAACCATTACAGTAGGTTAGATTACAGAGTTGCAGTGAGGAACCCTGAAAGGTTTTGAAAAAGCCCTTGATAAGATACCTCCTGTGTGAAATATGGATTGAAGAAAAAAATTAGTGGTTGAGAGACCTGTTAAGAAATTGTTGTAATCTTTAGGCTATTCTGTTGCAACAGCCTGATTTCAGACAGTGCTGATCAAGTTGGAAAGGAGAGAATCTATTTAGGACACATTTTGAAGATAGAAGCAATGGAATTTGGTATAGAGTCTTATTAATGGAGGGAACAATATTAGATGACTACTGTTTGCTGCCTAGGGATGATAATGATGTCATTAATCCAGATGCAGTAAGTATGTGGCTGGAAAATCTAGTTTGAGGAGAATAATAACTTGAATTAGAAACATGTTACATTCAAAGTGCTTGCCAATATTAATGAGCAGGAAGTTGGAAAGTTAAAGAAGAGCTTCAGAGAGCAGGGCTGGAGGTATACACAGAGAAGTGACATGAGGCTTAAGAATAGGATCTTGGAGAGGCTGGGTGGCTCAGTTGGTTAAGCATCTGACTCTTGGCTTCAGCTCAGGTCATGATCTCACAGTCGTGGGATCGAGCCCTGCGTCAGGCTCTGTTCTCAGCATGGAGTCTGCTTCATTTCTTTTTCCCTCTCCCTCCCGCTCATTCTCTCTCTCTCAAATATATAAATAAATAAATCTTAAAAAAAAAAAGAAAAGAATAGGATCTTGCAAATGGCAGAAACTTAAGAGGTAAGTGAAAGAGGAGGAGTCAGCAAGAAAATTTGAGAATTGCAGAGAGAGTTGGAGGAGCCAGGAGACTGTGGTGTTCTGAAGGGTCAAGGGACTTTGTAGTCCAAGGATATGGTCAGTGGCATCCTGTTCTAGAGGGTCTAGGAAAAATTAACTGAGAGTATGCTATTGTTTTAGTAATGAAGATTTTCCTCTTTAGGAATACGGAAAGCCCTATTTCATTGTAGAGATGAGGACAAAAGTTATATTCCAAGGAGGATTGAAGACTATGTCATGGGGAAATAGAGTTATGAGTCTAGACCACATTTTTAAACTTTGGCAGAGATGGGAGTGACAGAAATGGAATGGTAGCTGGTAGCTTGAATTGAACAGGAGGAGAGCAGGGGGTCATTAGCTAGGTTGTATGCTTTTGGGGAGGCAACTATGGAGAGACTAATGGGTGTGGTAAAGTTCTAGAGTAGATAGATAAAAATAAGGGTGAAGAACACAAATTGAGAGGTTAGGTGGTAAATATGTAGGGACCTTTTTTTTTTAAGATTTATTTATTTATTTTAGAGAGAGTGAGTGTGTGAGCAGGGGGAGGGGCAGAAGGAGAGGGCAAGAGAGAGAATCTCAAGCATACTCTGTGCTGAGCAAGGAGCCTGACGCAGGGCTTGCTCCCACGACTCTGAGGTCATGACCTGAGCTGAAACCAAGAGTCACATGCTTAACCGACCGAGCCACCCAGGCACCCCTGTAGGGACCTTTCTAACTTTCTTTTTTTTAAAAATTATTTTTAATTTAAATTCAATTAGCCAGCATATTACAGGAAAGGAGGAGAGGATAAATGAAATTATGGGGAATTTTTTTCTGAGAGAAGACTGAGTCATATAGGAGGGAGTTGGGAATTTAAGGTTTTGACTGAAAATGAGAGAGTTAAGAGTGAGGTTGGCACTTCCAATTATGGCATAGAAGATAGTTGGAAACCAGTCTTTCTTCTGACAACAGTTAGAAAAGCTGGCTTATACCCATCACCAAAAAAAATCTGTTGAAGGTATTTGAGAGGTAATAAGAGAGTGAGTATCTAGGAAGAATAAAGGTTTAAGGAAATAAGGCTAGTATTTAGGGTTGTCTCCTATGGATGCTTACTAGTTTTTAGAGGGATCAGCTGAAAGACTGAGAAGCTGAAAAAGTGAGCAGTGTACCTGATATTATCTTAGGGCTAGAGAGAGAGAGATTGGAATTTAGGTCCTGCTAATGTGGGGAGTGTGTGGTCCTGATGAACCACTGTTATTTGGGATTGGGATCCTGAAGGGCTACAATCTACAAGTAAGGTTGAAGTGGATGTAGATAGGCCCTCACAGAAACTGTATCTCTACTTTGAATGCATTTAAACACTGAAAGCAGATTGAAGTAATTTATTATGTTTGTCTCAGGTGCTTGGCAGAAGCAAATGAAAGTCCTGTTTGGAACATGGTAACATTATGCTAAGCCTCAAATTATCACTATAGAAATCTTGGAAATATAAACTCTAGTTCATAATAAAAAAATCAGGCACAAATGATCAAACAACATGAACAAAATCAAATAGAAGCAACAGAAGATAGTATTAGATCCATCTGGGCCTCTGTTATTGGAGTTTTCAGGAGCAACTTTAATATAGCTATGCTTACCTTGTTCATAGAGACAAAGGACAAGATTTACCATTTTTAGCAGAGAACTGGAAACTTTTAAAAGAAAAAAATGGAAAATCTAGACTTGAAAGCATAATAACTGAAATTAGGGACTTAATGGGTGAGTTTGATGGAAGATTAGAGCTGATAATTAGTGAAGTGGAAGAATCACTGAAGAGATTGAGGAAGACATAGAGACACTGAAAGGTCAAAAGTGTGTAATTAAAGTTCCATACAAAGTGTTTAGAGAGAATGGGGCAGAAGGGTTATGGGACAAGATTGGCTGAAGACTTTTCATAACTGATGAAAGCTATCAAATAATAGTATTATTGCTTACACCAAGCAGGATTAAAAAAAATCCATACCTTGGTATATTGTAGTAAATTGGTAGAAAACCAAGGATGAAGAGAAAAATTTCAAAAGCTGCTGTAGATGGGGAAAGGGAACAGTACACTTACAAAGAATAAAAAATTAGATTAACGACTGACTTTTCAACAGAAACATTGAAGGCCAGAAGACAATGGAGTATCTTCAAATTACTGAGAGAAAATAACTGACAATCTAGAATTCTAAAACCTGTAAAAATTTCCTATGAGAATAAAGATGAAATTCAAATGTTTCAGTCTTGACAGGAACTCTTTAAAATGCTCAAAAGACACATGTGGCTTGTGGCTACCATACAGGACAGCGCAGATGTCGGAAATTTCCATAATTTCAGAAAGGACAACACTACTATATGTACTAAGAAAATCACAAGGGTATTTTGAGCAACATTCTGCCTCAAAAAGGGAAACTTTAGATGAAATTGATAAATTTCTTTCTAGATGCAAATTACTAAAACAAGAAATTTAAAAATCCAAATTATTTTATATGTTAAAACATTTTTTTTTCTTATGATGTCTTTTTCTGCCTTTGGTATTGGGAAATACTATCCTTGTGGAATGAGTTGGGAAATATTTTCTCTGTTTTCTGGAAGAGTTTTTGAGGGATTATTATTATTTTTTCTTTCAATGTTTGGTAGAATTTACCTTAGCTTTCTTTATTAGAAGATTTAAAATTACTAATATAATTTTCTTGTTATGTATCTATTTAAATTTTCTATTTTTTCTTAAGTCAGCTTCAGTAATTTGTGTCTTTCTAGGAATTTGTCCATTTCATCTCAGTTATCTCGTTGGCCTAAAAGTTGTTTATTGTATTCCCTTATAATTCTTTTCTGTAAGGTTAGGAAAGAGGTGCCCTCTTTCACTCCTGTTCTGTGGTCACCTTCTGGAGGTAGAATGGACCCCTTCCCAATTAGTAGGATGTATATTGATTGCACCCTATATAACAGGAGAATTTGAGAGAGAACTTATTAATCACCTAAGAGACTCCTTGGCAGAGTAAGGTGGGTACAGGCATGTCTGGCCTGGCTTGAGTGAGGCAGAAGGAGTAGGTTAGTTCTTTATAATGGCTAGGGGACTGGAGAGAAGTTCCTATGTGCAGACTGGGGATTTGTGAAATTCGAATTTCCCACTGGGGCCAAAGGTTGGGGGGCATATGGACTGTCTTATCAAGCTGTACAGATGGATCAAAGGGGAAAAGGGAGGTAAGGCTTAAAATAGGTTGGTAGTCAAACATTGAAAAATGGAGCCAGGCTCTTTATCACAAGTTTTTAAATTGGATTTTTAAAAAATAATTTTACTTCATATTTCTTTTCTTCCTTTTTTTATATTGGATCATCTTATTGATCATTTTTGTTTTCAGGTTTATTGATTCTTTTTATGCCAACTCAGATCTGCTATTGAACTCTTCTAGTGAATTTTTCATTATAGTTCTGTCTTTCAACTTGGAATGTACTTTTTTTTTTTTTTAAAGATTTTGTTTATTTATTTGACAGAGAGAGACACAGCGAGAGAGGGAACACAAGCAGGGGAGTGGGAGAGGGAGAAGCAGACTCTCCCCCGCCGAGCAGGGAGCCCTATGCGGGGCTTGATCCCAGGACCCTGAGATCATGATCTGAGCCGAAGGCAGATGCTTAATGACTGAGCCACCCAGGCGCCCTGGAATGTACTTTCTTAAAACAATAATTTCTGTCTATTGATATTCTCTTTTCTTTTTTAAATTTTCTTTTTATTATTTTGTAAAAAATCATTTATTTATTTGAGGGACAGGGTGCACGTTTGTTGAAACCTGGACATTTTTGATAATATATTTGGCATTCTGATTCCTTTTCCCCTGGAGCTGGTTGTTCTTTTTGTTTGTGTAGTGACTTGTCTGGACTTATTCTTTGGAGTCTGTTTCTCCCACAGTGTGTGGATGCTGATGTCTCTGCTAGTTCTTCCTTTCTTGTTTTTATTTTTAAGTCTAACTTTCTTGTAGTTGCCCTTGGGTCAGCGTATCTTAATGGTCAGCCTATGATTCTCAGAGGCTGTGTTTAAACTCTGAAACAGTGAGGCCCCCATCCTCTGTCAGTGGTTCTCATGAGACTTGGGGGAATGCATTCAAGTTCAGACAATTTACACGTCAGCCCAGGCTTTTGCTTTCTGCATTTGCAAGGCTCACATTTATCCAGGGATGAGTAGCTCTTTAGGGCCTTCTCATTTCTTTCCTGCATGTTTAAAGTCCTGTGCATGCACATAGCAGGAAAAAGTAGATTCTTGTCAAGGCCCACTTTGGTTGTCTCATTTCTAATTCTCCCTGTTAAATTTCTGGTTGATTTCCTGATTTGTAGCTTGCCCTAACTAGTATTGCAGATTCAGGCTAGTTGTGATATTGGCCTTCTAATTTTTTTTGTGCCTGGAATCATTATTGTTTTTGAAAATGCCCCTGGGCATGGAATTCTTCTTGCTCTGTTCCAAAGAAATTTAGCTCCTTCTGGTAAGTGGAGCTGCCAGTCTTCACAGCTTGCTCTGCCCTGGTGGGACTTTCATACCAAGGGATTGGGAGCGTGTGTGGGATGGTGGGAACTCCAGGTTAAGCCACCACACACTTCCTTTGTTCTTAACAAGATTCAGTAGATTTTCTTGAGTAAACACTTCTCAATTTTTTGTATGTCTTTGGTCAATATCCTGATTCTTAAATAGTTGGTTTTGATAATTTTAACCAGTTTTATTGTTATTTTTGTTCTAGGGGATAATATTTATCATATTCCTTATTCAGCCATTCTGGGCATCATTTCCCGTCTTCTCTCTTCCTCTATCTCTTTCTCTGTCTTTCTCATACATACACACACACATTTTTTCTTTTTTTAGAGAGCATGTGTGTGTGTGTGAGTATGTGCGGTGGGTGGTGGGGGAGGGGGAGAGGAAGAGAGAGAATCTTAAGCAGACTCCATGGCCAGTGCAGAACCCGACTTGGGGCTTGATCTCACCACCCTGAGATCGAGACTTGAGCCAAAATCAAGAGTCAGGCGCTTAACCGACTGAGCCACCCAGGCACCCCTCTGCCTCCCTCGTTTTTTTTTTAAAGATTTAATTTATTTATTTGACAGAGAGTGGGAAAGAGAGAGCGAGAGAAAGCACAAGCAGGGGGAGCAGCAGAGGGAGAGGGAGAAGCAGATTCCCCACTGAGCAGGGACCCCAGGAACATGACCTGAGCTGAAGGCAGACGCCTAACCGACTGAGCCACCCGGGCGCCCCTGTCTCCCTCATTTTTAAACATTTAAATTTTACTCAAACTGAATTTTATTTTAGAACGTGTTATAAAGTACACTGTATTGGCCGTTTGGTTAAGTAGTGTCTTAATACAACTTGTTGACTATTTCATGTGTTTCTCAATTATTTGTAGTATAAATTGTTTATTTCTTTAATTTCAGTGAGGTTTATTTTAAACTTTTTTAAAATTTATTCCATCAATAGTGTGTTCTTTCATTTGTTTTTACCATGTCTTGCTTTCGATTGGCTCCATCTTAGCTTCTGAATAGGCTCAACCTTTTCTCTTTTTAAACTTTTCTTTTGATTTTATCTCCTTGGGTTTTCTTTACTGCCCAGGTTCATAAATTTCATCTGCTCTTGCTTCTTGTCAGGGCTGAGATATAGGGTAAGGCAAGTGAGATGCCTAGGGCATAAACATTTCAGGAGTCTCTCTCAAAGTCCTGCAAGTGCAGGGTGCAGGGTTGGTACTTGCATGGTTCTGCTTTTAAGAATTTTGCATCCTAGGTGCCTGGCTCGCCTCACACTAGTCCTGGCCCTGCTTAAATTTCTCATAGTGGATATTCGTTGTAAGCTGTTGCTATTTCTGTTCCAAATAGGCTTCCTTTGTTCAAATTTTGAGCAACTGCTCTGCGCTATGCATTGTGCTAGGTTTGGGGAATATAAAGGGTCTCAAGACACCGCTTCTTTCACCTAGATTATTTCTTCAGATTTACTCCTTCTCAAGTCTAGTGCCTTTCCCCCCATTCTGCTTCATTCCTGCCTTTTTGTACCATGGGACACTGTTAATCATTACTGCCTGTTCATCCTAACCCCAGCCCAACTCTTCAAAATATACAGCTATTTCCATGATAAGACACCCTCTCAAGGAACCAGTACATCAGTGTCCCTCATTCTGAAAGCTGATGGGGATTAGAAATTGACTTGTCCTTTCAGTGTGTTAAGGTAGGGGGGCCCAGGATTTCTCTTGGGTTAATGGGCCTTTAGACCCATGTTGCTGGGAAGGTTGCTTGTTCATTCATCTTCTGCTTTGTATCTTCTCTGTTTGGAATCTTTCCATCTCCTTCCAGTACTTTGATACCCAAAGGCAAGCTGATTCTCTGCCTAGCTATTTGGCTGACTCTTGCCAACTTTGTTTCCTGGGTCCTGTGTTCTTTTCCTGTTCTTTGCTGACTTGTTTTTAGCGTAATTTCTCTGAATGACCCTGCTCTGCTTAGGTGTTCTCACTGCTTATTCATGAAAATAAACTCATCTACTCATTTAAGGAGTGAATAATGAACACATATTCCACCCCAGGTACTATGGGAGTCACTGGGGTTATAACAATGAACCCAACCAAATGTTCCTTGTCCTCCTGAGCTAGAGAGACAAGTTAGGTATGAATCACATCAACTGGGGGGTATTTGCTGTGAAGGAAAGTTAGAGATGCAGCTGATCTTGAGACATTTGAGTTGAGATCCTGGTCTTCGTTTCACTTAACTGGCAGGCAGTTTTGAGCTCTTGCCTGCATCAGGACTTGATACAAAGCACCCATTTTCAATTCTGGCTTTTGTTTTTGTATCGTCTTTTTCCTGCTGCAGCTTGCCCCCAACCCTTCGCCTTACCCAAGGCTGCCATGAATACAAATTACAATACAGTCTTACTCAGTAGTGGTTGTCAAGCATGATCATTAACTCGTTCTCCTTTGGAAGTTATTTTCTCCCTTGTTTTCTTAACATTTGACTGTGTTGGTTCTTTTCCTACATCTTTGTTAGCTTCTTTGTTATATTTTCTACTTCTTCTTTGCATTTCCTAAAAGTTGCCCTAACCCAGATTTTGTCCTGGGCCCCTTCTGTATCAGTTTAGCCTTTCTTGGCAGTCTTGTCCATTCTAGAAAATTCTGGGTTACCATTTTTATGCAAATGGATGGCTAATTTATCTAAGTTATGCTCTAGTTTCCAAGTATTTGGGTTAGAGGTACACACAGAGGCACATTTCCATGTGTACAGGTGTATGTAGAGGTGTATGTTCACGTAAAGACAGGGAACACCCTAAGTGGAATTCATTATCTTTAACTCAGTGATGTCATAATCTCCCAGTCTCCTTGCTTGAAATCTCGAACATTTCCCACCTTCTTGCTCTCGAGATTCCAGATCTGCCTGGCTGCCAAGTTGGGGCCAGTTTGTCCTGTGTAATAATACCATGTCATGGGTTTCTTCTTTTCAGTGTGTGCTTGTTCAGCTCTAGTTTAGGCCTTCCTTCCTTTCTCCCTGTCTGTTCTGGTTCTTTCCTAAGGTGCAGCTGCCGCTTTCTCAATTCCAGATGACTCTGAATCCTGTGCCAGGTTCATTTTTCCTGAAACACAATTCTGATCTGTTGTTCTTCTCTTCTGCTCATTCATGCTTCAGAAATTCCCTACTGCCTTTGAAAAACGGGCTGGTTTTCTAGACCTTCCAACTTGTTTCATTTTCCTTGCCACTGCCTCCCTTCATACTGGACTCTCTCCAAATGGAATTAATGTTGTAAGAACCTGCCTGTGTTTTTCTGTTTGTGTCTCTACTTTTGTTTCCTTTGCCAGCAGCATTCTTTTCTCACATTCTCAATTCTTCCTTCACATCTTTCCTGAAGTTCTCTCAGATTTCCTGACCCAGAGATACTTTCTTCCATCATAAGTACATTTACCCATACTTAAAAAAATCGAGTGCTATCACTTCCCAACTTGTATTGTTATTTCAACATGATTTTTATAACTCTAATTAGCTTTTGTGTTCTTCATTGTGCCTAGTATAGTACATTGTCCAAGTATTTGTTGAATTAATAAGTGGATGAATGCCTTCTGAATTAAACGATCAGAGAGTCTGGCCTCCTCCTCTGTGTGCCCTTCCCATTACCTTGTTGTTTATCTAAGACCATCTGTTTCTCTTCCTTCTTGCATTTTTTTTTTTTTTTTTTACTTTATCCCTGAATCTCTTTGTGTATTGCTAAGTGGCCTATTACCCTTTGTCTTTGTAGCTTCTCTTTTCCTGAGTTAGTATTAATTTCACTTTAAAGAAAAATGATGTCATTGCAGTGAAGGATGTGTGTGGGAAATTTGAAGGAAATGGAAGCTAGTGTTGAGAATGACATCTTGATCCATTTTATGGGAAAGAAGCCTGCCCACCAGGATTTTGGAAATTTGCAAGTATAGGCTTGAATCCCTGGGCTGGTGGCCAGCTGAGAGTAGAAAGTAGAAGTTGTGTTGATGTGTTCAGTATCCAGGTGGAAGGCCGGGGGCCAGCTCCAGGGCCCTGGATTCCAGTCTACTGATCCAGGCAGCTGCCGTATATTCCTTAGAAGCAGCTGCCTTGAGCTTGCGGACAGATGATTGGTTTGAAGTGATGTCAGGTAAGAGTAGGGAAATAGATGTCTAACTGCAGTGTTGCCATTTTTTGAAAGCTAGTGAACCACCTGGGGTTCCCTGCATAGTTTTGGATATCCGGTTGTGGCAGTGAATTAGGTTTTGTTGATGGATTGCAAAGGAATTAATTTACTTGGTTTCATAGATGAACGTCATTTGTCTGACATGAAACTTAGTAAGTGCTGCATCTTTTGAGTCCTACTTTAGTACCTATTTCATTATAGCTTGAGATTCCAGATCTTTATACCTTTTTTCAAAATTCTATTCCCTCCCGCTCTTATCCATTTCGAAGCCAAATGGAACTGCAGAACTCTTTCATCCCCGCCTCATTGCCCTGTTTGTGGAGGTTTTTAGTTGAAGTGGCCCAGACAAACAGGCTAGCGATACCTTGAAAAGAAACTGAGGACAGATGGTGTGCTTGTCTAACTGCCTAGGAGAAAGTGACCCTGGGACCCAGGAGGCCCCCCCCGCCCCTCTGATGTTTTTATCACGCGCGTCCTACATTTCTGAGAGCACAGAGGAGGTTACAGGTTAACTGCTCGTCAGTCACTTGTCTCTCTTTGGTTCCAGCTAGTGACGACTGAGCTACACAAGGCAGGAGGAACTCTGAGCTGAGCAGTGGAGGCCCCCTCTGGATCTGGAGAGAAGAGGCGACCTTGGAACCAGTAATGAGCCATCCTGACTGCAGGCTGAACCTCCGGCCCCTGGGGACCCCCAGAGGTAGCAAAAGGAAAATGGAGTCTATTCTAGCAACTGGAGACCTGAAATGAAGTCATGGTGGAATGGAGGCGCAGGGCGGATCTTAGGGCTGAGGGGCACTATAGTTCTTTTGGTGACCTGTTATTCTTCCATGTTATTTATTCTAGAATTAAGTGTGGTTTCTTGTTGTCTTAATGTATTGTTATATTGAGTACAGCTGTTTGGTTTCCTCCAGAAAAGAGACAATCTTTTAGTAATTCCTATTTTAAAAAGTTTGTGTCTATAAGCAGCAAAGCATATTGAACCCATTATTCAGATTATGTTCTGTGCATGTTGTGGTGCTGATTTAAAACTTAAGTCTCATCTCTGTACATTTTATTCATGTTTCCTTACTCATTCTTTCCTTTTTGTGACTATTTGAAATCATTATCCGAGCATTTCATTCTTTTATTAGTCTTTCTACATTAAAAAAAAGAGGTAAAATGTCTCCAGTTTAAAAATACAGAGATGTTTGGTTGAGGAAAGAGTTGATTGCTGCCTCATGTTTCTAGGTGTGTCCTCTGTGGTTGGCCCACATGGTGTTGGTGCTTCGCCAGGTGACAAAAAGTCAAAGAACAAGTCCATACGAGGGAAGAAAAAGAGCATATTTGAAACCTACATGTCCAAGGAGGATGTCTCAGACGGCTTGAAGAGAGGAACACTTATCCAGGTGCTTAAAACATAAGAGGTGGCTATTCCTTGACTATGTGGAATCAGAAGTAATCTATTGCTCATTAAACTGTTTATTGTTCTATATTGTGTGCTTGAGGGACATGGTGTGAGAGCAGGCACAGGGCTTCCCACTTCTACACCTACAGTGCAGTTCGGGGTGGTAAGCGGCACAAGACAGACAGACCAAGTGCTCTGAGATTTGAGAGGAAGGAGCCATTACTTAAAGTTAGGGTTGTCTAGGAGTTTTTTGTTTTTTTTTTTTGTCTAGGAATGTTTTATTGGAAGGGATATATTTGGACCAGGCCATGAATTGGCACAGTTGGAACAAGTGAAGGTAAGAGAAAGAGCTTTACAGACGGAGAGAGACCAGTGTGCGCTACTAAGACAGAAGTGGGCAATAGGGTTTGGCTGTAAGGAGCATTGAGAGTTCAGTTTGCCTGGAGCACGTGGACGCTAAATGATGGAGACTAGGCTTGAAAAGGAACCACTAAACAGCACCAGACAATATTTGTTGAATGCTTTATAGTTTACAGAATACTTTTACAAGCTAGGTCAGTGGTTTGGCTCAGCAAAAGTTTGTTGAGCATCTACTGTGAGCCGGGAACAGTTCATGGTTGGGAGTGTGGTGCCTGGATGCTCTCGAGACGAAGGCAGATGGGACCAGTTTTCTGTTCTTTGAGCTCCCAGCCCAGTGCGGGCAGGCAGTCATGTGAATGGATGATTTGGGGATAAACAGTAAGTGCTCAAATAAAAGTGTTAGCAGGCTGTATGGGAGGGTGGTGGGGGGAACTGGGAGCCCGGAGGAGGTGACTTCTTGGTGGATATTGAAGGACGACTAGTTGGGCCCTATTACATGAGTGATATGTGTGTGAGAAGGAGGTAGAGAGTTGTAGCACCGATGAAAACGTGACTTGTGAAACTGTGGAGTAAGGCAGCTTTGGTCTCCTTAGGCATGAAATATGAGGCAGGAAGTAGGTGATGATGAGATGGAGAGTGAGATAGGGGCACATATTCTTTGAATTAAGTGTATTTTATAATTATTGGATTGGATTTAGAGGCATTGCCATGTGTTACCTGGCTCACTTGAAAATGTTGGTTGTGTTCCGTTCTGAACACATTCTCTCATTTCTCTCATTCTGAGAGCCCAGCTTCTGTATTTGTTTTGGCTTAAGATCCAGCCAGTGAACAGATACTGTCATCTTCTTTTCCTTTTTAATCACCTTTTTGTATTTACCTGTGGTCAGGTGCACATATGGTTAATGTAGATTCTTTTTTTTGTTTGATTGTAACCTTTTGACCCCCTTCATTTACCCTCTGCCTTTGCCCTGTATCCCCGCCTCCTCTGGCAACCACCAGTCTATCTCTGAGGGTTTTTTTATTTTGTTTTCTAAGATTCCACATATAAGAGACCCAACAGTATTTGTCTTTCTCTGTTTGACCTGTTTCACATAGCATAATGTCTTTGAGGTCCATCCATGTGGTCACAAATGGCAAGATATCATCCTTTTTTTTTTTTTTTTGCTGAGTAATATTCCATTTTGTGTGTGTGTGTGTGTATGTGTATGTGTATGTATACCACAATTTCTTTATCCATTCCTCCTTCAGTGGACATTTAGGTTGTTTTCATAACTTGTCTATTATAAATAATGATGCAGTGAACATGGGGTGCTCATGTCTTTTTGCATTAGTGTTTTTATTGACTCTTGAATGGAAAACTTTTTAAGAAACGAGTTGATCTTTCTGATTTTAGAGGTACCATTAGCCCCCCCCCCTTTTTTTTTTTAACTTCTCTTGGATTTCTTTGACGAGGCCTCTCTTAGGACAGTTGAAGCTGCATTTGGACATTTGTCCCTTCATTAATCCGTTCATTTGCTCTTTATCCTTCAATCCACTTACTGAGCTCCATTTTATGTACAAGTTTCTTGGCCTTCATCTTGTTTCATGTATGAGGACCCTTTGTGCTTTTCCCATTTTCATTTCCTGCCACTCTCCTTCAGGTACATGCTGCTCTAGTCACCCTGATCTTTAAGACCTTTCCTGTAAAAACTCTGCTCTTTGCTTTTTCATGACTCTGTACACACTGTTCCTAGTGCTTGGAATGTTTTCTCCCATTATCTTGATGTAATTGTGCTTGAACTTTAAGTCCCTACCTAAATGTTACCCCTTTGAGAAGCCTTATTTTAATTCTCCAATCATAATTGGCCATGACTATTTTCTTGAATCTGACTTCGTTGTTTATCCTTTATTCTAAACTTATTACCATTTCTTGGTATTTATGTTTCCTCAAATAGACCATTCACTTTCTTGTGGGGAGGGTTGTATCTTATTCCCACAAATTAGCCCAGTTTGTGACATTTGATTGATATGTAATAAGTTTATATTGAATAAATATTTATTTACTGAGTGAATAAAGGATCAGGGTACTGTCTTTTGAAGAAGGGTGAGGGAAACTCTGTTGTAACTTGGAAGAAAAATTGCTTATAATTTTGGTTATAGAATTTATAGAGATAGGATGAGGAAAATATTCTGGAATGATACAGTTTTTGCTCCTTCCTATTAATTTCTACTTTTGAAGCAACTCTTTGCTGGTATTAAAACAAAACAAAAAGTTGATCAATATAACAACTCTCTTTCCCAGGAGTTTGTAAGTGATTCCTCCTGGCTTGTGACATCATGAGACTCTGCAGCCAGAGCCTCCCCCCACAGATGAGAACAGTTGTTCTTTGCAGATGGGGAGAGGAATGGGTTCCAGATATGAGGTCACCGTGTGAAATATACAACACTGTAAATAAGATTTTCATAGGCAGGGAAACAGAGTCCATCTGCTTTCTGATATGAACTTTATGTGTTCAGGCTTTGATGGGTAAGATAAAAAGCTAGACAAGAAAAGCTATTTAGATGTTGTTGGAGAAAAGTAAACTTATTAGATACACTTGTAAGTATTTGTTAACTTTTATATTCAAATTTAAGTATATTGTGACATCCCTTTTTTTCTCCCCATCCAGAGAAGAAACTTTTATTGAGAGATATTAAGGAGATATTTTAAAAATAAGAGTAGAATAATACTTTTATTTTGTTTTCAATACTTTGAACAATAATTTGACATTTCATTGGTGTTTTGCCCTATGTGGGAATGAGGAATCCATAGTGACCAAAGGAATCTCTTTCCTGTGTTTGAACTGACCAGCAGTAACACATGATCATGTACATGTAATTTTGAAAAAAAAATTTTTTTTTGTAGACAAGTTCTCACATCATACATACATCCTTTCTCCATAGATGCAGTATAGGAGGTTGTTATAGGAGGTGTTGGGAGAAATGAAAGTATGGGATAGGCCTGGAGGGGACTCAGGTTTGGGGTGATGACCACAGTAACATGGGTATGATGGTAGAATTGGCTGGTTTCCTGATCTCAGGTGATGCTTTGGCTGAAGGTGGCTCAGGTTGATGCCCCAGAGCACCTGAGGCATGATATCAGAGTTCCCCCTAAAATAGAATATTGGTGTAAAGTTCTTATCGGACGTTATAAGAATTCCTAGTCCAGGAAGATAGGATAGGATGGGTTAGTTTCTAGGACCGTCACCATTTGTTAAGACTGAAATCAGCTGGAGAACATTTGGGTATGAATTAAAGAGAAAAATAGAGGTGACATTACAGTGGACTGCCCAGCCATTCGGAAGGCACAGATGATCTTCATAAAATTACTGGCAGGGCTGGTGGGAGAGCTTCAGCTCTGTAGCATTCGTTAATTAGCTCATGTTTCTTGACTGTCTACTAAGTGCCAGGATATACCAGTGAGTGAGATAGGTGATTCACTGGGGGAGATGAGCAAACACAACCAAAGACATAAAGAGGGAATTACAGCATGTGCTGAGCGCTGCTAGGGAAGTAAGAAAGACGAAAAATGAAGAATTAGAGAGAGCCACTTTACATGGGGTGGTTAGCTGCTCTGAGCAGGTGATTTCTGAGCTGAGATCTGAAGGGTGAAAATGAGCCAGCTCTCAGGAGAATTAGGCAAAGAACATCATAGGCAGAGAGACCAGCTAGTGGAAGAATGGCAGGCAGAAAAAAGGCTTGGTGTTTTTGAGGAACATGAAGGGAGCTGTTGGACGATACGGGAATAAGCCGGAGAGTCAGGCAGCCGCCACAGCGAGGCTGTGTTGGAGAGTTGGATTTTATTAAAACTGAAAAGTTTCAGTAGGGAGAGGGCATGATGTATTTTGTGCTTTAAAAACATCTCTCTGGCAGTTGTGAGGTGAATAGACTCAAGTGGAAGCTGGGTGAGAATGTGGAAGGCCATTAGAGTAAACGGGGCAAGGAGAGAAGGGTGGTGGCAGGGAAGATGGTGGGGAACGGACGGCAATGGAGCCGGAACTGGCAGGAAGCTGATGGCTTAAATGTGAAGGTGAGGCAAAGGGAGGAATAAAGCAGGACTCCTAAGTTTTGAGTCAAGCCACTAGATGGATGATGTTGCCATTAACCGAGACAGGGAAGACAGAGGCCTGGAAGGTGGTGCTGGGGTGCTGGGGGAAGGGAGCAGATGGCATAAATGAGCAAAGAGGCCCTGGTGATGACCGTGGCAAGCAGAGGCAGTCGAGGCAGTTACGAGTGAGGACTCTGGAACCAGACTGCTGGGCTTGAATGTGGTGCACAGGTGGGCACCTCGCAGCACCTCGGTGTTCTCATTGGTAAAAGGGAGAACAGTAGTACCTACCTCATAGGATTGATTTGAGGGTTAAATTAGTTGATGGATATAAAGCTCTTAAAACAGCGTGTAACATGTAGTATACTTATATAAGTGTTGAGATTTTTTTTTTATTGCTATAAGAGAAGCGTTTGTTATTCAACTCAGGTGGTTGCTGCCATGGAGGGTTAGCTGGTTTTTAAAGAAAATGTGGAAATACATATTTATGTGTGAAATTCCTTTGCTTTAAGTATTCTCAAACATCCTGTAAGCCAAATAAAACATGTTTGTGATTGCCAAGTTAGGCTTATTAGCCCCGTTGTGTGGTATTTTTCTACAGTAACATTCAGCTCCTTGGGTGTGAGCGTGGAGAAGGCAGATAGTTGGGGTTAACTGAGAGTGAGGGCTTGCTAGTTGAATAGAAGAGGGAGAGTGGCCCAAGACTCAGGGTTTGCAAGGGCAGGAGGTAATGACAGGCCATGGCAACTAAGTGGCCAAGGAAGTGACTAAACATAGTGTGGGGACAAAATGTGGTGAGGTCCATGGGTTGGAAGTCTTAGTGAAGACAAAGAATTGTTGAAGTGGGGTTTTTACCTAAAGTGAGATGGAAGGATAGAAGATTGTGATCAGAAAGTGTGATATTTGAGTTTTCATGTTTGGAGTTGGTATCATTAGCAATGGTGCCAAGAGACAGCAGTGAACATGGGGGAGAGTGGTTAGGGTGGGTGGA